>NC_137806.1:2673491-3175991 GCF_963383645.1 Muscardinus avellanarius
TTTGCTCTTAATTCAGGCAAGTTCTATTAAACACTTGAAGCCTTGAAGCCTCGGTTTCCTCCTCTGCGAAACGAAGAGGATTGTGGTAGATAGCACTTAATGCTCTAAGGGCTAAGTGAGGTGACAAGTGGAAAACTCCTAGCAGACCTTCAGTAGCACCGTAATGGCGATAGTAAAGGAGAGCTGGGCGTGGGGTGCACATTGGTAATCCTAGTATTTGGGGGGCTGAGACCTGAGGATTGCAACTCTGCTGCCAGCCTCAGAAACATATGGAGGTCTTCCACAAATTAGTGAGACCCTCTTTCAAAATAAAAATAATAGCAATAAAATAAATTAAAATAGGACTGGAGTGTAGCTCAGAGGTAGAATCTCCCTGGGTTTAATCCTCAATAACTCCCCCTCCCCCCCAAAAAAAAAAACAGAAGGAGGAAAGAAAGAGAAGGAGTAGACAGTAAAGAACACTTGGTAATAAAATTAGGTTTCCCAGACAATTCAAAGAACCCCTCCCACAAATATGGAGATGAATGAGAATTATTTACCCCCTACATGCCATTCACTACTATAGAAAATCTGCCAACAGCCGGGCGTGGTGGCGCACGCTTGTAATACCCGCGCTTGGGAGGCAGAGACAGGAGGATCGCGCAGGTTCGAAGCCAGCCGTGCTGGCTTTAAGAGACCCTGTTTCCAAATAAAAATATAAAATAGGTCTGGGAGTGTAGCCCTAAGGTAGAAGGGCTTCCAGGAACCCCAGTACCACCAAAAAAAATAAAAAAAAATAAGAAAATCTGCCAACAAACTACATTTCATTCTGCCAGCATCTAGTAAGCGATCCGATGCTTATTTTAATACAGGAAGGACATGGTACTTAAAGTCCCCAAGTCCCACAACTCAGAAGTGTCTAAGCCAGGCTCCACCGTGGGAGAAGCAGGGCTCCTATGTTTACCCATCTTCCCAGTCAACTTCCACGGAACGCTGGCCACTTTCCAGGTCACCATAGGCATTAAGAGAATAAAAGTGCCAACTTGTGTATCTAAAAAATGACCTCTGTTTTTATATGTGTGTTCCTGCTTGTCCAAAATGATGTACCAGGAGGAGACTGAGTGTGAACCCAAACCAGAAGGACCTTTTAGTGTAAGTGGTGAGCTCAATTGACCTCCAGACAGGGGATCATAGTAGCCATTGCAAGCAGAGGAACAAGCCCATAAGGATTACTGCGGCCAAGAAGGCGGGGACCTGTGCTCATTTTAATATCGCCCCTATGGAGGTCTACTACCTGGCCACTGAAATACTGAGCCTCTTCATTACCATCAAATCACATCCCTCCCCTTCCTTTCTCAATTTTATCTCTTAGTGCTTGAAATTGTTGTGAGAAAATTACAGGCAGAAATACTTTGTACAATGTCTTTTCATGTTAGGGATAAAGGACCTAGATATATGACAAAGGCATAAAAACCTCCTGCAGAAATAATCTACATATCATCCACCCCCAAAGATACACCTTGTTCTTATTAATGTCAGTATTTGCCCAAAGCTCCACACTACAATATAAGAAAATGCACACTTATATGCTCACACGCTCATCCTGGTGTCCAGCAAGCCTATGTTTTACTTTCTCTAATTGAAGAAGAAATTAATGCCCCTTGGAAGAGAATGTGCAGCAGTGCTGGACTTCGTGTACTCTGGGTCTCTGCATTACCAGACACTTGGCTGGTTTTCCAATAGAATAAAACCATTCAATGAAGAAGATTAAAATTATACTTAAGCAAAAACAACCATAAAAATGTTTATCAAGCCTGGCATGGTGGTGCACACTTGTAATCCCAGTACTTGGGAGGCAGAGACAGGAGGATCACACGGGTTCGAAGCCAGCCTCAGTACTTAGTGAGGTTCTCAGCAACTTAGTGAGACCCTGTTTCCAAATAAAATATAAAATAGGTCTGGGAGTATAGCCTGGAAGTAGAAAGCCCCTGTGTTTCATCTCCAGTAACACACACACACACACACACACACACACACACAATGTTTATCAACCATGGTATATGTCTGCTTGTGCTCTATTAGGCTGGCAGGCTCTTTTTACTTAAAGCAGCTGATACCTTGCTATGAAACAAATTTTCTATCTGTTCTATTCCACTGAGCAGTTCTCTATTGCCTGAGGGGTGCTGCTTCTTACTTTTCTTATCAGCACCCCACTCCTCTGATATATTACTTAAATAAGAAGGATGAAGGGAGGCCGAGGTGGAAAATATACTCCCAAGAAAGAAAATTGCTGAAATTTTTGAAACCAAAAACAGTACTAGACATATGGCATATTTTATCTTTACCTCAACCTGAGACTTCTCTCCTCTGTGTTCTCCTTTCTTAAAGCCTCTAGCCTCTCTCCTCTGGTTCGATGAGTGGCTAAGCCCTGGCTCCTTCCAGGGGCTTACCTAAACACATATTGCCCGCCTGAAATTCCTATTTCTTCTCTTGACTTTAGGATTTTTCTTCATGATGAGCATTTTTCTCTGCCGTCCTCACACACACATACAAGGCTGTCCTGTTCCTAGAAAGATAACAACTCTATCCGTGTGACTCCATGGTACCTAAAATGATCTCAAAATGATCTGGGCAGTTAGACTAGCAAGTAATAATACCTGGAAGGTGGAAGAAAGAATCAGAAGAGAAGTTCCACATCTACATCTCCAACCCATATTTCACATGGGGTAGACCTGCCAGTTCCAATACCCAGGACACACTTTGGGTTGGAAGGCCCTTGGGCTTTTAACTAGCATCATCTTTACCTTTAAAGACATCCTTCTGGTACCCATCTCTCTGGACTGAGCTGCGGTGGATGTTTCTTTCAAGACCGCTGATCCGCAACCTGGGAGCCCTGCACATCCCCCGGTAGAAGCCCAAGCCAGCTGTGCAGCGCTCGCCCTTTGTGTCTTAACCATGTCCACGGACGAGAATGCTAATTCACCGGCTGTGCATCCTAGCAGATTCAAGAACAGGAGAAAAGACGGTACAGAAATGAGGCCGAATAGAAGTTAATGTGGCGCTGAGGAAAGCTAAGAAGGATGACCAGATGCTGAGGAGAAATGTGGGCTCGTTGCCTGATGATGCTACTTCTCCATGAAAGAAAAACGGCAGCAACCAAGGCGTTATGAACTGGTCTGTCCATGACATTGTCAAAGAACATAAATAGTAACAATTTGGAATGCCAACTCCAAGCTACTCAAGCTGCTAGGAAACTGCTTTCCAGGAAAAAGCAGCCCCTCCGAAGACCACATAACCCGGGCTGGTTTGATTCCAGATTTGGTGTCCTTCTTGAGCAGAAATGAGTGTAGTCCCATTCAGGTTGAGTCTGTCTGGGCACTCACTAACATGGCCTCTGGGACATCAGGACAGACCAAGGCTGTGGTAGATGCAGGTGCAATCCCAGCATCCATTTCTCCTGGCTCACACAGCCAACAAGATGTCTGGGCTCTCAGAAATATTGCAGATGCTGATTCAGTTTTCTGAGACTTATTATCAAATTTGGAGCAGTGGACCCACTGCTGGCTCTTCTTGTAGTTTCTGGTATGCCATCTTTAGCATGTGGCTACTTACATCATCTTACCCGGACACTTTCAAACCTTTGTTGCAACAAGAAGCCTGTACCCCCATCAGATGCTGTTGAGCAGATTCTTTCTACTTCTTTATCTCCTGTATAATGACGACCCAGAATCGCCAGCAGATAATTGCTGGGCCATTTCCTCTCTCACCGACAACCCCAATGAGCACACCAAAAAGGTTGTGAAAACAGGAGTGGTTCCCCAGCTTGTGAAGCTTCTAGGAGCTACTGACTTCCAATTGTGACTCCTACACTGAGAGCCGTAGGACATATTGCCATGGGAACAGCTGAGCAGGCTCATCTGAAAGACGCAAGAGCGCTTGCTGTCTTTCCCCACCTGCTAACCCACCACAGAACTAACATTCAGAAAGAGACTAGAAGGACAATGTCAAACATCCCAGCTGGCTGTCAGGACCAAATACAGCAAGTTGTGAATCCTGGATAGTCCCACTCCTAGTTGGTACTAAAGGCCGACTTTAAACAGAAGGAAGCTCTATGGGCTGTGACCAACTCTACAAGTGGTGGGACAGTGGAAGAGATTGTATACCTCATTCATTGTGACATGATAGAACCATCGATGAACCTCTTAACTGCAAAAGATGCCAAAATTATCCTGGTTATTCTGGATGCCACTTCAAGTATCTTTCAGTCTTCTGAGAAACTGGGTAAAGCTGAGAAACTTAGTATAATGATTAAAGAATGTGGGGGCTTGGACAAAAGCAAAGCTCCACAGAATCATGAGAACAAGTCTGTGTTCAAGGCCTCATTGAACTTGATCCAGGAGTATTTCTCCGTAGAGAAAGAGGAAGATCAACATATTGTACCAGAAACTACCTCTGAAGGCTATGCCTTCCAAGTTAGGATGGGACTGCTGGGACCTTTCACTTCTAGAGTGTCCAGCCCAAGCATGAAGTTGTTTGTTAAATGCTATATTCTGTATAAGTTTGTCTTACTGTTTCTCTACTAAGGACTATTTATTTATTTATTTATTTATTTATTTATTTATTGGTGGTACTGGGGTTCCTGGAAGCCCGTCTACCTCCAGGCTACACTCCCAGACCTATTTTATTTTTTTATTTGGAAACAGGGTCTCCTAAAGCCAGCACGGATGACTTCAAACTTGCGCGATCCTCCTGTCTCCGCCTCCCAAGCACGGGGATTACAAGCGTACGCCACCACGCCCGGCTATGGACTCTTTTTAAATGTGATTCGTTATTGTATCACTTTATACAACAAAACTATACTTGAAGAGTTCCAAACTGTACATACTGTAGGAAGCTTGTCCTCCAAATGGATTCTTATTTCTATGTGGAATTTCATATCTTTCAGTGCTCTGAAAATAAAGACCAAATTTCACCCTTTAAAAAAAAATTCTTCTCCATAAATAGCCCAGTTCGGTGAATTGGAAAACCACCTAGCCAGTGGTCCCACCAAAACCTGAAACATCATCTTTCATTCTTCCAAATAAAGATTCTTCTAAGTGCAGTGGCAGACACCTGTAATACCTGTACTGGGGAGGCTGCAACAGGAGGACTGCAGGTTTTAGGTCAGCCTCAGTAACTCAGTGAAATTCTCAGCAATCTAACAAACAAACATTAAAAAGGGCTGGGGGTGTGGCTGGAAGGTAGAATGCCACTGGGTTTGATTCCCAGTACCACACAGCAAAAATAAAATGATAAAAAATAAAAATAATCATCAAGGGGTTTGCTATCTTTCCCAACATTTAAATGTCTCCAAAGTTCCTACAACTCTCACCCCTGCCCAGTCCACTCCTTACATTGAGACAGCCATCCTTTTTTTCCCATTGTGTGTGTGTGTGTGTGTGTGTGTGTGTGTGTGTGCACGCGCGTATGTATGTGTGTTACTGGGGATCCAGGAACATTGTATCTCTGAGCTATACCTCCACACAAATTTTATTTTTTGTTGTTTTGCAACAGTTAAATTGCAAAGTCTTGATACATTGCTGAGACTGTCCTGGAACCTGCCATCTTCCTGTCTCAACCTCCCAAGTAGTCATTTATTAACCATACACTATGAGCTAGGTATTCTAACATTCTCAACAACCCTATGAGATAGGTACTGTATTTAATCCTGCTGTATAGAGAGGAAGCTGAGGCACGGAGCGATTAATTACCCTTCCAAACATTGTAAGGCTGCCTGGCTTTCGTGTTTGCAGCCTCAACCACCATGTCAAGCTGCCTGCATTATTATTATTACAGTTCTAGTGCCTAGCTCAGTGCCAGATGTTTAATAGGTGCTCAGAAGAGATTCGTTGTGTTAAAATGGAAGGCAGTGGAGGTTTCCATCAAGTGCTAAATCTGAGTGATCCAGCATGGGAGAAATGGTATTCTGCAAGAAAAGAGGTGATTTTCAAAAGCCAGGAAGAGGAAGCTAGGCCTTAAGGGACAGACTAACTGGCAAGTCTTAGTGGATCAGGATTGGGTAGTGGGGATCCAGGCTGCAGCATAAGTACATGCTAACCACTTCCTTTAGTAGAAATATTGATGTGAAAATATTTATCTTCTTTTAAGCCTCTAAGAAAACCACTTCTGAAAATAAGTGTTTATGCTGAACAAGAACTAGGGAGCTGTGCAAGCAATGTCCTAGCAGGACCCAGGTCCACCAGGACAGACTGTACTGTGCTCCGACGTGGCGGGGACCGAGGTAGGACAGACGCCTGCTCTTCAGTGGCTTATTTTGTCATAAAGACAAGGCCTCTCCTGCCTCATCGGCCATGACGTGGTGACCTCGTGTGGAATGAAAGGCATGTTTTGGTAAACCACGGCAACAATAAAAGTCAGAATAGCCATAAGTATGCTGTGCAGACCGGTTCTAAATAAAGAGATAGCACCTAATCTGAAAAGAAAGTCTTCTCTTACTGTGAACCCCTCAGGCAAGTGAAGGAAAAACCATCCGGGACAAATTCTGGGGGTAAAGAAAAGTACCGTAGGAAGAACATTTTTGCTTTTAGCAACTTAGAAGCTATCTATGTTCTCTTAGAAATTCGGTTTAATGCAATAACTAACAGCATACCCTCTTTGCTAATAATGTCACTGATAATTAACTGTGATCTTTGTGATGCTTCTTTTTAGAGTGTCCAGTCAATTATTGCACAAATGGTGCTACTTGTGTATTGGAGAAAAATGGCCCCATGTGTCGGTAAGAACACTTTTTTAAACAGTTATTATAGCTGATTTGCTTATTTTTTTTAGGCTGATTATAGAACATCAATGAATATGGAGTTATTTAGGTAAAAATAGTGAATAATGGCACTTTTGCATTTATCAGTACAGAACATAAAGGAATATGGGTACTTCAGAAAGTATCAATTATTTGATGTGATTTTATATTCTTTTCAACACTATTACGTGAACATATTATTTTAATAATACTCATTATAACTTCTTTTAATGTTTATATGAGGTTTTTGAAGGAGATGAAAATCCTCCTTTTTCAGATGAACTTAATGTCTGTATTCGCTTTTCCCTTTTCATTTCAAACTTTTAGAAAACTCTTTTCTAACAACAAAAAATAAAATTAATTCATAAATAAGACTACTTTCTGGTTTAGATAATGGATAGTTACAAAACAGTTGAGATACAGATAAGAAGTACATTTGCATACTCAAAGCATAAACAAAGCAGGTCTGTGGTTTCTTTGGGAAATTACTTCTATTGCATATCAAAGATCATTAATTTTTTCTCTTACTCTGTAGGGAATTATACAAAAAAGTTTCATAAACTCAAAAGAAAATATACATACTCTATTACATTTGTGTTTATGATTTATTAATCTAGCATACCAGTGGATATATTACTTTGCTTACTAGAAAACTGATCTAAGGTTGATATTTAAATCAAAGAAGTACATACCTTAGTATCTGAAAAGCACTAGTAGCTAATTTCTTATATCCTCATGAGTCAATACTTATATTTTAGGGAAGTGCGATTCCTAAAAGAAGTATTTCCACAAACCAACAATAAGGATTTTATGAGCTATATTGAAATACGGCTTGATCATTAGTGAAAATAAATTACTAATGAGTTTCTCAAAGTGTTTTGTTTCTCAAATTCGTCATGTAACAAAATTTTACCTGTAAACAAAATTGGAAGTTTCCTCACATCAGTTTACTTGGAAGTCAATTTCTCAGAAGCTATTACTTGACAGAAAGACAGGATACATACTATTAATTATTAAAACCTTCTACAGTTGCGACTGACATCCTAAGTGAACGATGCCTATCAGGTGTCCTCTAAATGGACGATGTTATCTAATGTCAACTGTTTAGGGTACGGAGGTTTGTGCTTGTCCTCCCTGATCCTCACAACTAGAAAGGCCCCCACACCGAAGATAATCTCAAACTCAGCAAGCGAAGAGCTTTTTGTTCTTGGCAACATCCTCATGGAATTAAGTAATCTTTTGCAATTGAAAGCCAGATGGTTTATATTTTCTGCGATGTTTCTCTGTGCATGCTGCGTTGCAAGTACCAATCCCACTCTTGATGGTCCCAGTAGTGGCCTGGCTACTCAGTGGACTGATCCAGACCTCGCTGGCTCACGCAGCGGCCTTGCCTCATGGGAGGACCCAGTTCTGGTCTCGCTGGCCCCTGAACCGGTCAAACCCCTAAGCTGGCTTTGGTCCCGACCTTGGAGGCCACAGGAGTGAACTTGCCTCACGCCAGGCTCCGAAGCTGGCCATTGGCCCCTGCACCGGTCTAACCCCTTGGCAGGATTCCAATCCTGGCCTCGGAGGCCCCAACACTGGTAATGCCTCACGGCAGGCTCCGATGCCGGCCTCACTGGCCCCAGCACCGGCCTAACCCCTTGACAGGCTCTTATCCTGGCCTCAGAGGCCCCAGTACCGGCCTTGCCTCACGGCAGGCTCTGATGCCGGCCTCGCTGGCCCCAGCACCGGCCTAACCCCTCGGCACGCTCCGATCCCGGCCTCGGAGGCCCCAGCACTGGTCATGCCTCACGGCAGGCTCCGCTGCCGGCCTCGTTGGCCCCAGCACTGGCCTAACCTCTCGGCAAGCTCTTATCCTGGCCTCGGAGGCCCCAGTACCGGCCTTGCCTCACAGTAGGCTCCGATGCCGGCCTTGCTGGCCCCAGCACCGGCCTAACCCCTCGGCAGGCTCTTATCCTGGCCTCGAGGCCCCAGTACCGGCCTTGCCTCACGGCAGGCTCCGATGCCGGCCTCACTGGCCCCAGCAGCGGCCTAACCCCTCGGCAGGCTCCGATCCCGGCCTCAGAGGCCCCAGTACCGGCCTTGCCTCACGGCAGGCTCCGATGCCGGCCTCGCTGGCCCCAGCACCGGCCTAACCCCTCGGCAGGCTCTTGTCCTGGCCTCGGAGGCCCCAGTACCGGCCTTGCCTCACGGCAGGCTCCGATGCCGGCCTCGCTGGCCCCAGCAGCGGCCTAACCCCTCGGCAGGCTCCGATCCCGGCCTCGGAGGCCCCAGCACTGGTCATGCCTCAAGGCAGGCTCCGATGCCGGCCTCGCTGGCCCCAGCACCGGCCTAACCCCTTGGCAGGTGCTTATCCTGGCCTCGGAGGCCCCAGTACCGGCCTTGCCTCACGGCAGGCTCCGATGCCGGCCTCGCTGGCCCCAGCACCGGCCTACCCCCTCGGCATGCTCCGATCCCGGCCTCGGAGGCCCCAGCACTGGGCATGCCTCACGGCAGGCTCCGCTGCCGGCCTCGTTGGCCCCAGCACCGGCCTAACCCCTCAGCAAGCTCTTATCCTGGCCTCGGAGGCCCCAGTACCGGCCTTGCCTCACGGCAGGCTCTTCTCTTAATCAGCAATAACTAGGAGGAAAAGGGCAACAGGAAGAGGTTGAGCTATAGAAAGGGCCCTATAGTGAAGCAACTAATGTGACCAATCAGAGGGTATGTAATACTGGAGGACGGAGCCTCTTTAAAATGCAGGAGGTACATAAACAAATGTATCAAAGTAAATCACCAAAGAAGTGTGGGATGGAGGGAGGGGGAGGGAATGGGATGGGGGCTGGAGGAGGGCTAATTGGATGATGTGTGCTTGTATATCCTCTCAAGTCTTGTACTCCAATGTGATTGATATATGACTACAATGCACCAATTTAAAAAATAAATTAAAAAAAAATGAAAAAAAAATAAATAAAAATAAAAAAATATAAATAAAAATAAAATAAAAAACTAAAAAAAAATAAATAAATAAAGGGCATTGTTTGCCTTTATTGTTGTTAATTTTTAGGATTTCTAGTTGGAATATTAATATACCTTCAGATATAGCATTTGGAAATATTTTATCCCATTCGATTAGTAACTGTTAACTCTGTTTACATTGTCTTTGGATATACAATATTTTTTTTATTTTTTGGGGAGTTTGTATACTCTTCTGTTGCCTGTGCCATTGAAATCATAACCAAGAAATCACTGCCGATTTCAATGTTGTGAGGTTTTATGACCCAGATTTTCTCCTAAAAGTATATAGTCTTAAGATTTATATTTAGGTCTTTTATCTATTTTGAGTTAATATTTGTATATGGGATTAGGTAAGGGTCCAATTTTATTCTTTTCCATGTAATTATTATTTTTCAACAATATTTAGTTAAAAGATTATTATTTCTACCACCAAATGTTCGCGGAAACCTTGTCAAAAATAACTTGACAATATAGGAAAGAATTTAGCTCTAGGCTTCTATTTAACTCCAATGGTTTATATATCTGCCTGTAGAATAGTACTACACTGTTTCAATTATTGTAGCTTTATATGGTTTGAAATCAGAAAATATATATCTTCTAGCTTTGTTATTTTTCAAGATCTTTGTGGGTACCTAGAGCCCATATTCCATATTAGGATAGATTTTTTTCTGAAAAATAAATATATAAATATATGATAGTTTCACCTAAAAAATAGAAAAAATAGATTCTCTGGTAAGAAAGAAAGCAAAAAGAAATATTGAAATGTTATCTTTAAGTCATCAAAAGCTTGGTATCAGACAAATGAAACTGTTATGTGAGATTATCATTTTTAATTTTTGATAAATTGCTATAATACTAGATGTCAATCACTAAGCCAAGCATGGGAGGGAGGGATAGGGAGAGAATGGGGTGGGGATCGGGTGGGGGCTGACTGGGCAATGTGTGCATGTATGTCTACGAAAGTATGTATCCCACTATGATGTATTAATACAGTGCACCAATTAAAAAAATATAAATAAAAATAAAATAAAAAACTAAAAAAAAATAAAAAAAAAAAAAGAAAGAAAGCCAGATGGTGAAGAACTCAATTTGTTTCTCTCTAGTGAAAGAGAAACAGTTAGGGAGTCGATGTGACCGCGGATTGGGGGAGAATGATTCTTAAGAAAGACAATCAATGGAGAAGGTGTAGAAATTAATTTACTACCGAGGATGCCAAATATTCTAATTTTTTTTACACGTGTACAGAACTGGGAATTGAACCCAGGGTCTTCTACCTCTGAGCTAAACCCTCAGCCCTGTTTTTTTTTTTAAAAAACAAGGTCTCACTAAGCTCTTGAGGGTGTAAGTTGCTGAGGCTGGCCTTGAACTTGCAGTTCTCCTGTCTCAGTATCCTAAGTAATGGGATTATAGGCATGCACCACCATGCCTGGCTGAGTATTATTTTTAATAGTAATACTCCTCAAAAAAGTAAAATAGCTATAATGACCATCATTATAAGCAAATGCTTAGAATTAGTGCTATTATTTTTGAAACTTTTTTATAACAGGGTAGTGCTTTCATTCACATTTTGTTTCCTTAAAATTGTGCACTGCAAAAGTAAATATGTGTATTGTAATGAATTTTGTAAAACACACATTAGCATATTAGGGAAAAAGTAGAACTTCCCAATACTCACGTGTGGTATATGGTTTGTATACATTTAGATAGTTTTTCCCCTCACAATCACACATATACACACAAACACATATGTTTTGCAGGTATGTAAATTACTCCTTGCTACTACGCTGTGCCTTGAGTTTTCTTCTCTTTGTGCATTAGGGCGCCTATTCTTCTATGTCAGTAGGTGTGAATCTAGGTCCAGTACTTACTAGCTGCGTGGTATTGGATAATGTTCTTCACCTTCTTGTGTTTTAGTAACATTTTCAGTAAAATAGAGAAAATAGCAGCACCTATCTCATGAGGACATTGTGAGGTTTATATATAAAGTATGTAAACCATTACCTTGACAGGACCTGCCACAGTGAAGCTACTTGGGGAGTGCTAGTTGTCAGTATTGTTACATCATTCTTTTTAATGCTTTTTAATAGCATACAAAATTCAGTGTTTGGGTGTATCATAACTTAACTAACCCCACTAATCCCCTAATAATGGGCATTGAAATCTTCAGTATGTGCATTATTTGCATTTACAGATATTCTTACAACATCTATCCTTTCATTTATCCTTGTTCAACTTTTTAAGTATGGCTTAATGATGCTAATGTGAATTATTTCCAATGGCAGTTACTGTCAATTTCTAATTGTAGTGTCCAGTTCATTTCTTCTTCATAGGAGTTCCTTTTTTATTTAAAGTTAATGAAAACTCAGTTTTAGGAATATAGTTTTTGTTTTGGTTTTGGTTTTGTTTGGTTTTGTTTGCAGGTTTGGGGCTGGGACCCAGGAGCATTTGACCTCCAAGCTACACCCCCTGCCCTATTTTGTATTCTTTATTTTGAAACAGGGTCTCACTGAGTTGCAGAGGGCCTCACTAAGTAGCCGAGGCTGCCCATGAACCATGATCCTCCGGTCTCAGCCTCCCGAATGCTGGGATTACAAGCGTGAGCCACCACGCCAGGCAAGAATATAGAGTTTTAGAGTAAGTCTAGAGGCAGAGTTTTAGGGTAGCTCTAGGGGCACTGTGGACAGGTGGTGGTTAGTGTCAAGCCCTCCTCTGTCATATTCAAAAGTAAGAACTCATTATCCCTGCCACTTGGCAGTAGCCAAATAACAAAGGAGAGGAGACCAAAGACCATTTCTCACTAGGCCATTTGAAAGTAGAAGAATTTCATGGTTCCCAGAGGGAGTCTATGAATAAAGGGTTTGAATTTCCTCTTGGGAAAGAACTGTCAGATGATACCTATAAGATTCCAGAGCAGAGAGATTTTGCAGGATCATTGGGTTACTGGGAGTTTATAATTATTCATGAAAATAGAAACTTCTAGGTGAACCATGGTTTTCCATTACTTGAGAATCACCAACAGCTGGACATGTTTGAGGCTGAACAATGCAAACTATCAGCCAAGAAAGGACAGATGTCCTTCACCTGAAGCACTAGATCCTTATGTTATTTTGATACATCAATAGATCTATTAAAAATAAAATAAGTTATATAATATGAATTCCAACTTGATATGAAAAGCAAGAAAGAGATTACAAGAAGGAAAAGAAGAGAAAAAGCAGCATCAATTCAAATTAAAGAACATGGCAAAATGTAAATAGAAAGAATGTATTCATACATATATATCTACAATCACCATAAATGTAAAAATGATAAATTCAATCAAAACAGATACCATCAAGTTAGGATTATATATATGACATAAGTATATTTTTATATAACTTATTATGTATATTTTGTTTATGTTAAATTTTAGACAAAAATATACCTAGAAGAAGAACTGGAACAATAATAAAATAATTATTTAAAATTTGGCAAATAAAAATAAAAATAAAATGGGATGACCTTGCCAATATTAAAAACAAAATTATAGTATAAGCACATTTTAAAGGGGATATATGGTAAAACTAAAATAAACTCTCTAAATGTTACAATAAGCAAAAAATCATTATGCATCAAACAACATATTAAAAAATGGAAGACAAAAATTCTTGAATATCCTAAGAATATTTAACTTATAAATACTCAAAACAAAAACAAAAAGTACATATGGACAATTATATTTTATACCTCACTGTACTTTGTTGATACAAATAAAGAGTATGTGTTATTCTCATATTCATGAGATATACTGACAGTATAATTAGGTATTTGTCTAAAATTGAACCCTTAATAAAATTGAGAAGTTTTCATTCAGTCAATTTATATATTTGTGTTCTAATAAAACAAGAAGTCAGCAATAAAATGATAAAAGAAAAAATAACCTTTTGAAATTTTAAATGCCATTTCTAAGAAATTCTTATATTAAAAAGGCACTTTAACCTGAAATTTAAAGCACAATAAAAATGGTAATTCCTCACTTTTCACCTTTAAAACCTGGCCACATTTGAAAGTGGATCACTCTTAGAAAATAAAGGTCACTTTTCCAATATATTTTCATTACTAATGCCTAATACATACCTGACATTGCAAGTGTCTCTGAATAATGTTCTGAGAGAAAATGAATGAAGGAATGAATGAATGAATCAATGCATGCATGCAAGTGGAAGGTCCTAACACCTTAAATAAATTATCCATACTTCAAAATATGCTCTTATGTGCATTGTGATATATATGAGTTAATGACCTCACTCTAGGCTGGACTAACAATCACAATAAACTAGTGAATAATTTCTAAATATGCAGCAAGATGTATTAAGTGAGAATATGATGTGCTCATTATTATAAAAGCAGATTACTCAAAAATGTCATTCATTACATAATTCCACTTGCTGCCATGACAGAAGAGGGTGCTCTTAAACTACAAATATTGTAAATGACCTCAAATTTCTAAACTAAGCCATAAAACAAAAAATTGCAATGTCTATTTAAACAAGCCACTGTTTTAAAAAAAAAGTCAGCTTATAAATGTTTTTTCTCAAGTGCCTTCTTAGTGCAGTAGGCAGTGTGTCAGTCTCATAAATGCTTTTTCTCCATTCTTCCCCCAAAACAAAAACAAAGTGGGGGAAAAAAACCACTCGAGTTTCTAACTGACTTAAATACCTTTTTTTAAAAATAAAACATTGAAGAAACCAGGTGTGGTGGTGCACACCTATAATCCCAGTACTTGGGAGGCTGAGGCAGGAGGATCACAATTTTCAGGCCAGTTTCTGTAATTTAGCAAGACCCTCAACAACTTAGTCAAGCTCTGTTTCAAAATGAAAAGGGAAATCTGATTGGGCATGCCTTTTGGAGGTAGAATGTACATGAGTTCAATCCACAGTACAAAAAAAAAAGCCTTTGAGTTCTTTAAAAATTTAACCACATATACAGCACTTTAATTGAGATAGTCAAAAGTTAAAGTATAAAAATGGACCAAAGAAAAACATTAAAAGTCAACTGAACCCTAGAAAACAAATTAATTGATTGAATCAATTGAATTGATTAAATTCAAGAAAGAAATGAAATAAAAAAGAAATGATTATAATTTCCTGAGGGAACATAGATTTAAATGTGAAAATATGAAGAAACTTTAACAAAGGTTGGAATAATAAATAAGAGAATGAAAATTTGATGAACTAAAAGGAAGCGTTGAGGAAGTAGTTGAAATGAAAAATAAAGAGCATGCATAGTATTGAAGTTCCTGCAGGGAAAACTAAACGATGAAACAAAGCTAACATCTAATGCCATAATCCAAGAAAACCATGAGATAGATAGATAAATAGATTTAAATTTAAAATACAATAAAATGAAATTTATATTCATTTGCTGTGAATGTGTGTATACATACATATATGTTATAGAAATGTTCATTATATTTATTTCTACTTAATGTAGCACTTCCAGTGAGATTAAGGCTGGTGTGACAACTGTTTTTTCTGGTGCCTCATGTTGTTCCAGAGGTTGTCACTGATTCAGTCAACATTCTCACTGCTATCATCCAAAACAACTGACCGCACAACCTAGAGGAAGGGAGATTTATTTGCTCCCAGCTTTGGAGAGTTGATGGTTCAGTCCATGTGAGGCCAGGTCTGAGAAACTCAGGACATGGCAGTGGAAAGCAGAGAGAGAGAGAGAGAGAGAGAGAGAGAGAGAGAGAGAGAGAGAGAGTGTGCAAGGCTTTGGTCTCACATCCAAGAGGCGTGAAGTCAAGAGATCAAGGGGAGGAGGGAGATATATAATTCCCAAGGCCACATCCCAAGGACCCCTCCTTAGCAACCAAGCTCTGCTTCAAACATTGCTACCTTGTTTCCATGAGGGATAGGAGGACATTCTAAATTTGAATTCTTAGAGACACCAGCACAATTTAACCCCCCTCCAAAAAAAAAAAAAACCTGAGAATTATGTTATTATGTTAGTATATATAGAAAATCCTGGAAAGTAAAAAGACAAATGCCAACCTGAGGGGGGGAAAAGTGTATCATATGTAGAAAATATTTAGATATACCTAATACATTTTTACAAATAACTAATTTAGAATTCAAAAAAGCCCAAATGCCATAGCAAAAAAAAAAAAAGAAAAATATTTACTTTAAAATGCCTAAAATAATGTTTGTATTAGAGTTCTCCAGAGAAATGCAGCCAATAAGATATTTTAAGATAGATAAGAGGAGATTAATATGGAAATTGGCTCACATAAGTATGAAATTCTACAATATACCTTATACCTGCTGGACAACCAAGAAAGATGTTGGTATAATTTAGTCTGAGTTTGAATGTTGGAGAACTAATGACACAATCCCCAGTCCAGAGAGGAAAGCTTCAGAATCGGGAGCTGCTCATTTAAATTCCAGTGATTGAGTGTCAGGAAACCAAGGTTATGTCCAGGGCCAGGAGATGGTAGATATCACATTGATAAGAAGAGATCTTGTTTTACCCATTACTTTTAAATTGGCACATTGTAATTTTATATCATAATGAGGTAGTTAAAATGCTACTTTAAAAACAAAACCTCAAAGACACAACTGGAAGATATATTTTATCTGCTATCTGGGCATTGCTTAGCATTGTTAAATTAGCACATGAAACTATCCACCACTATGCTCAAATATGTGAAAAAAATTACACTTCATTCATAACAGTGCAGCAATTAGAAGCATAAAAGATGCCACTTTCCAGCTCTTTCCAAAAATATACTTTTATCAGCACTTCAGTGTGTTGCAAATGAAGACCATTCCAACTTTTCAGGAATTCAATTCAAAGAGGCCAGCATTGTGTAATCTTAAGAGCCATGTAGGCATTATACTAGTGGAAGTGGAAACCACTGTAATTTTTATGGAGGTGAATTTGACAATCTTGAACAAAACTACATATCCATGTATTTTTTTACCTTATGGTTCAGTTTCTAGATTGTTTTTTTTTTTTTCTTTCAGTACAACTAAAACTTTGAGAATGAATGTCCACAGGGCTACTCACTAAAGGAATTTTATCATCTTAAAATATTGGAAACAAGATATATGCCCATTGATGAAAAAGTAATTAAATAAACTTTGGATAAAGTTTGAAACGATGTTTCATCCATCCATACAGGGAAATTCAGTGAGAATGGGGAAGAGATAAGGATTGTCTTGGGCTAGGTTTAGGAAAACTGTTGCCTTGGGCTACTGAAAGGGAAAGGAAGAAGCCAGGTGGTCAGGGTGCACACTTGTAATCTCAGTTTTGGGGAGGCTGAGACAGAAGGATTGCAGATTCTAGGCCATCCTCAGCAATTTAGTAAAGCCTTGTTACAAAATAAAAAATAGAAAACATGCAGGGCGTGGTAACACACATACTTGTAGTCCCAGTTTTAGGGAAGCTGAGACAGGAGAATTGTGGTTTGCCAACAGCCTCAGCTACTTAGTGAGGCCCTCTGCTACTTAATGAGACCCTGTTCCAAAATAAAAAGAATAAAAAATGGAGCCAGGGATGTAGCTTGAAGATAGAATGCTCCTGGCTTCCATCCCCAGTACTGCAAAGGGTGGGGGTGGGGGGTCCTGGGGATATAGCTCAGAAGTAGAATGCCCCTGAGTTCAATCCCCAACACCACAAAAAAGAAAAAGGAAAAATGTAGTCACTGTCGCCAACTTTTCTGTGAGCTTTTCTTTCCTTTGACTGAAATGTTTAAAATAATAGCCTAACTGCATGACAGTCACCTGTGGCCTTAATATAACGCATAGGGCAGATAGATAGTATGTCTAATTTAGCAGTTAATCAAATGCCTTGGGAAGGTCTAGAGCTCAGCTCTCGACGTGTCCACCTGTTCACTGCTCCTGAAAACAGTGTACTTTACTCCTCTAAGCCTGCCTATTGTCCTCTCGCCCATTTTCAGTCCCGTCTGAACACCCACAGATTCATTTCTCATGTTACAACCTCCTCTCTTAGAGACCCACATGTACCTGAATCATATCCTATTTGCAGTATACAAAAGAAGACCGAGGCACAGATCTAGAGCAAGGTGTGCGTCAGTTTGGCTGTGCACTCCACTCCTTACTAACTCCATGACTGAAAAAATTGCACAACTTCTTTCTAAGGAAAGAAATAAAATGAATATTTGCTAAGAATCTAACATTCGCCACCATGATAGAGCTATCAATTCAAAGGTGATTCTGCATTGCTGTTAAATATAATTCATAATTGTTTTAGTTACTTAAAAACATTTAAAAATGTGTCTCCATGACCAGGCGTGATGGCGCACGCTTGTACTCCCAGCATTCGGGAGGTGGAGACCAGAGGATCCTGGTCCACAGACAACCTCAGCTACTTAGCGAGGCCCTTCGCAACTCAGTGAGACCCTGTTTCAAAAATAAAAAGACTAAAGCTGGGGGTGTAGCTCAGAGGTAGAATGCCCCTGGGTTTCATCTCCAGTACCGCAAATTAAAAAAAAAAAGTGTCTCTCCGGGCTTGGTGGCGCACGCTTGTAATCCCCGCGGGAGGCAGAGACAGGAGGATCAAGCAGGTTTGAAGCCAGCCTCTCTGGTTTAAGAGACCCTGTTTCCAAATAAAAAAGTATAAAAATAGGTCTGGGAGTGTAGCCTGGAGGTAGAAGGGTTTCCAGGAACCCCAGTACCACCAAAAAAAAAAAAAAAAAAAAAAAAAAAAAAAAGTGTCTCCATGCAAGGTGTTAATAATCTATTTACCAGTTATTTATCAGATACAAACTTAATGATCTCTGTAGCACAAACAATAGTCCTCAGAAGTTGGGATTTATAAAACACATCATCAAAATGTAATATATGGCAGGTGTGGTGGCACATACCTATAATCCCAGTACTTGACTGGCTGAGACAGGAGGATTGCGGATTAGAGACCATCTTCAGCACCTTACAAGACCCTAACCTAGCAAGACCCTATTTACAAGTCAAAAAATAAAAAAAGGATGTAGATTGGAGGTAGAATTCCCCTGGGTTCAACCCCAAGTAGCCCCCCCACACACACACACAAACAGTAAGATGATGCCTCCGTTGTTTTCAAATATAGCATGCTAGTGCTGAGGGCTAAAAGATAACACACTTCTCTGTACTGTTACTGGTTTCCCTGGCGCATTGCACTTCTACGCCACAGTGAGTTCAAAGTGACGCAAGCACCCATGCCCAGGTCGCGTGGGGTCTTTCCCTCCACACCCCGTCCTGTCCCCTCCCGCTGCCCTCCCCATGCACGCTAGTAAGGGTGGTAGTGAAACCGGCGCATAGGTTCATAGCATCATTTGGACTCTTTCCTTCCCACTCTCCCTTTCCTCCCCATCTCTCTCCCACTCTTCCACTGGTCTCTGCCTCAATTATCAGGAGTCCTTTTTCTTTCCTGTGTTATCTCTAGTTCTCACATATGAGAGAAAATATAAGACCTGGCCTTTCTGAGACCTACTGGTCTCACTTACCATTATATCTCCAGCTTCATTCATTTTCCTGAAAATTGTATAATTGTGTTCCTTTTTATGGCTAAGGAAAATTCTGGGGTGTGTGTGTGTGTGTGTGTGTGTGTGTGTGTGTATGCTACGTATTTTATCCATTTTATGAATTTTGCTGCTATATATATATATATATATGTATATATGGGTATGTGTATATCACTATTGTATTCTAACATTTATTTATTTATTTATTTATTTATTTATTTATTTATTTATGTATTGTACTGGGGATGGAACCCAGGGGCATTCTACCTCTGAGCTACACCCCCAAACCTATTTTTATTTTTCATTTTGAAATAGGATCTCACTGTTGCTGAGACTATCCTGGAACCTGCAATTCCCCTGTCTAAGCCACCCAAGTACTGGGATTATAGGTGCGTGCCACTGCACCTAGCCTCTGACTTTAATTCTTTTGGGAAGACACTGAGGTAGACACAGCTGTGCCTCTTCTCAGTATCTTTCTAAAATAGATAGGTAGGTAGGTAGGTAGGTAGGTAGATAGATAGATAGATAGATAGATATAGATATATGTACTGGGGTTCCTGGAAGCCCTTCTACCTCCAGGCTACACTCAGAGACCTATTTTATATATTTTTTAAAATTTGGAAACTGGGTCTTTTAAGCCAGCGAGGCTGGCTCCGAACCAGCGTGATCCTCCTATCTCCGCTTCCCAAGCGCAGGGATTACAAGCGTGCGCCACCACGCCCGGCCTTAAAATATATTTTTAACAGCATTCGAGTGTGTTGCAAATGAGAATCGTTCCAAAGTTTCAAAATTCAGTTTAAAGAGCCCAGCCAGTATTATGGAAGCTCGAGAGACCATGCAGGTATATTTTTTATAAGTTCAATATAAGAAAGAGAGAATTTTTAGGAAAAATTTTAAATTGCCAAAATTGGCCCAAAATAGCCATAATAGTTCAGGAGACTGATTGACATAATAGAAACTACAGTCAAAGATGTAATTTCTCCCTCTCCAAAATAAAGTTTTCTATCAAAATCCTAAATATATCATGACTATAGTTAATAATGTACTGTTTTTGAAAATTTTATGAGAGTAAAGTGTTTTTGGTCACAAAAATGTAATTTGAATGAGCGGGGATTGTCATTCCATAATGTATTTGTATTTTAAAACACTATGCTACACAAAGTAAATGCATGCTATCTTATCTGTCAAGTCAAATATAAATATTGTTTAAGTGAGAGTATTTTGCTTAACACCAGAAATAAGGGGGAAACCGTTTTCTACAATGTGAATTATACACTAATTCACATTGTTTTAGACTAAAGGACAAGAAATAAAGCACAAATAATTTTTCAGCTATCAACAGTCTAGAAAATCTAAGCAACTGAACTAGAGGACTGGTAGGGTGATACAATGTACAGAATGATGGACATGAGATAGTTATTCAAGACTAGGTTAATTTCATTTTCATTAGTAGTAATATTGAATAAGATAATTAGAAAAGAGCTACTTTTTGAAATAACAATCATTACAGTGTCCACAGGCCTGTACTCAACAGTAAATATTTACCAACTACAGAAGAAAGTTATAAAACTTAAATCAAAGAACCTTAAAGAAGTCCTGAGTGAACAGAGAAAAACATAGACACACACTTCCTAGTATTATCAGTATTCAGTGGCGTGCCAGTGAAAGCCAATTAATTAAATAGGTTAGTTAAATCCAACTAATGTGTTATGTTTGTTTTTATAAATGGATTTTAAAGTCAAGTATTTTCATTTACTCTACTTGATATTAAAGCCGGTTATGAAATCATTTAGAACAAACATCGTGACACTGGGAAAAATAGACTATTGGAGCAGAATGAAGAATCTCTGTATAAAACAGGTCAAGTTACTGGGAACAGGCAGGTGCAAGTATAGAATCGGTACTAGGACCGTTGTAGCTTGTGCACAATAAATAATTTCAGAATTATTAAATATGTAAAGATGGCATCATTATGAACATTCTTGGAGAAAAATAAGGGGAAGTTTTCTTGAAGTATGAAAGCCTGTTTTAAGCAGCCATAAAAAAGTGAACAGATATTAAAATTTGACCACATGGATGGTGCTTAAACTAAAACTGCAATATGGCACAAGAAACTGTAAATAAAATTTAAAAGTAGATAAAAGCCGGGCATGGTGGTGCACACTTGTAATCCCAGCATTTGGGAGGCTGAGACAGGAGGATCACGGCTTGAGGACAGCGTCAGCTATTGCTTATTGAGGCCCTTTGCAACTCAGTGAGACCCTGTTTCAAAATAAAGAATAAAAAATAGGGCTAGGGGTGGGAGTGTAGCTCAGAGGTAGAATGCCCCTGGGTTCCATCCCCAGTACCACAAAAAAAAGTAGATAAAAATACACAGTATAGAGCACAAAAAGAAATGAGCTATAATACATATAATGTAGCCTCGAAGCAGTATAAATTATGCAATCAATAACTAGACAAAGATTATTCTCAGAAAATGGACTATAAATGGTTACCATACATCTGAAAACAACTACATTAATAAATAAGTGCAAGATAAGCCATTGAATGCCTAGTTTTAGGCATCAGTGTTGCCAAAAATATATATATTTTTAATAATAGCCAGTGTTCATTAGAATGTAGACAGGAGGATCACAGGTTCAAGGCCAGTCTCAGCAACTTAGTGAGATCCTGTTTCAAAACAAACAAAAATTAAAATAGGGCCGGGGGATATGAGTGAAGCTCAGAGGTAGAATGCCCCTAGATTCAATATCTAGTAAAAATAAATAAATAAATAAAAAACAAAAAGAATGTAGACGCGCCAGCCCTTTTATACACAGCTAAAGGGAATATAATTTTTTCAGAAAACTACATATATAACATGGGGAAAAAGCAAAATTTTAATACAGGCAAAGTGGCAGTATGCATTTAAAATGTTAATATAAAGTACATAGTCTTATAGCAGCCAACTCTCAGTGCTAGGAATGTAGCCTCCAAACATGAATGAAAAATAAAAATGAGGCCATTTTTGCTATTATGCATCAGCACCATATTGAAAGCAAACTCGGGTGTGTAATATAATATAGTGGACTGCTATGCAACATTTTTAATGGAAGGTATATCCTGGTACAGAAGAGTTTATTGTAAGGTGAAAAAAGGCAAACTCCAAAATTCCAAAGTATTAGAATTACGAGTGCACCACTACACCCAGCTTTACGTTCTCATTCCAATGAGAAGAAAGTATATAACTGTGTGTACGTGAAAACCAAAAAAGGATCCTGGTAGGATACAAATAAAACTATGAAAAGTAGATTTTAGTACTCAAATTTGCCTGTAGTTAGTACTTGGGAGATTGAGACAGGAGGATTCCAGGTTCGAGGCCAGCCTTGGCAACATAGTGAGGTCCTTCAGCAACTTAATGAAATCCTGTATCAAAAATAATGAAATAGGCCGGGCGTGGTGGCACAGGCTTGGAATCCCCGCGCTTGGGAGGCTGAGACAGGAGGATCGCACAGGTTCGAAGCCAGCCTCAGCTAATTAGGCTCTCAGCAACTTAGTGAGACCCTGTTTCCAAATAAAATATAAAATGGGTCTGGGAGTATAGCCCAGAGGTAGAAAAGCACCTGGGTTCCACCCCCAGTACCACCAAAAAATAAATAAATAATGAAATAATGAAATAGAATATGACTGGGAGTGTAGGTCAGAGGTAGAATACCCCTCAGTTACGCCTCTAGTAGTAACAATAACAACAATAATAATAACTATGGTGATAGTGCTAATAATAATAAAGATGATTCAAGAAAAAATTGCCTTGGGAAAAAGAGTTTTTATTTTAGTTTTTGTATTTAACAGGTGCTGTTTCTGTCCCATAGAAACGCATTTTTAAAACGAGATATTTTAAAAAGCTATAATACATAGAACATGATAATATCCTTTATAATAAAAAGCAGAGTCAACTGCTGCTTTCAACAAGGGGTCCTCCGCAGGAATGTCCCTGTCTCCTCATCTCCCTCCCCTGGGTCAGGACGCATTAGTACTTTCTGCCTTGCTTACTTTCTAGCAATCTAGGCAGCCGGGGAGTGTAATGACAGTGGGGAAGCCAGGCTCCGAGCCTCCTCGCTGTCTTGGGCCAGAGCTGGCACCCCCACTTATCCTATGCACCAACACGGTCCTGGACACAAGAACACAGTGATGCCTCCTGCTCCTTCTCTGCTCCTTTCCCAGGAGAAAGCCTCGTGACCTCGTGACCTGTTGGCACACTCGGCTGTGAAATTGTTTTTACGTTTCTCCTGCCAGTGTGCAGCTTTTGTAGGTGAAAAGTGCATTTTTTTTTTTACCATCCGAGGTCTGTACCTCTAGCACAACCCGTTGGCTCATCCAGGGACGGTGCTATCCTAGCAAGGACATAGCCCTGATTATTCTCACTGCTCATGGCCGACAAGGATTTGTGATCCAGATATTTTTCCAAGGTCTCTGGTATGACCTGACTGTTAAGTGGATATTTCTGTCCTCCGAGAAGAAAAGTGCTGGGTTATTTCTGGGGCAGTATCTGATGCCAAAGGACTGGCTTTAGAAGAGAGAACAAGAGATTGCTGTCTATAGTATAAGAATCAGGAGTTTCAAAAAGCTCACTCTTTCCCCATCCTGAAATAGCTGCGTAGGGAAATGCTCCATCTTAATCAACACAGTTTCTGCTTTATCAATTTTCCCAGCAGGTGCACAGCCAAGCTTTCACAAGGGAGCGCTGATTGAAAGTGACATCTTTCCTTTCTTTGCCGCATGATGTGTGGGTTTGTGTCCAAAGCTGTATTGAACTCGAGCAGGAGACACAGCCCAGCGGAGGCGCTCAGAGACCTGAGCTTCTAAGAATGCTGACAAAAAGTCATTCCACGGGCTGAATTGTACAGTTTCCCCAACCGGGCTCCCCGGTGGCCCTGGAATGGCAGGCCATCCAGCTCGGCCCTGATCCTACGCCGCTCTGCTTCCTGTTCAGCCAGCATGAGCTTCACTGTGTCAGAGCAGAAACCTTTGTGCTGTTGCTAGGTGGTTGATCTCTGCCTTACAGGAGCAAAACCCAGCAAATGGGGTAGAACTTTTTGAACTCGTCCCTCTGACTAGTGAAATGTTGACAGACCTAAGTAGTTCAATGCATTTCAATTCTGAAGTTCCTGTGAGAGTTTTCTTTATCCTCTAAAGCACTAGTTTATCATCACCAGTGCCCTCATCTGCTGGCCCGCAGGACTCTGAGGCAATCCCTTTGGATTCTTCAAAATAGGATTGTTTGCCTTGTTTACATCAAGAGACAAAAGAGGTAAAAAAAAAAAAAAAAGTGGTTTATTTCCCCAAGCTTAAGATTTAATCATGACTGTTCACGATCAGCGGTTACATTTTGTGTCTCTCTATATAATTTAGTATATATAACTTTATGTAGTATATAAATATACATATTTATTTATATTTATTTAAACACATATACATGTATGTTTACATTTCAAGACCTCCTTTTCTGTCTGTATGTGTGTGCGTATGTGTGACATACAGGAGGCTGAACCTACCTCTGAGCTACACCTCCAGAAAATAAAAATATAAAAATATTTCTTTTTTATTTTGAAACAGGGTGTCACTAGGTTGCTGCAGGCCTGGCTAAGTTGCTGAGACTAGTCACAAATTTGCAGTCAGCCTGTCTCAGCCTCTCAAGGACTGGGATTACAGGCTTGTGCCACCATGCCTGAGAAAAATGTATTGCTTTTGATTTTTGTTTAGGCATTCAGAAGGAAAACATATACCATTACTATATAACCGGCCTTTTCATTTTAGTGCCACCACCGTCTTACAACTTTTGAGGGCTATGACAAAATTGCAACTTTTGGCATCCTTTCTGAATAGATTAAGGAGAATTCTAACCTTGGAATGAGAACATGTTTTAATAACTGCACTTTTCATTTTGCAGATAAAAATTAAAAAACACTCTTCTTCTTAGAGTGTCAGAATGAGAATTCGTTTCATTTGAATAAAGACTCCAATAATAGGAAGTAAGGTTTTACATATATTACTCTTTTTCATTTGTTGGAATTAAAACGTTTTAAGAATTTTCTCCATAGTGATGCAAATTGTATTGTTTTCCTTTGGTGCTGTTAATGGATTTTACAGTGCTGAAGGAACAGAAGTTATAAACAGAAAAATGTATGTTGGTAAATGACATAAATATATATTGGTACTGGGGATAGAAATCAGGGACATTCTTCCTCTTGAGCTATATAGCTGCAGCCCTTTTCATTTTTTAATTTTATTTTGAAACAGAGTCTCATTAAGCTTCTGAAGCTGGCCTCAAGTGTGAGATCCTTCTGTCTCAGCCTCCCGAGTGCTGGGACTATAGGCGAGTGTCACTATGCCCAGCCAGCATAGGAAAATAAAGGAACCAGAGGCTCAAATTCAGCAATTTAGCCAGACCCTTGGCAACTTAGCAAGACCCCTGTCTCAAAATTTAATAAATAAAATAGGGATGGGGTGTAGCTTGGAGGTAGAACAGTCCTGGGTTCAATCCCCCATTCAATAAATAAAGAAGTAAATAAATAATTAATTTTACTATATACTTTTCACTAGGTGATTTGCCCCAATGAACGTGTGTGCATTCGTATTGACAAGTACTTGCCTGGACGATAACAACGTCACGGCATAGAGCACGTCATCACATCACAAGCATGTGTGGTCCTCGAAGAGACTTAGACAGGGGCTGGGGTTAGACCGTGCCGAAGCACATCTAATAACTGCGCAGCTGGAGCAGTCAGGGCCCCAGCAAAAATCCCCCCAGATGGCTCAGACAAAACTCTCATAATTAGTCCAGGCAAACTGAAAGGACGGGGAGGGGGGTGGTGAGTCTTCCAAAGACTGGCCACAGTAGAACCTTAAATGAAAAGCCGAGGGCAGCTCTTGAGTACCGCCAGTTCCCGGGGAAATCAGGACCGTGGCAGAAGGGCCTGGTAGTGACAGCTGCAGCTGAGTGAAGATGCAGGGATTCTCACACAGAGGCTGGAGGAGACCAGCAAAGGGATCCTAAGTTCTTTCTCCTCCACCCTCCCAATTCCAGCTGCTGCCTCCCACTGGCCGGACCCAACACAAAGCCAGCTGGCCTGACGCAGGCACAGGGAGGAGCCTTCCTGTGCTGAGCAATCCACAGAAGGGGCTCTCCTCCAGCATGGTGACACTGGTAAAGGATATCAGAAGTGAACGTGTGATTCTCCAAACACAGGCTGGACCCAGGCCTCCATCATAGCCCTTTCCAGACAACCCAGTTCAGACAGGGCAGAAGTAGAAAAGGACTAACCAAAGGCCCCACCCAGCCATTTCTGCAAAAACCTCACTTTCCTACAAAATGAGCTGAAACAAGAAGCAAAGTGGACGTTTAAGGTGAAAAGATCACTCAACAGCAGAGTATCAAGATTATGGGACTGTGGTTTTTAGATCCTTCATGCCATACGGAAATGCATGAGAGAAGAGTTAGTTAACCTATTCGTTCATTTATTTATTTCTGGTGCCGGGGATTTAAACAAGAGACATTCTACCTCTAAGATATACCCCCCAGCCATATATTTTTTTTTTTTTTAATTTTGAAGCAGGGTCTCATTAAGTTGGTGATGCTAGCCTTGAACCTGCGATCCTTCTGTCTCGGCCTCCCAAGTAATAGGATTACAGGCAGGCACCAGTACAGCCAGCATAAGAAAGGAATTTTGAAGAAGTAGGTTTGTAAGATGATTTGGTCTTGCCATGAGTCTTACCCCATTTCTCAGGGAAAAATGCCACTCATATAACTTTGGAGATCGTCTAGCGAACACAGATGTGTTTCGTACGGTTGTAAGAGCATGTAAGACTAGCGTCTGCCATGTTCAGGAGGTATGTAATGATAATTGATCAGGCTATTGACCTAAACAGCAGGCCAGATAAAAGTAAGTAGCTGGGACCTACGGAGTAGCAGCATGCCTCCCTTGAAATCGGGTCAAAAATATACAAATCCTGGGCACACAGTGTTCTACTTCCAGCAGTGCTATCAACTGGTAGTTTTAAAATCTTCTCCAACATAGCTTTGCCAGTAGTTGAATGGACCTCAAATTCAAAAGATTCTAAAATAACCTTCTGCAAAAACTAGATTCTCCTATAACATCTGTCAGGCCCCAAAAACTAGAGGGACTCTCGACCCAGCGTGTTCCTTCTCTCCTTTTTCAGTCTTCTGTAGACTCCAGCACCAGATGGACCGAAGCAGCTGGGACAGAAGGAACTTAGACAGAAAAAGTCAATTTACAACTTCACAGTGGTACGCAGCCTTCCTGACGTTGGCCCCACTAAGGGGAAGTCAAGAAATGCCACTAAATTTAGGTGTTGCTTGTTACACAAGACCTAGCATTGAATCCCCAAAGAAGATTGCATGATCGAGGCTAGCCTCAGAAACTTAGCTAGACTCTAAGCAACTTAGTGGGACCTTGTTTCCAAATAGAAAATAAAATAGGGCTGGGGTGTTGCTTATAGGTTTAGTCCCCAGTACCCTATCTCCCACCAAACACACACATAGAATCCTCAGAGACTAAAAAGGGAAGTAAAATTCAAGAAAATATGAACACAAAACCCAGTAATGAGCAGCTGGGTATGGCGGCGCATGCTTATAATCCCAGCATTTGGGAGGCTGAAACTGGAGGATCGCAGTTCGTGGACAGCCTCAGCTACTTAGTGAGGCCCTCTGCAACTTAGTGAGACCTTGTTTCAAAATAAATAATAAGAAATAGGGCAAGGGGCATAGCTCCAAGGCCAAATGCCCCTGGGTTCCATCCCCAGACCCACAAAAAAAAAAAAATCAGTAATGAAAATTTAGAATAAAATCTAATTCTAAATGAAATACACTTTAAAACAGAAGTAATAAATTGGAAGACATTAAAGTTTTAACTCAGCATTCAATATTGGATAAAAAGGTAAAAATCATAAGTTATTCCATATAAAACATATGAAAGAAAGATTGAATAATTATAACATCTGCGCACTAGAGCTTCTAGTATTATAATCTACAATATCAGAAAGGCAATACTGAAAATATAAAATAGTTGAGAGCATTACTTGTTTAAATAAAATCATGACCTCAAAATTAACACATATCAGGGCATGCAAAACACACTAAAAAGAACTAAAAATCCATACCTGACATATCAAGATAAAATTGCAGAAAACTAAGAAAAGAAGTGTTTTTTTGAGAGACAAACTTCCTGTTTTTATTAAAAATAAAAATTTGCACAGCTAGGAATGATGCTGAAATGAAATGTGGTGCAGCTTGAAAAATGATCGGTCCTACCATTTTAAAAAGTAAAATATATGATAACCTTAATTATAATTTCAATTTATCTTTTTAACTAACCACATCTGGAACAAAGAGTTGAAATGAGAAAACTTATTTGTGAATGATCAGTTTTATATAAAAAAAAGAAGTGTTTAAGGAGGTCATTTTCCTCTACCTAGCAAGAACCACTAGCATTTCAGCACATTTTCTACAACTAGAAAGCTTTATGTCATTACTCTATCATATTTCACACCATTCCCCAAGAAAATGTGTTCCCAGACTTGTCACAGTTATAAAAGCTAAGTCTAATGTCTACCATAGGAACTTATTTTATACTTTTAAAGTAACAAAGTATGTTGGGAAATATTTAACAAAATTAACTTAGCTCAGTTAAGCCTTGGTTACATTCTTTTGTATGTTTTTTAAGCCATCTGAATTTTTTTCTTTTTAATTAATTTTGTTGTGCTAAGCGAAGTGTATTTGCCTGGACACAAAATGTTCTCAATCAAGTTTGCCACCTCCTTTAGCCGAAAGATCTGTTCTGTGCTTATGTCTTATGTCCTGCGTGGGAAGACACAAACTAATCCACGGCAATAGAACCCACCGCTATTATAATTTTCAACAAGGGACTCAATATTTCTGCTTGTTCTACAGCCTGGAATATTGACTTTACTCTTGTCATTGCCTTGAAGTTTCCAGGGCTGTGCACACACCTCCTTTTGCCTTTCATTTTATTTATTTTTTAATTTATTTTATTGAAAGTAAATGTTATACATTTAATCTGTATTTGGTGCCCTCTCCCTCCCCCTTGTTTCCTTTCCCCCCTCCCAATACTTAATACCCAGGCTAACCTTGCTATATTCGTACTTTTACACCTATTTGGAAATAGCCGCTCATCAGTCAAGTTCAGCCTCCTTCCTCTCTTAGTTTTCCATTCAAACTTTGCTGAGATTTCCCTTCCAATATCTGGAGTCCCTCTGGTATCCCCAGTGCTCACTCGTTTGGGCATATTAGAGGAAACATATGTCCCTTCTCTTTCTGTGTTTGGCTGATCTCACTTAACATAATGCTTTCCAGCCCTTTCCATCTTCTTACACATGACGTGATTTTGTTCTTCTTTATAGCTGAATAGAATTCCATTGTGTGTATTTCCCACAGTTTTGCTATCCATTCATCTGTTGATGGAGATCTGGGTTGGTTCCAAATTTTGGCTATTACAAATTGTGCTGCTATGAACATAGGTATGCATATGTTGCTGTATTTCTCTGAATTCAACCCCTTTGGAAAGATACCCAGGAGTGGTAGAGCTGGATCATATGGTGGATCTAGTCCCAGTTTTCTAAGGAATCTCCACACAGATCTCCATAGTGGTTGAACTAGTTTGCACTCCCACCAACAATGTAAAAGAGTTCCTCTCTCCCCACATCCTCGCCAGCATTTATTATTGTTTGATTTCTTTATGCTTGCCACTCTGACTGGGGTTAGATGGAATCTCAGTGTAGTTTTGATTTTGCATCTCCCTGATGGCTAATGATGAAGAACATCTTTTCATGAATCTATTGGCTCTTTGTATCTCTTCTTTTGTGAAGTGTCTATTCAATTCAGTTGCCCATTTCTTGATTGGGTTGTTTGTTTTGCTAGTGCAGAGTCTTTTGAGCTCTTTGTATATTCTGGATATTAGTCCCCTATCGGAGTGGTGACTGGTAAAGATCTTCTCCCATTCTGTAGGCTTCCTCTTTAGGTTCTTGATGGGAAAAGAAGATATTTTAAAAGCAATCTCAGGCAGGGATGGTGGGGCACTCTTGTAATCTCAGCCAGGGATGGTGATGCACGCTTATAATCCTTGGGGGACTGAGACAAGAGGTTCGCAGTTAGCAACCAGCTTCAGCTATTAGTGAGGCCTTCTGAAACTTAGTGAGACCTTATTTCAAAATAAAGAATAAAAAATAGGGCTGGAGGTGTAGCTTGAAGATAGAACACCCCTGAGTTCCATCCCCAGTACTACAAAATTAATTAAGAATAAAAAGTAGGGCTGGAAATTTAGCTTGGAGGTAGAAGGCCCCTGGATTCAAGTCATAAAATCAACATGTACAGCAAAAATGATCAGATGACAAGAAAATACATTTCCCTGATTTAAAAAGATAATATAATTTGAATAGAGTACATGTTTTTTAATGTGTGAGATTGCTATACTGCAAGATGAAAGAGAGAGAGACAGAGAAAGAGAGAGAGAGAAAAGGAAGGAAGGAAGGAAGGAAGGAAGGAAAGAAGGAAGGAAGGAAGGAAGGAAGGAGAAAGAAAGAAAGAAAGAAAGAAAGAAAGAAAGAAAGAAAGAAAGTCAGTCTCAGGGAAAAATTTCCATGAAGTTTTAGGAACTAAATTGAGCCTGGGATTCTCTTATATCAATATCAGAAGACATCTGAGAAAATACTATTTCAAGATGGAATTTTATGTGCAAAATGTTTTTAATAAGGCATGAGGGTAAAATAAGGACATTGTCAACCATATTAAAATCAGGGATGTTTACTACCCGAGTAAATGACTCCTCGGTAAGAGTTTAAACAAAAACAAAGGGTGGTCCAGAGGGACTACAAGGTTAAGCAAAATTATGATTTAGTGGTAAGATTTCTCTATAAATGTGTTAACTATTAGATCTAAAACTAATACCTGTCTTTGAAATTTGATCTTAAAACTCAGCACTAAACTCTCTTAAAGAAATGGCATTGGAAAAACAAAAGAATGATTCTAAAAGCTTATAAATGTGCTAAATTTATTTTTTATTTCAGAAGAAGACAGAAGTTCAAAATGATGTCAGAATTAGTTTAGAAAAGATTAGTGATAAATATATTAAGATGTAAACATTGGGTATGTATCTCAGTGATAGACTGTTGTCTCAGTATCTGCAAGGTCTGACTAGTTCTACTCATAGCACAAAGAAAAAAAGTAAAAATTACCATTAAAAAGTAGAAATAAAAAGTATAAATTTTGATATTAACAGACAAATAAAAGAGGGGAAAAATAAATCCCAATCTACTCGCCAACACCAAACAAAGACAATCAGGAAAATATAAAAAAGTCAAATGTAAAGCAAACTTAAAATATAATACAAAAATATCAGATATTATAATACATTTTAAAAGCTATGTAATTATAATGATATATATTATTTGTTTTGAAAAAAATAGTTATATTCTACTTTAAGGGCTATAGGCAAAATGTTCAAAGAAAAGGTAATTGGAAAAAACAGAAAGGAAAAACGAATGAAAATCTGATATAGCAGTAAAAAGTGGGGCAAATTTTTCTTTAAAATACAGATGAAAAGAAATAGAAAGTATAACATAGAGATAAAGTTGGGTAAAAACTAATTCTCTATGAACTTAAATGCATATGACAATAGCCTAAAAATCAACATGTACAGCAAAAATGATCAGATGACAAGAAAATACATTTCCCTGATTTAAAAAGATAATATAATTTGAATAGAGTACATGTTTTTTAATGTGTGAGATTGCTATAGTACTTTGTCAATGGATTTTTAAGACCTGATAATATTGGTAGTTATCTGGAAAACTTAAGAACTTCTCGTTGTAAGAGAAGAGAACTCCTGAGGAGTTCTCAGAGGGAAGGAGGGGTGGGGTGCTCCATACACATGATGGAAAAGAATCTCTGCACGTGTCAGCAGGGCCACAGAGAGTTGGTTAGAAAGGCAAAAGGGACACACCCAAGGGAGCTTGGGGACCAGCCCCAGCGGGAGATCTGCCACCCTCCAGATCCTGTGTGGTCGCCATTCTAGGATCCGTAGATAATGTGGGACAGTTCCTAAAGGATAGTTTTCTCAAGATATCACAACTGTCTTGCTTAAATATTTTATCAAGAGGATTAATTAATAATGCATGCTGGAGCCGGGCGTGGTGGCGCACGCTTGTAATCCCTGTGCTTGGGAGGCTGAGACAAGAGGATCGTACAAGTTCGAAGCCAGCCTCAGCTACTTAGTGAGGCTCTCAGCTACTTAGTGAGACCCTGTTTCCAAATAAAAAAATATTAAATAGGTCTGGGAGTATAGCCCAGAGGTAGAAAGCCCTTGGGTTCCACCCCCAGTACCACCAAAAACAAACAAACAAAAAAGACCAAAAAAAAAGTATAAAAATGGGTCTGGGAGTGTAGCCCAGAGGTAGAAGGGTTTCCAGGAACCCCAGTACCACCAAAAATAAATAAAAATAAAAATGATGCATGCTGAAATTATGATTTTTGGTTAACTTTAAGATTTGCATATTTCCCAGAAAATTAAGAATGATGAGCCTGGGAGATAGCCTGGCTGATGGGCATAGAAAAGTATGTAGAACTTCTGATTTAAATTTTTATTTTCTCAGCTGGGCATGGTTGTACATGCTTATAATCCCAGTACTTGGGAGGTTGAGACAGGAAAATAGGGCTGGGGGTGTAGCTTGGAGGTAGAATGCCCCTGGGTTCAATCTCCTATACTACAATAAAAATAAATAAATAATAAATAAATAAATAAATAAATTCCTTCTTCCTTCTAATTCTTTATTTTTCCTTTTACCTAATTTTTTTTCTTTTGTTTCTTTTACTTTTTTTGTGTGTGTGTGTGTGTGTGTGTGTGTGTGTGTGTGTGTGTGTACTGGAGGTGGAACCCAGAGGCTTTCTACCTCCAGGCTATACTCCCAGACCTATTTTATATTTGATTTGGAAACAGGGTCTCACTAAGTTGCTGAGAGCCTCACTAAGTAGCTGAGGCTGGCTTTGAACCTGTGCGGTCCTCTTGTCTCAGCCTCCCAAGTGCAGGGATTACAAGCGTGCGCCACCACACCTGGCTACCTAATTATTTTATTTCTCTTATCCCACCTCATTACAAAAATATAGATGTAAACTAATCACCTTAAATAAATTAAATTGATAACAAAAACTTTATCCAATTTCCAGTGAGACCAGTTTTTAATCTTTAATGTGAAATATGTCATCCATTTAGAAAATTGGAGAAAAGTGTGTGTGTGTGTGTGTGTGTGTGTGTGTGTGTGTGTGTACACATACATACATATATATGTTGACCTGAAAAATAATTGCAAAGTAAATATCTGTATCTGATGGTTTTAAAAATACACTTAAGCTGGGCATGGTGGCACATGCCTCTAATCCCAGTACTTGGGAGGCTGAGATAGAAGGATTGCAGTTTCAAAGCCAGCCTCACCAACTTAGTGAGGCTCTAAGCAACTTAGTGAGACCCTGTTTCCAAATAAAAGCAAAAATAAGACAGGGCTGGGCCTGGAGGTAGAATGACCCGTGGGTCCAATCCTTAGCACCATATAAAATGATAAAACAAATTCACCTAATCAAATTTTCATAAAACCACTATTTTTATTCTATGCCAACTATTTCAGAATCAGAAACAGAAGTGGAAAAATTCTACTTGTTTTTTGAGATAAGATAGTTATTAGCAATAGATAGACAGAAAAGGGGTCTCTTATATGCTTGGTTTAGAGTAATTGCTCAATAAATATTAGTTAAATCATATAACAAAAACAATAAAAAGGCAATCTTGTGAAAATTAGGAGACCAGTACAGTAGTAGGAGACCAGAAACAGATGAAAGAAGGGAAAGGGAGCTTCAGAGGAGAAAGAGACCAAATAATGTTATATGCAAATATAAATGTGACACTGTGAACCTCACTGTATAATTACAGTGTGCCAGCAAAATAGAGATAAAAAGACAGAACAAAGGAAGTATAGATTAATATTGCTTATGAATATAAGCAACAAAAATTGAAAGCACTACCAAATAGAATTTCTCAGTGGTTACTAGATAAGGCAACTTAGTCTAGAGATGTTTAGCTAACAACAGCACTAGATGCCATGTTTATTTGGACCAGAAGAGGTGAACAGGGAGTCATTGATGGTTCGTAACCACATCTGTCACATTACTAAAATTCTGCCTTCAGAGGATTCATTTCCTATTCCCTTATAGAAATTCTTGCAAGAGCCAAGTGTGGTGGCCCACGCTTGTAATCCCAGCATTCGGGAGGCTGAGACAGGAAGACTGCAGTTCTCGGACAGCCTTAGCTACTTAGTGGGGACCTTTGCAGCTCAGTGAGACCCTGCTTAAAAAATAAAGAATGAAAAATAGGGCTGCGGATGTAGCTCAGAGGTAAATGCCCCTGGGTTCCATCCCAAGTACTAGGGGGAAAAAAAGAAATTATTGCAAGGTAACCCAAAGAGACACACCAGACTCCATAGTGCCAAGGGGCTTGCTTTATTACCAGCCAGCCAGGGCAAACAGTACTCTCCATACTGCCTCCTTGACCATCAGTTTCAGCCGCCTTTTATACCCTTTTGTTACAGAGTTGGGGTATGAAAAGTCAGGTTTTATGGTTATAAAACTTATTACAGTGTTTGACAAACCCCAGGTACTCATTCAGAACAGACAGCATATTTTACTCAGGTGTCCTATTGTGGCCAAGACAGACAGCTCGCTCATACGAGGCCGCAGTGAGACACGTTACAGAAGCAGATAATAACAGTTAAAATTTCTTTCCACATTCAGGCTTCGTTCCAGGATGTGCTCACCTAAAGCTTCTGCCTAAAAAGGGACACACTGCCTCAAAATAAGTAGTGAAGCCAGGCACAGTGGCTCATGCCTGTCATCCCAGTTCTTGGGAGGCTGAAACAGGAGGAACACAGGTTTGAAGACAGTCTCAGAAATTTAATTAGGCCCTGTTTCAAAATAAAAATAAAATATGTCTGGGGTTTAACACAGAAATAGAACAACCCTGGTTTCAATCCTCAGGAGGAAGAAAAGGAAGGAAGGAAGGAAGGAAGGAAGGAAGGAAGGAAGGAAGGAAGGAAGGAAGGGAGAGAGAAGCAAATTATCAAACATACCAGCCATGTGACAGGGTCAGGGACAGTCAAAAATTCTGGCATGCAATACTGGAAGGAGATACTGTCCCCAAAACAAGTTTGTGGTCACTTTCTAGAAAAGGAGCCAGTGAATACTAGAATTACAACATCCCATGAAAACACTAAGAATTCAGGAAAGGTAGTAAAGAGTGTGAGGACTAATCAACATTAGAAATGGTAAGGTTTTGTAGGGTATTTAAACACAGGCCATGAGTAAAGTCACATACCAAAAACTGCTCATTTCCCCTTATTAGTTTCTCTCCATGGATCACGAAAGCATAGCAAGTGTGTTAAAGGCACAGAACAAAACAGTGGAGAGGGAGTGAGAGTGGAGAGGGTATCCAAGGACACTGGAAATCATTACAGAGTTATAGTCTCACCACTAGCAATCTAAAAGTAAAGTGATACTGCCGCAGGGGAATCATAGATATTTAAAGTTGGAGGGAATTTAGAACTTCATAATTAATTGAGTATGAGTAAGAGAAGAAGAAGAAGAAGAAGAAGAAGAAGAAGAAGAAGAGGAGGAGGAGGAGGAGGAGGAGGAGGAGGAGGAGGAGGAGGAGGAGGAGGAGGAGGAGGAGGAGGAGGAGGAGGAAAAACATAGCCTAAACCTTCTTAATTTCAGTACTGTGAGCAGGTGCTCAAATGTTTGGAAGAAGAGTTTTTAAGAGAAGAAGTTGAATACTCTTTTTAACTATACTGCAGACACATTTCTAGCTATGTCAGGAATGTGGACCAAGAGATTCTTCACCAGAGCGGAGGTTTGTTTGCAATTATTGTTAGCATGTTTTTAGCCTTTGCTCTCAGATTCCAATGAGGTCACCACCCACAAAATCTGGTCTGTGGAAGCCAAGTGTTTGGCAACACTCGGGGTGAAAGAAGCTGAGATGTAACCACGAGAGACATGTCAGCCGGCAGCTTGACTTCCTCTGGCCATGCGGGCCACCAGAGCAACGTGGAGGCTGGTTTTGTTGCCATAGTTTTCTTTTTAATTGAAGCCTTGTGAATACCCCATTTTCAAAAACTTCCTGTGGAGTGAAAAGGAAAACGTCCAGAGCCCCACCAGACACGCAAGCGAGCAGAAAGTAAAAACTGGGAAATGCAAGTGGAAGGTGTTCCAAAATGTCAAAAATATAAAGACATACTGAGCTGGGTGTGGCGGTGCACACCTGCCATGCCACCACTTCAGAGCTGAGGCAGGAGGATTGTAGCTTCCAGGGCAGCCTCAGCAATGCTAAGGCTCTGTTTCAAATAAGAAATAAGAAGGGCTGAAGGTATAGATCCGAGGTAGAATACCCCTAGGTTCAATCCCCAGTACAAAAAATAAAAGAAAAATGGTCATTATTCTTCACACACACAAAGCAATTGTGTAGCAAAAAAATTAAAGTATTTTCTCAACACTGTGCCTTTATTTTAGAAATAGCATCTATCACATCAGGAAAGGTTTGTCTATATAGATAGAAGAAACTCACAGGCTGGAGAAATTTGTGTGTAAGATAGTTTCTAGAACACAGCCGGATAAAGTCATCTCTAGTGGTCTTGATTAGGAAGTTAACTGAAATGAGTGAGATCAAATACAACAGAACCATCTCTTTGAACTCCATTGAAACCCCGTGGAATGATCTACTCGTGGAGACACTGCAGCCTTTAATGCAAAATTTGTTCACTCTATGCTATTTTGAGAGATAAGTAATTAATAATAACACTTCAAAATTAGAGTTCTGTTCCGCACAGTGGCATTAAAGCTGCCACTTAAATTTCAGCGAGTAATTCCTTTAGAGCAGGAAAACTGTTAGCATACATCGCCGGTGTCCCTTCATATTTGGTGTGAGAAATGACAGGCACAAATTATTTATTGGGGGTAGAGAATATAAATATATAACAATCTAACATTAGCATTTTTTGTAATAATAATATATTTCTCTGGCCCGAAGTTAAGCTTAGTACCATTTTCAGAATGTAAATAATTTGAAGGTTCATTTTTTAACTTAGTAGACAGGAGGTAGTCTGAGTCACCGTTAACTAAACCTAGGGTGACTCTTGTCTGAAAGGATCACAGTGTGGTTTATGTCCATGTATCACATATCAGGACATGTGGAATTTTTAAGGAGTGCTGGCAGTGTTAATGGAGGTTACATCTACAGCAAAGCTGTGGGCATTAAATTGAACTTAATTCAAGTCCTCTCTCTGCCCTGCATTGCCTGGGCTTTGCAGTCACTCCACCTTGGCTGTCTTGACCAACAGAGGTAGTGACCCCCCTGTACACTACTGTTTGGATACTGTTCCCGGCACTTTCATTGCTGTTCTCAAATTATCTAATCCTGGGGGGGGGGGAGAAGACCAAGAGAAGAAAGGATGCTTTCATTTTTTTAAATAAATAAGTGGCCATAGAATCTTTTCCCAAAATGCTCATTTAAACTGATCATTTTTATTATTCTTCTTTCACTAGACATATTCTGTATCAGATATTTTTATGACATGCCCTAGTACCACACTATTTTGGAAAATGTGATATCCAGCAGCCTCAAACTCTAATTTGTGTCTCTGAGTCACCGTACCCTGTGGTTAAATTTTTCTTTTTGTTTCATTTTGTGAACTTATCTAGTTTCTTCCTTTTCCCTTTCTACAGAATTCAGAAATAACTGTATTTGTAGTATTACATAGCAAAATATGAGATGTAAAAATATATAATGAAGCTTGAGTTTTGAATGAAAACAAACCAAAGGGCCAAGAAAGGAATTTGTGAGAATAACTGAGTTATGTTGTTGAACAAAATTAGTGAGACATGATTTTTATGTTATTTTACTATCCAATCTGAAATAATCTAGGAATTGCTTTCTACCCATATCATTATTTTAATGCCATCTGCATTTAATAGTCTTAGATACTCATTTTTACTAAATTGTCCCATGCAAGAAAAATCAAGTTTGAATAAAAAAAAAAACTCCACTGAATAAGTTCATCAGATTTAAACATCCTAAAGGGCCGGGCATGGTGGCGCACACTTGTAATCCCAGCATTTGGGAGGCTGAGACAGGAGGATCGCGGTTCATGAACAGACTCAGCTACTTAGTGAGGCCCTTTACAATTCAGTGAGACCCTGTTTCAAAATAAAGAATAAAAAAATAGGACGGTGGTTTAGCTTAGAGGTAGAATGCCCCTGTATTCCATCCCCAGTACCAATAAATAAATAAATAAAAATAAATAAATAAATCTCAAAGGTATATTTAATATCATATAGTCTTTATGATAGTGGTTTATTTTTTGTCTGAAAGCAGATACAGTATGGTAAATCTGATAAACAGTAAGGCATAATGACATTTTAGAATTAATATTCAAAATCTCATTCGCTCCTAGACTGACAAAGTCTCATCTCAGATAAAATGGTTAAAATGAATAACAACTAGCCCTGAAGATACTTTGAGCTGCATACTCATACACAGCAGTAACAGCAGGTACACTCTACCCTCCTGATCATCAGAAGCATTGCACACAGGAGGAAAACAGGCAGCATTGTGACATACAAAAGCAACAGGTGTATGGTCCTGGCCGTACTTTTTTCATATAACAGGCTATGGGTGACATGCAAAAGCAACAGGTGTATGCTCATGGCCGTACTTTTTCATATAACAGGCTATGGGTCTTGTAACCAAGAGGCATCCACCCTGAGATGGATGATGCTGTTTTACTTGTTGAACAAATGTATCTTCCCGTGGAGGTTTGAACTTTGTCTAGAATTCTCTTTTCCTTGTGCTATAGTTCTTCTTTGCATATTGTAGGATCCAACATATAAACTGTGGGAAAAGTGGGACCGTCAAGAATGATGGAAACCGTTTGTTCTATTCTTAAAGTCAAGAGCCCTTATTAGGAGAGCATCAGCACTGAAGCTCTGTTTCTCAGTTTTTTATCTACTGTCCACTCACCTCTTTCTTCCACAAGCTCATTAGTTGGTCTTTAATGACTGGTGCTAGCAGCCCAGATTTAATTACAAGTGCATTTTACAAATCACTTCCCAGTCACCAGGCATGACTTCCCGAGTTAAATTTTGTAAAGTCAGCACTCGTTTACGTTACAACCCACACTTCTAAACCCCATCATTTGATTAGTGGTAATAACAAGTAGGTTCATAATACTAGTAATTGGAGGTTATCTTTGAGTTAAAAAAAAAAATACTTACTTTTTCCCCAAATTAAAACTAAGCTCAGACATTTATGGGATATTCTCTAAAGGTATCTTCAGATGGTGAACTTAAAACTGAACCCTAACTAAAATTATGCTTTTAATTCCAATGTTTGTAAGTTAGAGACAGGAGAACCACAAATTTGAAACCAGACTCAGCGGCGTAGCCAAGCCTTCAACAACCTCGCCAGTCCCTGCTCCAAAACAAAAAATAAAGAGGGCTAGAAGGGTAACTAATAGGTAGAATGCCCCTAGGTTCAATCCCCAGTACCACATACAAATATAAATAAAATAAGTAAAAAAATAAATTCCACATACATATCTTATTTTTTAAAAAGATCATGTGAGCAAATAATTTTGTTTATATATCTCCCTATATTGGCTTGAATTATTATAAAACAAGATAGATTATTCCCAAAAATCTACTAAGCTACTGAGTTGTCAGAAAAAAAAAAACACTATCCTTCTCTGTAGAGCCCTGAGGAGTTTCCGGGTGTGGGGAAGGTGACACTACTTCAGGACTTTGGGGTCATCGGCTTCCATGGAAAAAAAGAATTTCAGCATGTGCTGGTCAGAGACAAAGACAGAGGTCTTATTTAGGAGCAGTGGGGACACATTCAAGGAAGAACATCACCCAATCAAGACTGTGAGAAGCCCTTGGGTCGTTATAGTCCCTCCTTCATGCGGACCCCTGAGAGGGGTGGCTGGGGGCACATGGCGGGATGGGGTGACATGAGGTGAGCCGTCTGGTCTCCTTTCTTTGAATCCTTACATTCTCGCCGTTTCATTGGTGCATGCCGGGTAATACCTGAGCTTGGCAAATAGGTAAATGTCCTTTGGGATTTGTGTTTTCCATCAACCTGAGAGGTTTAGGCACGATGATAGGCCGTTATGATTAAGAAGGGTAAGCCGGGGCTGTTGAGGACCTAAGAAAAGGGCCATGCCAGGTGGGCCATTATGACTAAAAGTGGGGCCTAGGGAGGGTTTTGCTTAAGAAAGAGCAGATCCTATAAGGTGAAGTTAAGGATTATGGAGTCTCTTGATTTTACAAGTATGTTTTTCCTTTCCTTCCTACTTAATATTCTGTTTCTCCAGTCATTAATCTTATCACACTCCTGTTAAGTTGTTTTGGCCTCTGATCTCCAGACTTAGCAAAGAGCTGAACGTTTTACTGAGACTTCGACATCTCTGTTTTCGAAATTCACGCAGAGGTACAGAATTTCTTATGAAAAGCTTACCTAAGCAACTGAGAATAGTAAGTTAACAGTGAAGGATAAAAAAAAAATAAACAACGTGAAAGACAAGGTTGAAATTTACTGACTGGAATTGCAAAAGGAAAAAATGAAAGTCCATATAAATACGTAAGTGCATACGTAATCTATTTGGAGAAGTCTATTTCTAAGGGAAAACCCAAGGCTTTAAATAAATTAGAAAGATCTAAGGACACCACCACCATCCACATTACACATATAAATTTTAGAGTTCAGCTTAGGTAACATTTCTACAGGAAGACATGACGCTTCTGAAATTTGAGGGTCTCATTAAGTTGTTTCCAATTTGAAAGTCTGAAGCGAAAAGGTTAACGGTTAGGGTCAGGGTTGACGGTTATGTATTACTAGTGGAGGAGTCATGTTAGAAGGAAGGTGTAGAGTTCCACTGGCTCCAGACGCGGCCTCTTCTTCAGGCGTTCATTGATCATGATTAAAATGACTTATTAGATATTAAATATGTATATTTGTACTGGATATATATATATATATATGTGTGCTGAGGATATACTGAAGATATATATATGTGTGTATATATATAAGTGCTGTAGTATATATAATATATATGTAACTATATGTAGTTAACAATATAGATTGTTATATATAATATCATATCATATAATAATGCACATATTAGTACTCAGGATTGACCCTCGAGGCATTCTCTGAGCCTCTACTCAGGGTAGAATGCTCTACTTTGCAGCCATTTTTATTTTTTATTTTGAAATAAGTTGCTGAGAGGCTTGCTAAATTGCTGGTGTTGGCCTCAAACTCGTGATCCTCCTGTCTCAGCCTCCCAAGTTCTGGACTACAGGCATGTCGCAGTTTGAAGCCAGCCGCGCTGGCTTAAGAGACCCTGTTTCCAAATAAAATATAAAATAGGTCTGGGAGTGTAGCCCGGAGGTAGGAGGGTTTCCAGGAACCCCAGTACCACAAAAAAATTAGTTATGTTTTAATAATACTCTGTAAGTGATTATCTGGTGCTGATTAGAGCTTTAGGCAAACCAGGTATTAATCCTAATTCAAGTAACTTATAATTTTTATTATTTCATAATGTTCAATGGTATCATTATTTCCTTCAAAACCTTAGACAATGATCTGTGAATTCAGCATATAAGAAATGGGTGGGAGACAAGTTATTCCTTAGTTGCAAAAACAGCAATTGTCTTTGCTTTCTACAAAAACAAACTCTGGTTTTCTTCATTTTTGTTTTCTTTGTCAACTATGAGAAAGTTTTAGAGCTCATGAAAGTAAGGAAAATCAACATTTTGCTGTGTTAAATATAGACAGTTTTCCTCAACCTTTCTCTCCTTTTAAAAGCATGGCACAGTTTCGTCTTTTGTTCATTCTCCCTGGGCCTGTTCAAAGGTTAGCATCTCCTTCCCGGCAGTTCGGTAGGGAGGTGCTGGCCTGTGCCTGCTGTCTTATATTGCTAACATGAAAACTCATTCCATCTTCTCATCTACTTTAGTATGATTTCCAACTTTTGGTTAACCAGTGGCCCAGGATATTGGCAGAAGGTAAGGTATTTTAGGTTTAAATTAGGGTGTAAAGAGTCCTCAGACTCTATTAGTTTTGTTTTGTACTGGAAGTTGAATTCAGAGGCATTCTACCTCTGAGCCATACTCCCAGCCCTATTTTATTTTTTATTTATTTTGAAACAGGGTCTCTCTAAATTGCTGACACCCCCCCCCCAGGTTTCTGAGGCTGGCCTTGAACCTGCAATCCTCCTGTCTCAGTATCCCTTAAACTGGGATTACTGGCATGTGCCACCATGCCTGGATCTGTTGGTTGCTTAATGACAGTGACTGAATGTTATTTATCTGTATCCCTGGGGCTCAGAAAAGTGTCTAGCAATGGTATTTTAAAAAACATTATAATGCTAATCGTAATAAGAAAATTTTTCATAAAGTTGCTCTGTGTGTTGAATCATGTAACACATACAGTCTTTCACCTTTCTTGGCCTGAAAATGAAAGAGAAAGAAGAATGCTTGGCTTTGTTGTTGAAGATAAAAAATCTGCTAGCTGTGTAGATCTTAACTGAAAAGTTATAACTCAAGTCTGTTGAGCACTAGATAATCAAAGACCTATGACAGGTGATTCAGCAGAGAGAAGAAAAGGCACAATGATAATTTCTGGAAGCTGGATGAGATTGGAAAATAGCCTCGGTATCCTCAAGTGACCTAGAAATGTTTCTCAGATAAAAATTTTTTAACCAAAAAAAATTAAGCAAAAAATTTTTAAGAAAAATTTTTAATCAAAAACAATGTTTTAACTAATTTTCACTAGTGGCAGAAAGAAACAAATAGAAATAAACGCATATCCCTGGAGAATTCTGGAAAAAGGATGTTTACTTGAAGCAGGTCACTACATGTCTAACATTTCCCGATTGTTTCCTGTTTTATCAGGGAGAAGGTAGCAACATGTTGAGTTTATTCCCTGTTATTTTTATAGTTCTCATTATATAACAATGTTTTCCCAAACTCTTTTATTACAATCAGTGCCCCTCAAATTAGGCATGTCATTTGTCTTGTGTCTTGCATGCTCCTTAGCACACAAGTTTTATAGCAAGCTATTAGAATAACCAGCCTGCAGGGTCTCATATGCTCAGTGTCCTTGGGATTACGTGGCATTGAGATTTTCTTTTTTTTTTTTTTTAATTTTATTTTATTGGTGCACTGTATTCATACATCATAGTGGGATACAAACTTTTGTAGACATACATGCACACATCGCCCAGTCAGCCCCCACCCGATCCCCACCCCATTCTCTCCCCATCCCTCCCTCCCATGCTTGGCTTAGTGGTTGACATCTAGTATTATAGCAATTTATCCAAAACTAAAAATGATAATCTCACATAACAGTTTCATTTGTCTGATACCAAGCTTTTGATGACTTAAAGATAACATTTCAATATTTCTTTTTGCTTTCTTTCTTACCAGAGAATATTTTTTTCTTTTTTTTAGGTGAAACTATCATATATTTATTTTTCAGAAAAAAATCTATCCTGATATGGAATATGGACTCTAGATACCCAAAACAATCTCGAAGCAAAAACAAAGCTAGAAGATGTATATTTTCTGATTTCAAACCATATAAAGCTACAATAATTGAAACAGTGTAGTACTGTTCTAAAGGCAGATATATAGACCATTGGAGTTAAATACAAGCCTAGAGCTAACTTCTTCCCTATATTGTCAAGTTATTTTTGACAAGGTTTCCACGAAGATTTGGTGGTGGAAATAATAATCTTTTAACTAAATATTGTTGAAAAATAATAATTACATGGAAAAGAATAAAATTGGACCCTTACCTAATCCCACATATAAGTATTAACTCAAACTAGATAAAATACCTAAATATAAATCTTAAGACTATAAACTTTTAGGAGAAAATCTGGGTCATAAAACCTCACAACATTGAAATTGGCAGTGATTTCTTGGATATGATTTCAATGGCACAGGCAACAGAAGAATATACAAACTCCCTAAAAAATAAAAGAAAATATTGTATATCCAAAGACAATGTAAACAGAGTTAAAAGTTACTAATAGAATTGGATAAAATATTTCCAAATGCTATATCTGAAGGTATATTAATATTCCAACTAGAAATCCTAAAAATTAACAACAATAAAGGCAAACAATACAATTTAGAGATAGGTAAAAGACTAACATAAATAATGAATCTCCACAGATAACCAATCTTAGTTGTCTGTTGGATGGAAACTCTTGTTTCTCTGGTTCTGGTGAGTGTTACCTATTTCTTCTTTGTAGTTAATCTCTTTGAGTATTTTCTCTAGTGCTGGTTTTGAAGACATAAATTCCTTCAGTTTCTGTTTGTCATGGAAGCTTCTTATTTCTCCATCTACTTTGATAGAAAGTTTTGCTGGGTAGGAAATTTTTGGCTGGAAGTTGTTTTCTTTCAGAATTGGGAATATGTTACTCCAAGCCCTTCTGGCTCTCATGACTTGGTTTGGGAAGTCTGGAGTGATTCTGATTGGTTTGCCTCTGAATGTCACTTGGCCCTTTGTTTTTGTTGCCTTTAAGATTCTCTGCTTGGCTTCCACATTGGTCATTTTGACAATTATATGGCGTGGGGATCCTCTTCTCGGATCCTGTCTAAAGGGAGTTCTATAAGTTTCCTGGACCTGTGTATCAACCTCTTGCTCTATATTTGGAAAATTTTCTGCTATTACTTCCTTGAAGAGATTGTTGATCCCTTTGGTATCACTTTCTTTTCCCTCCTCTATTCCAATTATTCTTAGGTTAGCTCTCTTAAGATGGGCCCATATTTCTTCAATGTCAGATTCCTGCTGTTGGATATCTTTTTCTAGATTAGAAACTATGCATTCATTTTTGGATTGCTCATCTTCTAAGAGCGAGATTCTGTTCTCCATGTGGTCTAATCGGTTGTTTGTGCTTTGAATTGAGGCCTTTACTTCATTAATTGCATCCTTTATCTCTTTTTGGCTCTCTCTGAGTTCTTTTCGAAGCACCTCTATTATTTCTACAGTTATTTTCCTGATTTGATCTTCTAGAAATCTCTGATTTTCTGTTTTATCAGGTTCTGATGTTGTGGGGTTGTGCACATTCATTACTCCAGTGTTATTCCTCTTTCCCATGATTTCGGAGGTTTGTGCCTTCTCTGGGTTCTTCCCTTGAGTCACTATGGCTTCACTTAAGGTGCTCTGGATCTCGAGTCTGTATTATCTCAGACCCTACTACTCCTTTACTGGGTTGTATCACAGAGTCTCCGACCCAGGGAGTCGATAGAGGCTGCTTTAGACTGTGGGGGGTGCCAGGTTGCACGTTCTCCTATGGTGTGATATCTCTGCCATCACCACTCCCCCACTGGGTCAAGTCCCAGGGATTACAGTACTGGGATTTCTCCTCTGTGGCCCGCAATTTGACTCACTGTTCTTGAGTACGCAGATGTAGCTGTACTGGACTCGGTGAATTCACTGCTGCTGCCGCCGCCGGTGGCAATATGGCGCCTCTGCCATGCCCTCGGCCATGAGGCTGGCGTATTTTTTCTTCTCTGGTTTTGATTTCCACTCTGAATCCCTGCAGCGTGTGCTGAGCTCAGCCACTGGGAGCTTTAAATGCTGTCTGCGCCGAAAGATCCCGCCTGGCTGTTCCGCATCGGCTCACCTCGGCTTGCTGTAGCCGTCCGCTGAGTTCGCCGCTGCCGCCGGCAGTATGGCGCTGCTGCCGCGTCCTCGGGCGCGTGTGTCTCCTCTGTGGCCCTGAGCTCTGTTCTCAGTCCGCTTTCTCTCTGGAGCCTGGTGGTTTTTTTGTTTTTCTGGTGATGGTGTTTTCTGGCTATGAAAGGCGCTCTTTTTGTGGTAATGGAGATTGGTTGTTAGCGGGACTCTTAAGCCCCGCTTTTCTCGGTCGCCATCTTCCCGGAAGTCCGAGATTTTCATAAGAAACTAATGCCTAATATGCATTGGTTCAATCTTAGTGGGGATAAATAAGTGAGCATCAATTTATTTTCTAAACTGAACAAATGTGGATAAAGCCAGAAAAAATGAGGGGTTTTTTTGTCAGAGTGAACCAAAGCATATGGTAATCTAATTTCTGTATGGGAATCCTGAGTAATTATGTAACTGGAAATGTCGTGGGAGATAGACATCTTGAGAAACAAAAAGATAAGCAAGAGGGAGACTAAATGGAGTAATTATGAACACCATGGAATGTTGGAGCTTTTGCCTTCAGTACCCTTTATCCACAGGGGGTTCATCCCAAGACCCCCAGGGGGTGCCGAGGAACACAGACACTACTGAGCAGTGTGCATGCTGGGTATTTTTATCCTATGAACACATACCTATGATAAAGTTTAACTTATAAAGTAGGCATAGTAAGAGATTAAAAATTGATACTAAAATATAAAAATTATAAAAATATATTGTGATAAGTTATGTAATTGTGTTCTCTCTCTCCCCCTCTCTCTCCCTCTCTCCCTCTCTCCCTCTCTCCCTCTCTCCCTCTCTCTCTCTCTCTCTCTCTCTCTCTCTCTCTCTCTCTGTATCATGTGCAGGAGGAGAAGGGGTGGTTACTAGGAATTTAACTAAGGTGCATTCTACCTATAAGCTATACTCCTAGACCTTTGTTATTTTTGTTTTGAGATAGGTTCTCACTAAGTTGCTGAGAGTCTTGTGTTTCTGAGGCTGTCCTTGAACGTGTAGTCCTCCTGTCTCAGCCTCCCATCTCTAAATATCTTATTACACTGTAATGCTGCTTCCTTCTGTGATGGTGTGAGATGATTTACCTATGTGAGGAAATAGATGGAGGCGAATGGTGTGGGCATTGTGACATTGTGCTAAGCGACTCTGTGAGGTCTATTTGGACACAAGCCTCGTGAAGCCTTCTCAGCTGACCTGACAGCCGAGATGGCTTCTATGTGACTGATGGGTGGGTTGCATACTCAGCATGGTTTCACTGAACAGAGGGATGAATCCCCTTCCAATGGGGACAGAGTGAGTTGCCATGACTTTATCATGCCAACCAGAGAGGCTTGTAATTAAAACTTATGAATTGCTTATTTCTAGAATTTTCAATTTAATATATTTGGGCTAAGGTTGATCACAGGTAACTGAAACTATGGAAAATGGAACAATAGATAATAAGAGACTACTAAATTTTGTAAGCTGACACCAAACCAGCCATCTCCTTGTAAACAGCCGTGAGATTGAGAAAACATGTGAGGTAAAATTATTTTCCAAAATTAGACTAGTAGGCAGCATAGCTGTCATCCTGCACAGAAAGGAAACTCATGAGGTAAACCCTGTGATTTCCTAGACTCTCCTGAGGGTGATTTTCCAGCTGTGGCACAGAAAGTAGGTATCCAAGCAGAGCATCATGGCCTCAGTCGTTGAAGCATGTGGAATTTACAAAGTAGAGCAGCAAAGAGAAGGAAATTCTGAAAAGGGAAAAGCTAGAAGTCAGTTAACATCGAGTTCCATATGTATAGTGCAAAACTACTCACAGGTCAATAGAGAACAAGTGTTATTGGCTCAAAAATAAAGAGGAATACTATAGAGACCAAGCAATGCCAGGAGGTGGTGGGGGTCCACTCCAAATCCTATAGAAATATACCATTGCAGCCACGACAATACCACTGGCTTTTATCTGAGATGCAAAATATAAGAGAGAAGATGAAGCCTTCTTTTAGGATTGAGGACTGTACTCCAGGGTGAGGCCTGCTCTAGACCATCCTGACAAAGCTTCAACCATCCCTCACTGTCTTAACATTCTTACTGCTATAATCAAAGACCTGACCATGTAACTTAGAGGAAGGGAGATTTATTTGCTCATGATTTCCTTGCACATTTTGGGTTCAGTCCATGTGAGTCTGGGGACTGTGGATCTCAGGACATGGCGGCAGTGGAAAGCAGAGAGAGGGAGAGGCAAGGCTTCGTTCTCACATCATGGAGGACAGAAGCAAGTGAGAGCAGGGGGAGGAGGAAACAATATATAATCCTCCCAGGCCACATCCCCAGGGACCCCTCCTTAGCAACCCAGCCCACTTCTTACATTGCTACCTTGTTTCTATGAGGGATAGGGGACATCCCAGGTCCAAACCATTACACTTGCCGAAGGTGCCAGAAAGAAAAAGTTAGAGGTCCAGTCTTAGCCAAGATAAAAGTTGAGTCTTGGGAAAACCATTATGCTTTCTGCAGATTAGTCCTAAAACAGCTTAAAAGCAAGCCTTCATATTTTTTAAGGTAATTGACCAATAGTTGAACTGTCTGCTAGAAAAATAAATCCACGTTCTTCAGAGGCAGATGACTAGAGTATCCATAACATGTAACTCACAGTATCCAGTGAGCAGGGTCAGAGAAATGAAGAAAAAGATGTTCCCTTGCCCAGAAAACGTGGCGTCAATAGACACCAACAGCACAGGACCCCGTTACTGCATTAAGCAAAGACTTCATTTTTTTTCTTTTTCTTTTTCTTTTTGGTGGTACTGGGGTTCCTGGAAGCTCTTCTACCTCCAGGCTACACTCCCAGACCTATCATATATATAATTTTTTTTTTTAAACAAGGTCTCTTAAGCCAGCGCAGCTGGCTTTGAACCTGCGCGATCCTCCTGTCTCCGCCTCTCAAGTGAAGGGATTACAAGTGTGGGCCACCACGCCCAGCTAAGCAAAGACTGCAATACAATTGTAATAAATAAACTCAAAGAAGTAAAGGAACATATGATCTTAAAATATAAACAGATTGGAAATTTCAACAGAGAATAAAAGCTATCTGAAAGCAAAATGGAAGCCTAAACCTAAAAAGTCCAATAATTGCAATAAAAATTCTCCGAGTACAGGTTTTTTTGTTGTTTTTTTTTGTTTGTTTGTTTGTTTGTTTGGTATTGGGTATTGAACCAAGGGGCATTCTACCTCCAAGCTATATCCCAGCCCTACTATTTATTTTTTTTATTTTGAAACAGGGTCTCACTAAGTTGCAGAGGACCTTGCTAAGTAGCAGAAGTTGGTTTTAAACCTGCAATCTCCTGTCTTAGTCTCCCAAATACTGGGATTACAAGCGTGCACCACCACTCCCAGCTTAGGATCAAATTTTATGAAAAACAATCAATTTATAGGTTTAAGAAACCTACATCTTGCCACATCACAGAAAAATTATTGAAAATAAAACTTGAAAGGAAAAAATAGCTTAAGAGCTACCATAGCAATAACGACACAGTTCACACAAAGGAAGTCTACAAACGAAAGCTGACTTTCTCTGAGAAGCAAGAGAAACAAAAAGACAGTGCACCAAAATTTAAAGTGATAAAATACACAGCCTATCCAGTGGAAATAGCACTCCATGCAAAAGTAAAATACAAGATATTTTCAGATTAGAACAGAAAAATATGTCACAGACAGCCATGTACACTAAGAAACACAAGGATATTCACGTGGAAGGAAAACCACTTGGGATGGCCACTTGTATCTACAGTGACAAGAAACAGGACCATCAGGGATGGCACTTAAGGAATAAATATAAAAGCCTATGCTTCTTATCATTGTCTCTTAAAAGACAAATGACTCTGTGGGAACTAAGCGGAATAAGAGATACAACCACAATAGGAAAACGACAGCTTGAACTGGCAGCTATTACAAGTTGATTGTACTTGTGAAATGGAAAATGAGAAGCATAAATGGAAAATAGAAATAGGAAAACTCTCTTTGCAGAAATTGATAACTTGGGAATACATATTTGCAGCCCTAGTACAATGACTAAACAATAATAATAATAATAATAAAACATATAGCCTGAAAGCCTAGAAAGGGACCATTTTAGGGCTACCGTAAACATTGTTCGTATAGCCTGAAGAACTCAAGAGCAGGAATAAAGCATTAGAAGAATCGGTATAAATTAATAGCACCTAGCAAGACCCAACTGTTTATAGTCTAGGAGAGATGATCACCAAATTTAAAGAAACACATTGATTAAAAGTATCAGAATAAGAAATGATAAACTATATGGACAGTGAGAAAACTGAGATGAGCGTGGAGGCACATGCCTGTAGTTCCAGTCCTTGGGAGGCTGAGACAAGATGACCGCAGGTTGGAAACAAGACTCAACAACTTAGCAAGGCCCTCTGTAACACAGAAACACCCTATTTTAAAATAAAAATGTAAAAGGCCTGGTAATATAAATGGAATTCCCCTGAGCTCAATCTCCCTAAAATGAGAAAACTGACATGGCTCTAATAATACCATATAAACTTAAGGAAAAAGAGTATTATAAGGAGTGGGAATATTTATAATGATAAAAGGCACAATTAACCAAAAAGACCTCTCTAAAAATGTATACAACTAATAAAAGAGTGTCAAATTCATAAAACAAAGAGTGATGAAACTCACAACCATACCGGAAGGTTTTGAACACCACTTTTTCAGTAAATTACAGAACAAGTAGACAAAAGTTATTAAGTGTAATTTTGAACAAAATGGTCACAAGTGAAAAGAATTTAGGTATTGTCAGTGAAATTTTAATTAACTATGATGGTTAGGAAATGGATGTTCTTGTTAAGTAAGATTGGTTAATAAAGTTGTGCTTTACCTACATATATCTAACTTCCAAAAGGTATCATCACAGACTAACAAGAGCATTGTTTGATGTCTCAAAGTGTCTTTAGAAACCACTTTATTATTTATTTATTTATTTATTTATCTATCTATTTATTTATGGCACTGGAAATTGAACCCAGAGACATCCTTCCTCCAAGCTACACCCCAATGCTATTTTGTTTTTTATTTGGAAACAGGGTCTCAGTGGTGGAGGGCGTCACAAGGTTGTGAGGCTGACTGCGAACCTTTGCTCCTCCTCCTTCTCAGCCTCTGAAGGATTGGAATTATAGGTGTGCCCCACCGCCCCCAACCAGAAAGAACTGTTTTTAAAATGTTTTCATTGGTGCATTGTATTCATACATCTTAATGGGGTACAAGATGGTGGAGACATACATGCACACATCACCCAGTTGGCCCTCACCCAATTAACACCCCATTCTTTTCTCCTCCCTCTTTCTCATGTTTGGTATAGTGATTGATATTGATATTTTTGTTAAAGAACATCATGTGCATTAGAAAGTTTTCCTCTTTCCCCTCTCATCCCCTCAGTTCACCTTATTTGCTCATCTATAGTATCTCCTTTCTTATCTAGAGTTCCTTCTATAACCCATTTTTTCCCTAACTTCCACATATTACGGTGAGCATCCGTTTTCTTGTTTTGTTTTGTTTTTTTTTTTTGGTGACTGACTAATCTCACTTAGCCTAATGTCCTCCAGTTCCATCCATTTTTCTGTAGATGACGTAATTGTGCTTTTCTTTATGGCTGAATAAAAATCCATTGTGTACATATCCCATAGTTTTGTAATCCATTCATCTGTTGATGGACATCTTAGCTCATTCCGTAGTTTGGCAATGGTGAATCGTGCAGCTGTGAACCTAGATATGATACATTGGTTTGGTAGTTTGGTTTCCATTCTTTTGGGTAGATACCCAGCAGTAGTATTGCCGGATCATATAATAAGTTTGTTCCCATTCTTCTGAGGATCCTCCATACTGTTTTCCAAAGTGGCTGCACTAATTTGCAGTCCCACCAACAATATATTAGAATTCCCACTTCTCCACATCCTCGCCAGCATCTGTTGTTGTTTGTGTTTTGAATAATTGCCATTCTAGTTGGAGTTGGGTGAAATCTCAGAGCAGTTTTGATTCTCATCTCTCTGATTGCTAATAATGTTGAGCATTTTTTCAAGCATTTATTGGCCACTTGAATTTTTTTTGTGAAGTGTCTCTTTAGTTCCCTTGCCCATTTGTTATTGTGTTATTTGTTTTCTTGGTGCCGAGTTTCATGAGGTTTCTGTATATTCTAGATATTAGTCCTCTATCAAACCACTATCAGTAGTTGGTAAAAATCTCCCATTCTGTTGGCTCTCGGTTGAGGTTCTTGATAATTTCCTTTGCTGTACAGAAGCTCTTCAGTTTAATGCAATTCCATGTGTTGATTCACCTTTTATTTTCTTGTGCCTTTGGGGTCTTGTTGAGAAAGTTTTTTTCTCTACCTGTGTGTTGCAGTGTTGGACCTATGCCCTCTTCAAAGAACCTCAAGGTCTCTGGTCTAACTTCCAAGTCTTTGATTCATCTTGAAATGGTTCTTGTGCAGGGTGAGAAAGTGGGATTTATTTCCATTTTTCTGCATATGGCTAACCAGTGTTGCCAACACAATTTGTTGAACAGGCTATCTTTTTTCCAGTGTATGTTGGCCCCTTTGTAAAAAATCAATTAGCTGTAAGTGTGTGGATTTGTTTCTGAATCTTCTATTCTGCTCTGTATCTGTGTTTTGTGCCAGTACCATGCTATTTTTATTACTATAGTTTTGTAGTGTAGTTTAAAGTCAGGTATTGTGATTCCTCCTGCATGTTTTTTGTTGCTGAGAACTACTTTGGCTATTCTGGGCTTTTTGTTATTCCAAATGAACTTAAGGACTCATTTTTCTGTCTATGAGAAGTGACCTTGGTAACTTTTAATGGGTATTGCATTTAATCTGTAGATCAGTTTTGATGATGGCGATATTGATGAGATTTTTTCTACCTATCCATTAACTCGGATGCAAAGCAAAGTACTAGCAACACACATTCAAAACCACATCAAGAAAATCAGACACCATGACCAGGTAGGGTTCATCCCAGGGATACAAGGCTGGTTCAACATATGAAAATCGATCCATATAATTCATCACATAAACAGAAGCAAGGACAAAAATCATATGACCATTTAAATAGATGCTGAAAAAACATTTGACAAAATTCAACATCCATTTATGCTAACAGCTCTGTAGAGAAGTTGCATAGAAGGAACATACCTCGACATCATAAAAGCAATCTACAATAGGCCCACATCTAACATCATATTAAATGGGAAAAACTTCGTGAATTTCCCCTAAAAAGAGGAACAAGACAAGGATGTCTATTATCACCACTTATTTTCAATATAGTACTTGAGACTTTCACCAGAGCAATAAGGCAAGAAAAAAAAAAAATCAAAGGAATACAAATAGGAAAAGAAGTACTCAAACTTTCACTTTTTGCAGACAATATGATATTATACTTAGAAGACCCAACAAACTCAACCAAAAGGCTTATAATAACTGATCTACAAATTTAGCAAAGTGTCTGGATACAAATTCAATCTTAAAAAATGTAAAGCTTTTCTATATACCAAGCATAATTCCACTAAAAAAGAAATCCAGAAAACACTTGCACTCAGGATATCCCACAAAAACATAAAATACTTAGAAATAAATTTAACTAAGAAGGTAAAATACGTCTCCAAAGAAAATTACAGAACACCGAAAAAAGAAATGGAAGAAGACTTTAGAAGACAGAAAGCACTTAAATCGAGATTCAATTAGGCAAATTAAGCCTACGTAGGCTTCATCACTAATTTTTTAAAGCGGCCATTATTTTAAGGAGAAAAGGCACAATGTATAAAAGCAGACTGCGGTGACGTGGCAGTTGTTTATCTATTTGTTAAGGGCTTCCCTCATTCAAAATAAACATTTTTTGAGTACTCTTCTGAACTAAGATTCATGACGAATGTGGATGAAGACTTAGAGTTGGCAAATGATGTAGCTTCAGAGGATGAGTACAGTAGGAGAGAGACACGAGTGGTGACTAGCCAGAGGTGTCCCCGAGCACCCTGTGGACAGAATGCTGTGCGGTCACATGGTGGTCTAGCTTAGTTCTGCCTGGGTGTAATAATTGAAGCTTTCATTTGAAACCCTGTTCCACTGCTTACAATTGTATGATTTAAATAGGTTACTTACACTCTCGGAAACTCAGTTTCTTCATCTATACAATGGGAATGACCTCCACCTCTTTTTTTTTTTCAGTACTGGAGATGGAATCAGGGGCATTTTACCTCCAAACACACCCCAAGCCCTAGAATTTTTATTCTTTATTTTGAAACAGGGTCTCACTGAGTTGCAAAGGGCTCCCTAAGAAGCTGAGGTTGTCCACGAACCATGATCCTCATCCACCTCTAAGATTACTATAAAAAGTTAGAGAATGTGAAGTCTATATGTGGCAGGATGGAATTTCCTGCTAAATTAGTGGCTTTAACAAGTAGAAGTAGAGAGTTTGACTACTGAAGTCATCTGTGTATAAATGCAGGAAACAAGCAGACTGCTGAAAGATCAGAACAGGAGTTTTATTTGCATTAATGGTGACTGACCCCGGAGAGCTGCTGCCCCAAAGTCCTAGGAAAGAGGACCCGTCAGCCAAGTCAAAGGACAGAGAAGGTGGGCATGGAGACTCCAGCTGAGTAGCCAGCGAGTTATCGGCAACCCTAGTGAGAAGAGTTAATGAAGCCTGTGAGGTATGGTAGGACACGTGTTCAAAATTTAACTCTTTTTTCTTTTTTGCAGTACTGAGGACTTTTGAAGTAAAATATTAGATGTAGCATTTCTTAAAAATGGAGATACTGAGCTGGGCATGATAATGTGCACCTGTAAGCCCATTACTTGTGTGGCCGAGGCAGGAGGATCACAGGTGTGGAGCAGCCTCAGCAACTTAGAAAGGCTCTGTTTCAAAATAAAAAATTAAAAAGGGGTCGGAGTGTAGTTCAGAGTGTAGAATGGCCCTGGGCTTAATCACACACACACACACACACACACACACACACACACACACACACACTGGGGGGTACCAAAAATTACTTTCAATTTGAAAATGCAAAAGAAGATCCTTTGGACCCCAATAATAAACGTAAATAATTATTGAATATTTTTCCCTCGGATCTAAGTTGTATTTTCTATAAGTTTAAAAAAAAGTAGTAGAATGAATTTCTTGGGAAAGAGCTTAGAGCTCATTAATCCTCTACTCTTTCTTCTGTTCAGTTCTTATCTTGGTGGTATACAGACTTCTGTGGGACCATGTTCTTTATGTCTATGCAGATAACTCAAAGGCAATTTCCAAATAGTCCGTGTAAATTTCAGAATATTTAAGTTTTTCTTTGGTGGCCCAGTTATTAGTTTTTGATTTATTAGATTTCTTCTTCCTCCTCTGTATCTTCTGAAACCTTGGAGAGAGGTAATTTGGGTGTTTGTTACCTGCTGAGAAATGATCCTAACTCCCAACAAAGAATCACCCAGATGACTAAACCAAGTGGAATTGTAGTCAGTAGCGTTTTTGCTGAAATTAACTCTTTTCTACCAGTAATGGAGGTTATCATTAGCACAGTGAGAGGCTCCCGACGTGTGGGGCTTTCTGATTAGGCAGCCGTAGACTTTATGACATAATCTTGTCTCCAGTGAAAACAAGTAAATTTGTGTCTTTCTCGATGTGACAAAATGATTTATCGCCTCCTCTGGACGCTGCCATCCACCTGGCAGGAATAATGCTTCCCTCAAATTCCTGCCAGTGGAAGAAAATGGGTTTGATGGATAAAAGACTAAAAAAATTAAGAAAAAGAAGGGGAAGATTTCTGTCCAAAAAGATAGGAGTTTTTTAATGCATTTTATTAACAAAACATATGGCGGAACACATTGGACCAACCAGAATCATTATTCATGCCCATAAGTAAACGTCTGTTTTAAACCATCCACACTCAGCTGATTTATCAGAAAAGCATCACTAGAAACGGTATAGAGGCTGGCTCTGGCTGAGACAGGTTACCGTTAGTAATATTTCTACACAGATGAACCTCTAAGGAGAATGGCGTTAAACTGTGCAGCTCCTTCCTCTCCCTGTATTTTCAAAAAGGAAACCTTCGCCATAATAAATGGCAGCATTTCTTCGCTTTAACTTCCTCTCAATCACCAACAAATAACTGTCAGCCCAAACTAAAGTTCAATGCCCTTAAGGTAAAAGACAGTTAAGAAAATAGGTTCTCCAACGAAATTCCCTATCTTTTTGAATCCAGTAAAAAAAAAAAAAAAAAAACCAAAATGAGACAGCATGAAAATTGAAGCTGAAAATGTACAGGTTTGGGGAGGAAATCCAGAAGCGAGTAGCGAAAGAATGCGTTGCCAAGAAGAAGTTTAAAAGAAAGACCCACCAGACCATCCGGTGTGTATGCGTTTATATTTATCCAGTGTGTTCCGAGGCTGCACTCATGAATATCTGTGTACTCTTCTGGCTTCTTGTCCCACCTGCTGCCCAAAATTCTTAGGAAATTTTCCTGTACTTAGATTTGGTAAAGAATAATCCAAGTATGGTGGTGCACACCTGTAATCCCAGTACTTGGGAGACTGAGACAGAAGGACCTCAGGTTCCTGACCAGCCTCCGCAATTTAGCGAGGCCCTCAGTAACTTAGTGAGACCCTGTTTCAAAATGAAAGATAAAACAGGGCTGGGGTGTAGCTCAGAGTTATAACACCCCTGGGTTTAATCCACAGTACCACAAAAATAAAAATTAAGAAGTAAGGAATTGCAACGTTTCTCCTGTACAATTAAAAGAAAGGAATGGGCCCTTTAATCTTAAACTTCACGTGACTCCTAAGACTCATTTTTAAAACAACAAACATGGTTGGTCAATGCCTGCCTTGTCAGTGTGCTGAGAATCACAAACAGAGAACATCTAGGCAGGATAAAGCTGCTAAAGTTAGACACTGCATTTGAAATAAAAAAGACAGTGCATGAAGGTTTTGTTGTTATCGTTTTTCTAAAACATCCTGGTCCAATTAATTTTAAAAATAAATTAACTAATGGAAGACGTTTTAAATTCTACACTAAGACTTACACGTGGGGTCTGTTCTAGAAGTTGGTCATCCCTACACTTGAAGCTCAGGAAGCAGCACCATTTCTGGCCCTGATTTCTGCCTATTATTTGGCCCTTAGTGCAGAACTTCCAATAATGTATCTGTGCTGATTTGATAAGCAAGGAACACGTGCACACTTGGGAAAACAATAGGATTATGCAAACTACCCTCATCACACATAACCGATGAACATAACAGTCATATGATATCTATCTAGACACAAAGATTAGTTTTCTTTTTTATTTATTTATCTTTCTTTTTCCACTGCTGGGGCATTGTACCTCCTGGCTACACCCCCAGGCCTATTTTATTTTTTATTTGGAAACAGAGTCTCACTGAGTTGCTGCAAGAGCCTGGAACCTGTGACCCTCCCAAGCCCTGGGATTCTAGATGCGCACCACCATGCCTGGCAAGACTGTTTGTCATAAGGTGTGGGTAGTAGCTCTGATGGGGAAGTGTCTCACTTACCTGCTCACAATTTCCACAAATGTCTGCTCCAGTAGAGGAACACACTTACCGTGATTGGTTTGTAGGATTTGATGTCAGGATGTTTAGTGCTATCTGCATGAGTGTGGCCATGTAAAATACATTCTTTTTGGTATTCTCATGTATAAATTGTAGATAGTACTTGTACCCATCTCATAGTTAAGTGTTAAGATTAAATGGGTTAGCCAGGTACTGTAGTACACACCTGTAATCCAGTAGTTGGGAAACTGAGATAGGAAGATCACAGGTTCAAAGACAGTATGCAGTAAATTAGTGAGACCCTGTTTAAAAAATAGAGAAATAAATAAATAAATAGACAGATAAATAGATAAATACATAGAGCTAAGGGTGTAGCTCAGTGGTAGAATGACACTGGGTTCAACCTCCACTATCACACACACACACACACACACACACACACACACACACACATACACGCACGCACGCACGCACGCATGCATGCAAGCATACAGATTAAACGGGTTCATATAGCCATGGAGTGTTGGGGTGAGTTCTCAGCTCAGGAACTCAGGATCCACAGGGTCCTTGGCTAATGTGATGGAAAAGAATTTCAACACCCGCCAGTTAGAGACATGGACAGAGGTTTATTTGGGGAAAAAGAGAGAAAATACACATTAGAGAGAGAATGCAGGCCACCTCCAGATGGAGAAGGCATTTTGGGGAGTTCAGGGTTCTCTTCTTATAGGGGACTTTGGTGAGGGGTGGGCTGAGAAGGTATGCGAGGACGAGCTCGGTCCGGTAGTCCCAGGCAGTTTATGGTGGGCAGGTGGTCTGGCAGCCTTAGAGTGGATGAGCTCAGTCCAGTAGTTCCAGGCGCTTCCTGGTGGTCTGTGGTCTGCTCAGCCTTAGGGTAGATGATCTTGGGTTCATTGGGGTCCTCAATGGAATAAGGTAAACTGGAATATCCTAAATTATAGGTTTACTCGGAAATATTGTTAACTCTAGGATCTACAGGTTTCCCAGGAATTTGGGGGAGAGTCAGGCCTAAGAAAGAGAACTGGTTTGTGGACTAGAGGCAGAAGCACTTCAGCTCCAGGTTTTTATATCAAAGTTATATTTTTCCTTTTCCTTCCTGTCTGTCTCCTTTCTACCTACTTATTCCTTCTATCCTACATCAGCATGATGGCACACACCTGTAATCCCAGTTCTTGGGAGGCTGATATGAGAGCATCCCAGTTTCTAATACAACCTTAGCAATTAGTGGACACTTATTAACCTAATGAGACTTTGTTTCAAAATAAATAGATAGATAAATAAGTAAATAAATAAATAAAATATGGCTGGGGGTGTAGCGCAGAGGTAGAATGCCCCTGAGTTCAATACTACAAAACAAATAAAATAAGTTGTTATTGGTAAAATCCCACCCCCAAATGCCAACTACATAGAAAATTTCTCAACTATTGAAACTATTATAATTGTTCTGGTGGATTAGCAGCAAGAGAAAGCTCCACAAATTTATAGATCTGATAAGAATGCAGAGTGTCTGATACCTTGCCCCAAATATATTAACACTATTACACCTTGAGACATATAGAGATCCCAGGGAATTCTTGTGTTTAATTGCGCTAACCATTTTTAATCTCATATTTAAAAGATAATTTATAAAATGTCAGTTTATCTTGTATTGCTTCATTTTCTATTGTTCACAATAGTCACTATATTGTTCTTGTAATTAGTATTTTGTGAGAATAAAAATCATACCTATTCCTCTAGACTCCCCAATTTTCAATCCTATAAAAAGTAAATGTTTAAGTGCATTTTAAAATAATATCAAATACTACTTCTGGGCGGATTATGACTTGGTTCTCAGTATTTCTTTCACATTTTTGGTGCAGGAATCATGGCGATATTACACAGAGCAAAACTTTTGTCTTTTTCCTGGCTGACCCACATTAACCTCTGTCTTGTATGTTTGTCTGTAGCTCAGTGTGCCCTTGTGCACGCTTCCCAGAGAGAGAGAGAGAGACATTTCCATTCTAGCACAGGTTTCTAAGCTGCTGCTGCTTGGTGAGGGGTGTGACCACTTCACAGAGACAGCCGAGCCTCCCCAGCTCACCTTGTCAGCACCAGGCATTTTCTCATTTCTTCTCTTTATGACACCCTTAGTCCCATACTTCTCGCCTTTCTTCACATACTTGTAGCTCCATTGTGAACTCTCAATCTATAAAGATTTTTTTCAAATTTAGAATATCTAAGAAAACAATTGCTATGAAATCAACACCATGAAGATCTAAGTTAAAAAATATCCTACCAAAATGTTTAGTAATGTTGGGAATAGTGGCACACACTTCTAATCCCAGTACGTGGTAGGCTTAGAAGAAGATCCCAGGTTTGAGGCCAGCCTCAGCAACTTAGTAAGGCCCTGTATCAAAATAAAAAATAAAAATAGAGCTGGGCTGTAGCTTTGAGGTAGAATGGCCATGGGCTCATTCCCAGTGGGGGGGAAAAAAAAAAACTATGATTTTTGATTTCTAAAATATATCCAGCAGGAGCATATATCACACTTTGGTCTTCTGTGATTATCACTTGTGAGACATCTGTAAACACTGATATCTCCACCTTTAAAATGTGATAACAACACGTCTGAGATTCTCCATACAGCTATTCTGAGGAGTAACTAAAATAAATGACTATAGCAATTTTCTGAAAACTCTATCATGTAGATATAAAGCATCAATATACTTTAGGTTCTGAAACCAAAGAGATATTTTGTGTATATGTGTGTGTGTGTGTGTGTGTGTGTGTGTGTGTGTGTGTGGTACTGGGGGACTGGACCCAGAGGCATTGAACCTATGAGCTAAACCTTCAGTCTTATTTAATTTTTTATTTTGAAACAAAGTCTCACTAAGTTACCAAGATCTTCACAAGATTGCTGAGACTGGCCACCAACCTGAAATCCTCCGATCTCACCTTCCCAAGTACTGGGATTCCAGTCGGATTGCAGGGGTGTGCCACCACACCTGGCATCCTGTGTGCCTTTTGTATCTACCCTACTCTTCCCATGCTGGTTAGCCAATACTTGTTGGTTGAACATTCCCTGTTAAGTGTGGGTATTATATTGTGATACCTGAGTAAAGTATGGAGTATGAGATTTTTTTTTTTTACAAAGGATCAAAAGAGATTTGAGAATCAAATGCACAATCTAAATAGTAATGTTACCTTATATGTACAATCATTTAACAAGGATCTTTCACATGTTTGATTGACGATCTTGCCAGTTTACAGCAGAGCCCAATAGAACAGAAGTGGTCAGGAAAATTGTCTTTTCTTTGTATTTCATTTTCCAACCAAGAGTAGTCAAGACACGTGATAGTCTCTAATATGAGAGAGAGCTTGGTAATGAGGGCAGGAGGGGTGGGCTCTAAGGCTGCTTGGCTACGAGGAAGGTCATTCCACCCCAGTTACTTCTCTTCTTTAATATCGAATTTCCCTACATGTAAATAAGGAAGGGTAAGAATAGGAAATTAAACTGGAAGCACAAATAAGGACCCTTTCAAGCTGTGTTTTATTGTTCTCTTCTATTGACCTGGCACAGCCTATCAATTTAATACCATTACTTTTTCACTATAACATTGGCCTACTTGGAAAACACTCTAGGTCTCTTTTGGTGGTGATTTTTAACTCTAAAAATAATCATATTGGTGCCTGAATTGTTTTTAGGGAGATGCCATTCAAAACCATTATGATTTTTAAAGAAAGAAATGAAAAATCAATGAAGCCAAGTATTTGCTTTGGAAAACAAATGGCTTGTTATCTCATGAATGTTTTAATTGGCAAAGTGCAAAACTTTCTGTTTACCAAGCTGACTACTAAAAATGACTAGTCTGTGGATTTTCCTGCTTTTTGCTTTTTTTTTTTTTTGCCACTGGGGTTACTTTAGGATATCAGGCATCTCTTTACTATCTATTTACCTCTTGTGATATTTACTCTATTGGTCATCCAGTCAACATTTTGTCAAAACATCACTTGTGCTTGCCTTTATACGTCTAATAATTAGTACTATATACTGTACATATCAGGAGCTTGGTAAATATTTGTGGAAATAATGGCTAATATTCATATAATTATATTGTGTACTGGTATAATTTTAACCACTTACATACATTGAATGAATGTTAGGATTAGAAGTAGATTATCCCCTAAAGAGCTCATGCGTTAATGTTTGGGGGTAATAAAGTCATGAGGGTTGTAAGCTCATTGGTAGAAAAACTCATTGTGATGGACTTACTGGGTGGTAACCTAGGCAGGTATGTGTCTGCTCTTAGAGACTGCGCTTTGTCTTTGAATCCCCTGCTTGCTGGCTTGCACTTTTGCTTCCAGCCTCCATGATGTGAAAGCAGAGCCCTGGCCCTCTCCCTCTCTCTGCTTCCCAAGGCCATGCCCTGAGCTCTGCAGCCCTTCCTCAAATGGACTGAACCCTGAAATCTCCAACACCGTGAGCAAACAAGCCTGCCTTATGCTTTGTTGTATAGTCAGGCTTTTCAGATCATAGCAATGAGAATGGTGACTCAGGCAATGAGTTAATATTTAAAACAGACCTAAGTGATAGATGTAATTATACTTATATACTTAATAAATCAGGAAACCAAGGCACAAAGAATTTAAACAATTACCTCCACAAAATTTAGAAAACGGCCAAGGTTCTCCTCACCATCAATAATTGTTTTCATGAAATACCTATTTAGATATTCCTTACCTCCAACATATATATATGTAATTACTTTGAAGTGTGTGTGTGTGTGTTACTGGGAATTGAACCAAGAGGCATTCTACCTCTAGGAACTACATCCCTAGCCCTCCCCTTTTTAATTTTTTGCAGTACTGGGGATAAAACCCAGGGGCAGTGTACCTCCAAGCTACACTCTTAGCCCTATTTTTTAGTCTTTTTATTTTATTTTTATTATTATTTATCTTTTATTTCTATGTGGATCATATTGAAAATGGCATACATTCAGACTGTCTTGGTGCCCTCTCCAACCCCCCCATTTTCCTTTCCCTCCTCCCAACAATGAGTGTCCAGGTTAGCCATGCTATGTTCATACTTTTACACATACTTGTTTTGAAACAGGGTCTCAAAGAGTTATGAAGGGCCTTGCTAAGTAGCTGAGGCTGCCTGCAAACAGTGATCCACCAGTCTCAGCCTCCTGAATGCTGGGATTACTAGCATGTGCCACCATGCCTGGCTCCCTAGCACTGTTTGAAAATTTTTCTCCTGAAACAGTGTTTCACTAGGTTGCTAAAAATCAGGCTAAGTTGCTGAGGCTGAACTTAAACCTATGATCTTCCTGTCTCAGCCTCCCAAGTACAGGGATTATAAACATGTGCCACCATGCCCAGCTTTATTTTAAAATTTTTTAACTGTTTTTTTTATAATTTCCACATAACCTTCCCAATTTTATGATTGTTTGTATTTATTATTTTATATTGGTCTCTTTTATCAGTTGGATGGCTCACAGAAGCCATATATTCTTAGAGTAAGAAAGATCTTAACTCTGGCTAGATCTTCAGAGTAATGCTTTACTCAACTTTCCCAACTTTTTAAGATTACATATTTATTTTTCACTTTATGTACTAAGTTTTTAAATATATATATAAGGTTTCCATGTTCCTACTGCATTTCAGCTGGGCGATTTGAAGCCTCTTCTCAAATCAGATGATGAGTGGATGTTTGCATACAGTCCTGCCTTCAGCACCACACTGCAATACTAACACAGAAAATCTATCCCTTCTCTTTCGTCCTCTGGTTCACTGAATTGATAAATAATAGCTACCAAATTTTATAAAACACAATGTACAGCTTCAGCGAGTGTGCAGGTCTTTCCCTGGCTTTCTCTGCGGCAGTGGCTTTCTGGCGGGACGTCATGTGCCCCAGTCAGTACCTTGGGGCCATGTTGCTTCCCACAGGGCCTCCCCCAGGGAAAGGACACGGAGACAAAAACACACCCTTGCAGTAATGAAATGACATCTGGTTGTCTAACAGGCACAGGCTCCAAACTCATGATTAGTCCTGTGATGCCGTGTGCCCATACAAACTCAGGTTGAAACCTAACCCCCACTGAGAGGCCTAAGGAGTGGGTTCAGGAGGCGCCTTTGGGCGGTAATTAGGATGAGGTAAGGTCTGAGGACGGGCCCTCCTGATGGTATGTGTGGTTTCATAGGAGGAAGAGACACCCAAGTTAGCAAGCGCGTCCTGTCTCACCACCTGCTGCCCCGTGCTGCCTTCACTCTTCAGGGTCCCCCCATCCCCCAGCAAGAAGGATCTCTGCAAATGCGGCTGTCCAATCTTTGAATTTCCCAGCTTTCAAAACCATAAGCCAGCTAGGCTTTTATTTTTTATAAATTATTCAACCTGTGGTATTCAGTAATAGCAAAAGGAAAGAGACTTAATGCACTTGGGAATGTTGATCTTTATCTGACTGACATGATTTGAAGGATTTTTTTTTCTGCTCTCTTGCAACAGGTGAAATATCAATTTTAGCTATTGGTTTCTGAGTTTCCCTTCTGGGTTTTCCACATATGAAGCTGCAAATGTTCAGCACAATTTAATTCAAAATATGTATGCTAGTGAAGGACCACAAGGTACCTCCTGTCCCAAGCTGCAGATAAAAGCAAGATAGACACTATGCCGCCTTCATGGGCCTTAACGGCAAGGAAGAAAGCATAATTTTATAAGGTTGATATATATTAATTGTAAGCAAGATGATATTGGAAGGATAGCATGCAAGGTGTATTTCCAATGGTCAGCTATCATTGTAAAATGGCCAGACTATTTTATACACTCCCATCACATTTCTCCATGTGATTAAAAATTCTGTTTCTTTGTCTTTTGCTTTGCTTTTGAGAGTCCAGAGCAGTTGTAATCACTTAAAATGGTGAGTTATTTTTTTCTCCCACAAGCCTCCCATCGAACAAACAGCTAACTATCAAAATACCAGTGGCATTCATTCAAGGAGGTTTTTCCACTTCATAACATTTTTTGTAAAAGAGAACACCTAATTAGCCACAGTGATCATAGTTCTTTAAAGAGCAGGTTTGTTATATTTCTGTATTTCTCCTATCATGAACCTTCTATTTCCCTGAAAAAAAGAGGTGATATATATGATAGTTACTCTAGTGTCATGATTCCTAATGCACTGAACAGATTTTTTTTGTTAAAAAGGAAAACAAATGACACATTAATACTAATGAGAATATAATTACATAGAAAAAACCAAGAAACACAGCCTCACCAGCTATTGTCAGAAATGATGTATTTATGAAGTACCATGGTTTAGCATTAAGATGAACAAATCAGTAGCTTCAGAATGAAGTTCAGAGTTGTAAGGTTTTGAATTCATAATCTAACATGAGTGGATTATAGCACCCACTCCTTCAGTATTTCATTTTTTTAGTATCAAAAAACCCCAAAATCATCAGTGGGAATGGTGGTATACCCCTGTAATCTCAGTACTTGGGAGGCTGAGACAGGCACATTACGGGTCAGCCTCAGCAACATAGTAAGACCTTTTTTTTTCAGAATAAAAATAAAATAGGGCTGAGGGTATAGCTCAGAGGTATAATGCCCCGGGGTTCAATATCTAGTACCAAAAACAGAACAAAACAAAAGTAGCACCTGTTAATATAATCATAAACTATACTAAGATAAAAAACAAACAATTATTACATATTATTTCAAGTCCTAGGGGAAAAATTAGATGGACAAGGATATATATTTTTGCTATTGAAAGTATATTTTTCCATATCACCACTATATTTTATTCATAATTGAACACACGTAGGCTAACATATTGCTTAAAACAAAGTACATACCATATGGCAAATTTAAGACTTGAGTGGAATCTACAGAAACTTTAAAATAAAATTATTCATTGATGCTCCATCCAACATGGCCTTGGAGAAAGAGTAACAAGTGTGCGAACTCCAGGCGAGTATCAGGCTGCAGAACCAGTAAGCAAAAGAGATGAGTAATTTTGCCATGCATCACTTGTTCTTAAACAAAAATAAGCATTGTTTTTGCATTTCTGTAAAATCATTTGTGTGTGTGTGTGTGTGTGTGTGTGTGTGTGTGTGTGTGTGTGGTACTAAGGATTAAACCCAAGGGCCTTCTACCTCAAAGCTATGCTCCCAGTCCTATTTTTTATTTTTTATTTTAAAACAGGATCTCATTAAGAAGCTGAGGCTGGCCACGAACCTGTGATCCTCCTGTCTCAGCCTCCCAAGTACTGGGATTATAAGCGTGTGCCACCATGCCCAACTATGTCATTCTTTTTAAAGAAATAAAAATATTCTCCAATTTATGGAACAATATTCATAGCATTTTGGACATAAGTAATATGTACTGGTAGCCGAGCATTATGACACATGCCTGTAATCCCAGTACTTGGAAGTTGGAGGGCAGAGACAGGAAGATATCCAGTTCAAAGGCAGCCTCAGCAACGTAGCGAGACTCTCCACAACCTACTGAAGTTCTATTTCAAAACAGAAAATAAAAAATGGATTGAGGGTGAAGCCTAGAGGCTTCTGAACTCAATTCCCAGTAGCAACAACAACAACAACAAAATACACACACACACACACACACACACACACACACACACACACACACACTGGTATGTTCAATGATAGAGTTTAAATGATTCATTCAAAGTCATCCCATTATTCAAGAAAACAAAGTCAGATTTTTAAATATTCAGTTGCTCCCATTTCCCTACTGTTCTGTGCAGTAATATATGTAACCTAATAAAACATGTTTTCTGATTAGGGTCCATAAAGTATTGATTTTTTTCCCCATGCCCCATATCATTTCTTTCACAAAAGCCATAAGAATAAAGAAAGTACATCAAAAGCATTCTGAAAACTCTGTGATACCCTGGATCTGCAGATGAGTGGGCTGAGAAGATAAATAGGTTGCTTTGGAGAAAGTTAAGATCAACACCCTCAGAAGAGGAGGCCCCTTGTTCATCTGTCACTGAATGTTGGACAACAGACTGCACGCAGACTCAAGTGGTCCTGGAGCTGGTCTTTTACTGGGATCTCAGAAGGGAAAACAGACCCTTGGCTCCACAGTAAGAATGATACTCAGCTTGCAGAGAGCCTAAGAGAAACATCAGCTCCAATCTGGAGCTGAGAGAAAAGAGATGTGCGTTCAGATTATTTCAGAAGAAATGGTTTACCTCTGAGCTAGAGAAATGGCTACATTTCCCCCTAGTATCTGTCCATGTGGTTAACAAGTGTTTATTCTGCTGGTCCACCTTTGGCCAGTGTTTTTGTAAAAATGTCAGACCACGGGGATACTTCTGATTTGATTGTGCATCTCAGGTCTATAGCCCTCCTACTGCCCAGGCAGGAATATATGAGAGAGAAAGAAAAATTTAAAAACAAATAAATAAGAAAAAAATTTTTCTTATTTTCTTATTTTCTTATTTTCTTATTTCTTATTTTCTTATTCACTGGGTCTTTTGATGTCCTGCGTTTCCTAGTGAATTTGCTTCTTTTTCTACCTTTTGAAGTCCTCTCGTAGGTGACTTTTGTGTTTTGTTCATGTTTCTCCCTGTGACTAGCCAGAGACGTAAAATTGAATGTTGTTATTCCACATAAGCTCAAAGATTTTAGAAAAACAACATAATGACTAGTTCAATTTATCTGGTAATGAAGATGATTAATTAAGTGCTTAATTAGACCTAATTTAATTTATTTTGCTTTGCATTACTTAGCAACACTAGTTAAAAAAAAAAAAAAAAAAAAAAAAAAAAAACCTCATCTGAGCCAGGCGTGGCGGTGCACGGTTGTAATCCCTATGCTTGGGAGGCTGAGACAGGAGGATCCTGCAGGTTCAAAGCCAACTTAGTGATACCTTGTTTTCAAATAAAATAATACAAAAAATATGTCTGGGAGTATAGCCCACAGATAGAAAGCCTCTGGGTTCCATCCCCAGCACCCCCCCCAAAAAAAATAAAATCTCCTTATCACCCAAAATATTACTAAGGCCAGGAATTTCTAATTCAGTGATTATCAGGGTAAAGCTATGACATTGCACTTTTTTGCACATTGAATTTAAAAAAAAAAAAGCACTGGCTTTTTCTTTTTTTAAGTTCTCTTTTTGTCTTTTTTTTTCTAGCATGCATTGTATTTTATTTTTTAATTCATTTTTTTACTTTTATGTGGAACATACTGAAAATAGCATACATTCAGACTGTAATTGGTGCCCTCTCCCCCACCCCCACTTCCCTCCCCCCCCAACACTGAGTGCCCAGTATTGGGAGGCACATACTTTTACACATATTCGGATGTAGTGCCTCCATTTATCAACCTCAGCCTTCTTCCTCTCCTATCCTTCCATTTCAGCTTTGCTGAGGTTTCCTCTCCATTATCTGGGGTCCCTCTGGTATCCCTAATGCTCCCTAGTTTGGGTACCTTAGAGAAAACATATGTCCCTTCTCTTTCTGTGCTGGCTGATCTCACTTAACATAATGTTCTCCAGGCCTTTCCATCTCCTTGCAAATGACATGATTTTGTTCTTCTTTATTGCTGAGGATAATTCCATTGTGTGTATTTCCCATAATTTTGCAATCCATTTATCTGTTTATGAAGACCTAGACCGGTTCCATATTTTGGCTATTGAGAATTGTGCTGCTATGAACATGGGTATCCATATGTTACTGGAGTTCTCTGATTTCAACCCCTTTGGAAAAGTACCCAGGAGTTAATATCATGGCTCTATTCCCAGTTTTCTTTTCTCTTTCTTTCTTTCTTTCTTTCTTTCTTTCTTTCTTTCTTTCTTTTCTTTTCTTTCTTCCTTTTTTTGTGGTACTGGGGTTCCTGGAAAACTTTCTGCCTTCGGGCTACACTCCCAGACCTGTTTTTTATATTTTTTTTATTTGGAAACAAGGTCTCCTAAGCCAGCAAGGCTCGCTTCGAACCTGTGTGATCTTCCTGTCTCCACTTCCCAAGTGCGGGGATTATAAGCGTGTGCCACCACGCCTGGCCTATTCTAAGGAATCTCCACACTGATCTCCATAGCAGCGGAACTAGTTTGCACTCCCACCAACAGTGTAAAATAGTTCCTCTTTCCCCACATCCTCGCCAGCATTTATTGTTGTTTGATTTCTTTATGCTTGCCACTCTGATTGGGGTTAGATGGAATCTCATAGTTTTGATTTGCATCTCCCTGATGGCTGATGATGTAGAACATCTTTTCATATATCTATTAGCCATTTGTATCTCTTCTTTTGTGAAGTGTCTATTCAGTTCAGTTGCCCATTTCCTGATTGGGTTATTTGTTTTGCTAGTGTAGTTTTGAGCTCTTTGTAAATTCTGGATATTAGCCCTCTATCAGAGTGGTAGCTGGTAAATGTCTTCCATTCTGTAGACTTCCTCTTTAGGTTCTTGATGGCTTACTTTGATGAGATCACTGTGGTAGATTCTGGAGTATATCCCAATGTCTCTTGTTTGTTCTATACCCTATTGTGATCTTTTGAACCCACTCTCTAAGTGTTTGCACCCCAAGTGTTTACACCCCTCTCTTGCCTCTGACAGCTTTGTGTTTAGGTGTCAAGGCATCAGGTGTCGCTGTTAATGAGTTCCATATAAGTCCAGAGTTCTGTGTTTGTCCAGCCTGTGGTCTGTGCCCTTGGGCCTCTGTACTCTCCACCACAGGTTTAGGTGTGAACTTTCCTACCTGCCCTGCACCTGTGCTTCCCTACCTGCGCAGGGACAGAGGGCATCCAGTGTAGTCTTGGAGCAACTCTCTGTGACCCTGTGCAGTCACTATGCCTTGAGCACCTTTCCTCTGTCTCTGGAGGTTCTAACTGGACTAGTCCGCTGGGTTCCACAGCTTCTCTGGGCAGTCTTCCACCAAGTACCAGGTAATGCAAGAGGTTACCTGGTCCTGCAGCAGGGTCTCTGGGGGACTCTCTGTGCTGCTGCGGGTGAGCACACAGGGTTTTGGGTCTTCTGCGTCCCTGAAGTGTGATGCCAAGTGCTGCTCGCCACTTAAGATATTGGAGCTCTGTGGCCACTTTCAGCCCACGATGGCGTGAGCAGAGCGCCGCATCCATCGCGTGCTCGGGTTTTTGCAGTGAATCTTGCAGTTCAGAGTCCTGGATTCCTTCCACCATGCCTTGTGGTTCTCTTGGTTTGTGAGCTTTATTTATTTTGTTTTTCAAGATGCTGCCTTCTCCGTAGTTGAACTATATTTTTTTCAGCTACTGAGATGTGCTGCTTCCTGCAGTCGCCATTTTGAATCTCCTCTGGCCTTTTGTTTTAAAAATCGCCTTCTTAGAGTTTCTACAATGAGCACAGTTTGTATGGAACTGGCTTAAAGCATTAATTTGGATTTAAGAGAAAAATAACATGGCATTTATGTATCAGAAGCAAACTTGCTTACTAAACTAAAGGTCTCAGAGAATAACTTTTTAAAAAAGAGAACCTTACATCTAAGAGAAATTGATTCAATTCATGAAATTTTAATATGTTTTAAAAGACTTTCATGTGTCTCTCAGTATTGAAAAGGAATATTTAACATTATTTTTAACTCAGAAGCTCATCAAGAATAAGACCCCAAATCTCAGAGATAACCAAACTATGTTGATGTATTTTTACTTTTAAAATTAGGGTCATGCTATTGGTATACCATGGGAATGATTTCTTTTTTTCCCTTTTTTGTACTTTTTAGTTTAGTGTGAACATTTTTTGCATTTCATTACAAGTTATTTCAAAATAATATTAATTATTCATTTATCACCCAACATTTATATTTAAATCAAGAGAATTATGAAGAGTCTTGTTAAATAAAGAGCAACTTATTAAAATTTACTATATTCAGCTCCTTTGAAAGGGAAGGGAAAAATACTCGTTAGATATATTGACTGAGGGTCACAAACAAAAAATAGATTAAGATAAAGACAGAATTTTATTAATGTGTGTGTGCACACAGGATAATTCAAAGCAGCGACTGGACCTCATGCTTATCTAACACCTTTGCAAAAGAACACAAAATGCATAGACATATCACCAGAAAAAATAAAAAGAACTTGAGGTTTGGCAGATTATAGAAAGGCAAAATCACAGCAGTGTAGTTCCTTCTGCAAGTGCTTGGGGTGCTTATTCTATTTAAAGAAGAAACTTCTCCATATCTTATCTTCTAAAATATTAGCAGTATTCCTTGTCCTTTTTTGTCTAGTTTTCATTGCTTAGCTCTGAAAGATTCAGACAGCTTTCATTTTTGATTACTAGTATACTTGGTATGGAAAGGGAGAGGGGTAACTGCTTTTGTGACTAGCTACCTTCTGGCCTTTATAATTCTACTCATCTACATTTAGCTGTTCCAGTACAGTCACAGAAAGGTAGATAGGTTTATTTAAAAGTGGAGTTTTGCTGAGTGTAGGGTTCACACCTGTGAACCTAATACTTGGGAGAATGAGACAGGAGGACCACAGGTTTAAAGACAGGTTCAGGAACTTAAACTCCATTACAAAAAATAAAAAGGGCTGGGGGTATATCTCAGAAAGTAGAATGTCTCTGACCTCAAACCTTAGTAACAACAACAACAACAACAACAACAACAACAACAGAAATTGGAATTTTCCTAATAAATATGGCTCAGAAAGGTGAAAGTGAACTGGTGTTATCACCTAGAAAATATTTTCAATAATGGACTAGGAAATTTAACTTTGGTAAGAATGAAAGTAGAGATGAAGAAGATGATGAATATAAAATCTGGCTTGAGGCCAATGGTTGGAAAAGCTTATGGGAGTAAAGAATATTCCAGTGAGGGTACTAGATAGAATGTGTGGTCTGGAAGTGCCAGACGCTGTATTCCATAAGTTCTGGACATTTTCCTCATCCACAGCTGTCCAGAACTCAACTATAAGAAGAATATGAAGAAAGAAATTAATAAGTATATAAGAAAAGCAAGTCAGGGAAAAGTCAGAGTTGAAAGGAGCAATGATTTTGAAAGATACAGTCATGGCCACTTAGGTCACTAGCAGTAATGATGGGAATGGAAATGAACACAGCTAATGGGTGAAATCAGTAAATGAGGGGAGGCAGATGCCAAGAACAAAAAGGCACAAACAGAGATTCAAAGAATCTGGGGACTTTGAAACAGGGAAGAAAAGATTCTGGAGGAAACCAGGGGCAGAAAGGCACCTGCTCCTCCTAGTCATTTACCTGAAAAGCTAAGACAGCCTTCACTGAGAGGGTGAGTGCTGAAGCAGGAGCCTCAAGCAACATTGTGTTTCTTTTGTGACAAGGACACAAAGAAAACCATTAAAGAAAATGCTGAGGCGATGGTAGAATAGTTGGCCACAGATCTGGAGTTCCAGGCAATACAAGGAAAATGGAGGGAGGGAGTGGGCTGATTTTGCAAGTGTTTTGTGTAAAATAGGACTGAGAATTCTTGGTGATGAAGTATTATATAATTCTGGGAGTATAGCCCGGAAGTAGAAAAGCCCCTGGGTTCCACCCAAAGTACAACAAAAAATAAAAATAAAAATAAAATCTCACTTTCCTTTCCCAAAAGAAAAAGAAAAAGGGTTCTCACAGTTCATCTCATGTTTTAATCTGGTGGAAAATTGTATTAAGAAGTCCTTGGAGAATTTAGGGATTATCCACAAGGCATAGCAAATTAAATGGATTCAAATAAATTGGATAATTAACTCCATAAAAATCAAAATAAAACAAAATTTTATGGTGATAATATATTAACCTGGCAGTGAACAATAGTATTAATGTCATAATAATATTAGGGGTGTAGCTCAGAAGTAGAACACCTCATGGTCCTATCCCCAGTATCACAAAATAAATAATGCGATAAACTCTTCATATAGATTTAATTATAGTGACTATGGCCACTAGAAGCCAGGAAGGACCTACTTCTTTGATAATAAAGGGATTTTTTAATCTATAACAATAAAATATATGATAAAAATGCAATCTGTGAATATTATTATATAAACAGAGGTTAACATTAAAATAAACAGCTAACGAAATAGACATTATTTTCTGGAGATTAATATGCTAGTGTAACTTAAAATTTTAGTAATATTCATTACACAGACACACACACTTTTTTATTTTGTGCAATCTGGGAATCAAACCCAGGGCTTTGTGCATGCTAGACAAACATCTACCACTGAGCTGCATCCCCAGAACATTTATGTAATATTTTAATGAAAAAAATACATATAAAACAAAAGTTTCTCTCTTTGGTAAAGAGCCACTAGTACAGTTGGCTCACTCTTCCTCTGCCTTTTTTTTTTCTTTTCTTTTTTACAATTTCTCTTTCACCGGCTTCATCCAGAGTAATCCCAGCCAGGTGGCAAATGCCCTATTATCCTTCAAATTTATGAGATTCTTCACAACATGAAATAGCCCTTAACAGGGTCATTTTTCTTCCACTGCTAACCTCACACTCTATTCTTATCCCAGAGATCCCATCTTTGTGCCAAATGTAGCTGATCTTCCACCACTCCATCTCCCCCAGGTGCCCAGGTGCAACTCATTAAAGACCTTTACTCTTCATTTTGTTCAAGGATATGAAGTTTAAGAGACCATAACGTAATCTAAAACTGGAGACATACAATGAAGTTATATGTGTGTATATAGTCACTTAAAAAAAAAAGTCTCTCTTTTTTAAATTTGTTTGGGATTTTTTTTTAATTGGGGAGGGTAGTAGACATTGAACCCAGGAGCATTCTACCTTTGAGCTAGACCCCCAGCCCTATTTTACGTATTTTGAAATAGTCTTGTTAAGTTGCTAAGGGAATCATTAAGTTGCTGAGACTGGCCTAGAACCTGCAACCTTCTCGTCTCAACCTCCCAAGGACTGAGATTACGGGTGTGTGTGCCACCATGCTCAGTTCAGTCTGCTCTTCTTAGTGAAAGTTGTTTTTTTTCAATATCCACGAGGGATTAGCTCCATGACCCTGCCATGGGTACCAAAATCCACGGATGCTCGAGTTACCTTACATTTTGTTTAGTTGCATATGATCTATACACATCCCCACACATCCTCCCATGCAGTTTAAATCATCTCTGCATTACCTAAAATACCTAATACAGTGTAAATAATAAAAACAAAAAGTAGTTTGTACGTGTTTCGTATGGATGCATTTCCCCCCAGATATTTTCTATCTGATTCAATTGAATCTACAAATGTGAATTCCAGGGATGCAGGAAGCAACTGTGTTTGATTTGGGAATTTTTGCACATCTTTGATTAAGATAAATCTATGATTTTGTGGATATGTTGTCCTTTTTTATACAGCAGATATGTAGCCATATGGAAAAAATTACTTACCCTCCTCTTTACACACACACACACACACACACACACACACACACACACACACCTGGGAACTATTAAAAACTTGAGAGGCTTTTGTAAATTTGAGAAAATTTACCAGTAAATTGATCTAGACCAAGAAATGTCTTTGGAGATTCTTCATTAACAACAAAGTAGTTTTTATTGTTACTCATTTTATACACTTAGAAGAGCTTATATATCATAAGGATTATTTCTTTACCAAAAGCTTGAAAAAGTCATCTGTACAGTAATTCAATGTGGCAGTATTACTGGAGGCAGTCTTTTGGTAACTTAGAACAATAGGTTTTCTCCTGTATTTTTACTTCTAGCCCACACGGCTCCTTATTCAAACTGATTTGCCTTTCTCCATGGGTCAGAGCCACATACCTAGAGAAGAGAGAGCTTTAACTACATACCACAGCACAATGTCTTCTTATATTCAGATTTCTGGTAATTTTCTAAAGATTTTATCATCTATAAATTACATTGCTCTCAAGTTTTCTTCTGTGCATAATAATCTATGAGGCTGTGTCATCAGGCAAATATTGGATAAAATATAATAACTTTTTCTTAAAACTTTGAAAGAACAAAACAAGCTGATTTGAAGCGTTTAAAGGCTTTTTAAATATTGTATGTGTAACCAGGCATGGTGGTACAGCCTGTAGTCCCAGTAGTTCGGAAGCTGTGACAGGAAGATTGCAAGTTTGTGACCAGCCTCTGCAACTTAGTGAGACACTCCACAACTGAAGAAGTTGTTTCAACAAAATAAATAAAATAGAACCGGGGATATAGATCAGAGGTAGAATGTCTCTGGGCTCAACTCCTAGTACTGCCCCCACAAAAATATATATGTTACTGTATTGCTTATATTACTTTAATAACATATTATCTATGCAAAATAATTTATGCAGGTTTTCAGATTTGTGTTCACATAGTTTAATATATTGTGTCTATACATACATATAATATATAAATGTTTATATTTTACTTACAACTATATTTTAAACAGTTGTACAGGTACAGTACAGATGTGTATGCATATGTATGTAATAACAAATGCAAAAACAGAAAAATACCAAGGGTGAGTTGTGCTGGTTGCCAGAAAAGGAGGGGAACAGATGATGTTAGACTTAGTGATTACGGTTTTCTGAGATTGTAACCATAGCTCAACCTTCAATTCTGTGAAGGGGCAAGATATTCCAAGTTTGGACAGAGCGCAACTGTCTCAGAAAGCTGCCCCTGGGAAGACCTTAGGCCAAAGTAAATGGGTGTGTTTAGCAAGAGCATGACCTCATCCTCAGGGAGTCTGGAGGGGGGAGGCTTGAGGTCTGCCTGGCAGGGCTGCCTGGCACCCAGAGCAGGACAGAGCACACACAAGGTGGCCCAGAGTACCAAGTACAGTCTACACTTCTTTCTTAGACTGATGGGAAACCAGCAGGGGCTGTGTGTGTGTGTGTGTGTGTGTGTGTGTGTGTGTGTGTGTTATTCTGCCTCTGAGTTACAACCCCAGCCCTAACTTGTTTATTTATCTGCTTATATTTTATAAGGGCTCACTGAGTTTCTGAGGGCCTCTGCTAAGTTGTTGAGGCTGGTCCCAAACCTGTGATCCCCTGTCTCAGCCTCCTAAGTAGTAAGATGACAGGCATGCGCTACCAGGCCGAGCTAAGAGCCTACTTTCTTTATCAAAAGGTCAAAGTGTGTCTTGATGTCCGCCCACCCCACACCCACACCCAGGTTTCTCAGGCTGGCGCTTGTGGATGTGGTGTTGATAGAAATTCCTTTCTGAAGCTGTACCTGGTGGCGCACATCTTTATTCCGGTACTTGGGAGGCTAAGACAGGAGAATCACAGGTTTGGATACAGAACACTTTTTATAAAGACATATTATCCTGCATCTTGTTCAACCAGTAATCTTCTGACCCAGGAGTGAACCCGCCATTAGCTCTGTGCATGTCCTTTTCTTATGAGTATGGAGATTATGATTATGGGGATTTCTTGCTTGGCCAAAAGCCTCCCTGCCTCGATGCAGGTGTAGGCTAGGTCTTTGTTAGGACCAGAGTGATAACAAAGTCAGGGCTCCCGTGGTATCTGCCCCCTCTTGTACCCTCCTCCCACATTCTTGGGGAATTCTAGCCTATCTGCTAGACATCACTTATTATGTAAACCTGTATTTAGAATACAAAGGCCCTAGGTCCCAACTCCTTTGTGTATTTGCTAATTACTTTTGGTGAGGGAACTCTGCATTATAACAGCTGCCTAAGTACCTGGCAGTAAGGGGCCCTGATGGCTTTTTACATTTTGAAACTAAGTTGTCATACATTAATACCAAACTCACTTTCCAATACAGTAATACCAAAGTCATTTTCCAACACCAGCACATTGATACCAAAGCTATTTTCAAGTATATTTTGAGGTGATTTCCCAGTACAGGCACAATCTGGTCGTTTGCATTTTAGCCTTCCTGTGTTCTGCCTCTGCGTGTGGTTTCATGTCTGTTTCAGTGTGAAGAAGAGAAACTATGTATAAGCTCTGGCTGGAGCTCAGAGTCAGAATGTATGTTTTAAAGGACTCCATTGGAGAAGAGATGTTTCAGGACACTGTTTCCCGCTAGGACCACACTCCAGAGCAGAAAGCCTTCACATCCATGTAAAGAGCAGTTGCTATTGACTTGTAGGCCATTTTCAGTGGCCTAATTTGTAAATTATTTAGCTCCCTTGCCATTTCTTCTCCCTTTCATTTTTCTTTTGTTTCCCATCCAACTCCAGGGAAATATTACTGCATAACAGCTGAAAAAAAAAAAAAAAAGTAAAACAGGAGACATAGAAGCTCAAAAATAAACTTGAGGACTGTCTTTAAAAATGTCTGCATTCGGGTACAACACCAGGCCCCAACCTATGGGAACCCAGAGAAACAGGAGAACAATTCCATCTTCTTTGTTTCTATTCAGAAGTAATTAAGGTTATTCCCACCAGCTGCAGTAATTTAAAATAATGTATGAAGGTGCTTCCTTTCTACATCTTCAACTCTGTGCAACTCAACCACCGTTTCAAGTGGAAATTGCAATAAAAGCCACAGGGAGCACACATTTGCATTTTTAAATTATCACCCCTTCGGAGAGAATATGAACCGATATAAACCTTCATAGGAGGATTGGACCAGCAATGGCAAGTCAGGAGGACCTGTACTCGCTGTCAGGAGGCCCGTGCTCTCTGAGCCAGGATTTCCTCTGCACACGGGGACACATAACATTGAACCTCGCGGGGATGTCCTCATCCTGCGTCTCAAAGTTTGGCTGCAGACCAGAGATGCAGCAGCATCCGAGAACTTGTTAGACATGAAGTTCTTGGGCTACTTTAGAGCTCCGGAATCAGAAACTGGGGATGGGGCTTAGCATTGAGTTGTGTAAAGCCCTCCAGTGACCCCATGCACGCCAGCGTTGCGAATGACTGGCCTGAAGGGTAAATGAGCTAATACATACACACAGAACAAGCGCTTTGATGACTATGGCACATTATCCAAGTGATAACTGCGGTGATGCTAATATCTTCAGCAAATATGGATGCACACGGTTGGGTTAACTTGAACACACAGGGTGCACTGATATGGGCCCCACCTTGAGTAAATTTATAGTCTGGAAATATTTAGAAGGAACCAACGGTTGCAGTAGTGAATGCATAAGAGCTGTCATACGAGGTTGTAAGTGCCATTATACAGAGTTGGCATGTATCATGTCTAAGTCAGACTGGGCACAAAAGAGGACTTGGGGGAAATGATAATTAGTCTGTGTCTCTAAGTATAATATGAGCTAGGAAGGTGAATAAGCAAACCCATCTTGTAGTCAGTGAAAACAGGTATCATGGAGAGTCCAAGAGGTATTGAGAGGTGTGACTCAGAGTCCTTGGGAGGCTAAGACAGAAGGATTGCAGGTGTGAGGTCAGCCCTGGTGACAGACCAAGGCCCTCAGCAACTTAGTGAAACTCTGTTTCAAAAAAATTAAAATAAAATAGGGCTGGTGATGTAGCTCAGAGGTAGACCTCCCCTGGATTCAATCCCCAGAATAACAACAACAACAACTAAAATGAAAGCGTTTGGAAGCCAAAGGAGGACTGAGATCTAACCAGTTGAGCCACAGAAATTCCATTTAAGAGCCTGTTCTAATACCTCAGTGACCAGGCTTGTTGACCATGTGTGGCATCAGGATGGGGAAGGAAGGAGTCATTCTAAGATATTTAGTAGGCAAAATTGATGGGGCTTTGGTGATTGAAATAAGTAAAGAAGAGAATATGGCAATTTCTAACGCTTTAGCCTAAAATTTTTTAAAAAAACATAAATTTTCTTTGTCTTCCTGATGCTTGAAATGTCATATTTTCTCTTTCTCCCTTCCTTCCTTTCCTTCTTTTTCTGCAGTACTGAGGATTGAACCCAGGAGCATTCTACCTTTGAGCTACACCCCCAGACCTATTTGTTTATTCTTTTTATTATGAAACAGGGTCTCACTAGGTTGTGGGGGCCTCGCAATTTGCTGAAGCTGACCACAAACCTGCGATCCTCCTGTCTCAGCCTCCCAAGTGCTGGGAGTACAAGTGTGCACCACCACGCCCGCAGAAAGGTCATATTTCAAAAGAGGCTGAAGATTCCTTTTAGTTTCATACTTAGAAGCTACATAATCAAATGTTATTTTGCATCAATGAAAAATACTGGATGAGGTTATTTCGTGGGTATGTCCAATACCTTCCATGTTTGAATATTTAAATATCACCATTTTGTGAAAAAAATCATGCCTCTTCCTTAGCACTTGTTTGACTTCAGACTTCTTAGAACAATTGTAAATAAATACAATTTTTTGTGCTTCAGATCTATGAGGACAATTCAAATTGTTTACAAAGTCAGAGCAAATGCTCTGCCAGCTCCCAAAGAAGCAGTCCATAAACAAGTGCTTAGTAAGCATGTGGTTTCTCTTTTCTTACCCCTGGCAATGAGACAAATGTGCTGGGACCTGCCTACAAATGACAGCAAGGTTGGGAAGAACTTCTGTTCCTGGTGTTAGCGAGTAAGAGTGGGTGTCACCAAGCACACCCAGAAATGAGCTACTTTAATTACTCCTCAGTTACAACCTACTAATATTAGTAGGAAAGATGTCAAGTGTGGTGGAACATGCCTGCGATCTCAGTATTTGTGAGGCTGAGGCAGAAAGATCTCAGGTTCAAGGCACGTGCACTAACTTAGCAAGAATGTTTTAAAATAAAAAATAAGAAGGACTTGGGTGTAGCCCAGAGCTAGAGTGCCCTCATATTCAATCCCCAGCACTAGACACATACACAGAAAAAAAAGAACTTAGGAAATATTAGGGTGTGGCTTTGGCTGAGAGAATCTAATTATATTTTATTTTTCCCTTTCTCCTCTTTGTGTTATGAAAACAGGTGCTAACAGCAGAATGTTTATCTTGCTTGGTCATGTGGGCTCTGTCTAATACTTACAAATATTATAAAACATTCTGGAGCTAAATAGTCATGGGGAAAATTACTACAAGCAAATTAATCACTGGTATTCATGGCAGAATTAGTGTGTGTGTGTGTGTGTGTGTGTGTGTGTGTGTGTGTGTGTGTGTGTGTGGTTACTGGAGACTGAACCCAGGGACATTCTGCCTCTGAGATACACTCTTAGCCCTACCTTTATTCTTTTATTTTGAAACAGGGTCTCACTAAATTGCAAAGGGCCTCACTAAATTGCTGAGACTGGTCACAAATCTGCAATCCTCCTGTCTCGGCCTCCCAAGTACTGTGATTACAAGTGTGTGACACTACAGCTGGCTCATGGTGGAATTTCAGTGTTTTGTGGCTCAGAGCTAACTTAAAGCTTCTCTCTCGTTCTCAGATTCTGTTTTGATGAATTCTCTCATGTTAAGGATGGTTTAGGAAAAGCTGGCCTCAATTTTTCCATCCTCCTCCCCTGGTAGAAGCATAGCAAACATTTGATCTGAAAAGAAGCCCTCGGTTAGGTTGGGACATCTCTACTTTTTCCTAGTGGTGGCACTTAAGGGCTATGAGTGGGGGGTCTTGAACAACGTCAACACTTGTTTTTCTTTCTCTACCTCTGAATAAAAAAGGTGGAAGCATATTCGTAAGCTGATTTTTTTTTTTTTTTTTTTTTTTGCGGGTATAGTGGTACCCTGGTTAAACCTGGGACTTGGAAGTTATGGCTGTGACTTCTCCTTCTTCCTAAGCCTTAGTCTAATACACAATGGTATTACAGTAAAGAATTGCCAGAGCTATCTCTAGAAGGCCGTCCTGTTAAGAAGTCTGGGTATAGAAGTCAGCAGAGAACAATCACAACCAGAATTTATAATAAGGAGCAAAAAAATAATAATCATTTAGCATACAAATGACCCAACACTTGAAGGTTTACAACTGCCTGTGCATGCATTTTATTATACAACTCCTATGCATGCATTTTCTATGTTATTACTGATATTTACAATAGGACACTGAAGATATTTGGCTGTCCCAAAGCCATGTAGCTAGGAAGCAGAAGCATCCCTTCTGAAATGCTGACCTGACTTCCCACGTTTCCCGCCGCCTCAGCTGCCTTCCCTCCACCTCCAGAGGTTTCAGGGTGAAGCTTCTGGCAGTAAATGGCATTTTCAGATTGGCAGCACCAGAAGCGTCTCATAGGATCGTAAGAAAATGCTTCCTCCCCTGGGTCCCTTCACTGTCCCATCTGGGCGCCAAAATCATACGGGAGTTTTCCTCTTATTTGGTTCCTGTTCAGAAGGTTTTGATGAATGAAGTCCAAGGACTAATCAAGGGTACAGAAATATGAGTTTATTTATAAGCCAAATAAAGAAAACAAAACGCTCCCCCCAAAGGGAGAGGAGGTGTCCCTGAAAGAGAGTAACCAGGGAGGTTCTTAGGAGCTGAGCTTTCGTACATTCTCACAGCCCTCCATCTGCTCTTTGGTGATGGTCATAATTGAGTCTTGTTGGCCCCGTGGTTTTCTTCATTATTTCGCGGGCTGGTGGGCTCTACTCTCTCGGTGACACTTGTCTGCTCACCTGCCCCCATCCTTTTTGACTCGGGTGTCCTCCGAGCTACAGGAGGGGCTGGAGTGTTTTGATCTCCATAGTCCTTGCCTGGTCATTGTTCCCGCATATCTTATTAACCTTACCTGTTTTTGTTCTGTATATGATGGCCTCTTTAGACCTTCCCTAGTCCCAGGTCTTCTGCCCCCATCTCAATACTGCTTTCCTAAGTAGATGCAACCCATAAAACCAACTACCATTGTATAAAACTACATTCCAACTCTAGGAAGATGGTGGGAAACAAATAATTTTACAACATAGTATGGTTTTAAGAGTCAAAGTGAAGCCAGGTGTGGTGGCGCACGCTTGTAATTCCAGCATTCGGGAGGCTGAGACAGGAGGATCGCGGTTCATGGCCAGCCTCAGCTACTTAGTGAGGCCCTTTGCAACTCAGTGAGACCCTGTTGCAAAATAAAGAATAAAAATTAGGGCTCGGGGTGTTGCTCAGAGGTAGAATGCCCTGGGGTTCCATCCCCAGTACCACTAAATAAATAAATAAATGAATAAATAAATAAATAAATAAAGTCAAAGTGGAAAATCACATTTGGAATGCACTCTGTGATGATGTACAGTTCACACTCTCTGAGCCTTCACATTCTCAACAATAAAATGGGGAAATAGTTCCCATTTTGTAGCATTATTGCATTGCAAATAATATAGGTAGACAATCGGAACCTTTGACACATAGAAGTTCAATAAATATTTCTTATTTATAAGCTTTATATATTATACTTTTCTGAAGTGTAGACTGTAAATGTATAGTGATATTGGCTCCTCCCAGTAAAAATGATAGACATGAATTTAATAGTGATAACATGTTCCTATAAAATGTCTAATGAAAGGAAGACAAGCCTATCTCTGTAACCCTAAATTATAAATCTCATTTGTAACATAGTCAAACAGTATAGTGCTTCGGAATGGATTTTCCTTCTATATCCTTCAAAACTACATAGCTAAAGAGTATGCTTAGAAAAATATAAACAAAGAATTGGGAAATGCAGAGTTAGTGTAGAATTCTGTTAACAGCACATATTTGAACATGCCTCTGCAGGTGCAGTCAGTTACAGGTGATTTCCGTGCACTCGGATGGCCTGCTTTTCTGACGCAGGGTTATACAGTACGCATAACGCTTCCCTCTTTGGAAGAAACATAGTTCATCATAACAAATGTGTCCTCGTTACACACTTCACTTTCTGAGTCTGGAAAAAGATTCTTGAAACATTCTTTCATCTTTCCTTTTAGCACTTTCCTTTACCTTTCTTATATTTCACTTTATGCCTTAGTTATTTTAAAATGTATTTTTATTTTTACTTTTTTTTGGTGGTACTCGGGTTCCTGGAAGCCCTTCTATCTCCAGCTACACTCCCAGACCTATTTTTATACTTTTTACGTGGAAACAGGCTCTCTTAAGCCAGCGCGGCTGGCTTCGAACCTGCGCGATCCTCCTGTCTCCGCCTCCCAAGCACAGGGATTACAAGCGTGCGCCACCACACCCAGCCTTAAAATGTATTTTTATATATATTTTTAAAATTTTTGTCTCTACGGTGTTGCTTCTTCACATTCTCAACTGTATCTTGTAGAGTACTTTGTGCATAGTATATTTGTAATTATTTTATGAACAGTGGATTATTGAGTAGAACTTTAGAGAACAAAGTTAGAGAGTAGAAAAACTAAAGATACATATGTGTGTGTGCATGCATATGTGCATGTGTGTGTTGGTAATGGAAGATGCAATTCAAAATGGCTACTATGGTAACGAGATGTATTGACTCATGTAAAGAAATGGCTAAATGCAGAGAGTGCTTGGGACATGAACTGACAGAGAAGTTGTCCCACCATCTATAAATAATTTCCAGGCTCTGAGTTGTTATTAGTTGATTTTGTCCTCAGGAGAGTTTTTGTGGCAAAATGGTAACCAAATGTCTACCTGGTCGTGACAGAACTACATACTTCCTCTTTGAGAGTAGAGTTGAGGAGGGGGTATCTTTTACCAAAATATCTGGTGTGGAAATTCTTATGTCCATGTACATCTGTGAGCCAGACCCTTCTGACTGGGAATGCCAAATGCGGATGGATGTGGTCCTGGGCCACGCTGACAGCCCGGAGAATGGGAAGGGCCTGGAGGCCAAGGAGGGCTCAATCCTGGGCAAATCCTGGAAATGCTGAGCAATGTAGTAGAAGGTAGGGAAGGAAGATAGATGGCTGAATGGACGGGCAGGCAACCACCATGCTCTATAACTGGGTGCTAGTTTGAACTTCCAGGTTCTAAAAATAAGGCTAAAATTCCCTAGTGTTAGACTTACTAGGCATATAAAATGAGTGGTAAGACAGAGTCATATAAAGCTGAAAATATTTTTTTATTTTGGGTACTGCGGCTTGAACTCAGAGGCTTTCTACTCTGAACTATACCCCAGGCCTAATTTATGTTTTATTTTTTAATTGATCTTGCAAAGATGCTGGGGGTTTGCTACGTTGTTGAGGCTAGCCTCACACCTGCAATCCTACTGTCTCAGCCTCCCAAGTCATAGGAATACAGGTGTGCTCCACCACACCCAGCTCAAAATAAATTGTAATAACAAAATGTATCATATATTTTTTCATATGAGTACTCTTTGAATAAAAGTTAGTGATTTTCCTCTTCTGTTAAGTCTGCCAGTAACTTTTAGATTATTAATTTTATATAACTTATTTTAATGAGTCACTATGAGAATATAAGAACTTCAATAAAAACTCAAAATGATTACATCACATCTAACATTTCATTTTTTTTCCTTCTCTACATCAAAAGGAGAAACACATTTTAAATCAGATTGATGTATCTTAAACTTGGAACAAGGATTATGTGATGTTGATGGTCATAATGAATCCTTTTGGATTACACGGGGGTAAAAGAACATTTGTATTCAGCCTTGTTTAGCCATAAAGTAGCTAAAGGATTACCTATACAGGTAATTATAGTTTGTAATTACTTGTCAAGATATGAAGGTGGAGCCAGGCGTGGTGGCGCACACTTGTAATCCCTGCGCTTGGGAGGTGGAGACAGGAGGATCGCGCAGGTTCGAACCCAAACGTGTTGGCTTAAGAGACCCTGTTTCCAAATAAAAATATAAACTAGGTCTGGGAGTATAGCCCGGAGGTAGAAGGGCTTCCAGAAACCCCAGTACCACCAAAAAAAAAAAAACTTTATATATATATATATATATGTATGTATATATATACATATATATATATATATATATATATATATATATATATATATATATATATATATATGAACATGGATGGATCTCATTGCCTGTTACTTTAGGAATTAATTCCTACCCCGAGACTAATAATTGCAAAACACTCTCCACAACTACCAAGCCACTTGACCAAACATCAGCTCCCCACAGCCAGGTCTATGCCTACAAAGGCCCTCTCCCTGCACAGACTTCCATGATGTGTCTCTACATAGCCAAAGCACACTGCATTCCTCCCCATAACCATTCACCTCCTGCGCCCTGCTGCTGCCCAAGAGCCTTCACCTACAGCAACCACATAAACATCTACCACACTGCTCAGAAGCTACCTTTTGGTCTGGTGTGGTGGTACCCGCCTCCAGTCCCAGTACTTGGTAGACTGAGACAGGAGGATCACAGGTATTTGAGCCTCTGCAACCTAGCAGGACTCTCTGCAAACTAGCAAGACCTTATTTAAAAAATAGAAAATAAAACAGGGCTCAGGATATAGCTCAGAGGAAGAACACACATGAATTCAATGGAAGAAAGGAAGGAAGGAAGGCCAGCTGGCTTTTGAGGATTAGAATCCTCTTAGTTTTTATTTGTTTTGCCAGTTTTGCAGATGTACTAATGAGAAATGAATAGTGGGGTGAGATATCTAAGATTTGCAGCCCATACTGCCTGGGGAAAATAAAAGGGAGAGGGACTCTCAAGTACTTTATTTAAAGCATCCTCATGATACTTAGCAGGATTTATGGTCAGCATGGAGAACATGAGTTCACTCAACTGCAGTTAGACAGGATTTTCTGCTTTCCTTTCCAGCCCGCAGTAAACCAGGAGGACAGGAGAGAAGCTTCTTCCAGGGCGATTGCTCGGAGGAAGGGTGGGCCGGCCAGGAACGCTGTCCTCAGCATGCCAGGCCTGAGGACCCAGCCCTGACAGGGCGAACTGAAAGGGCTCTGGAACCGAAATGCCACAGTTATTAGGAACACTTGGTTTCCCATAAAGGTTTAGTCTGATAAAGATTAAAATAACTGGGTGTGGTAGTGTACACCTATAATCCCAGTACTTGTGAGGCTGAGACAGGAAGATTGCAGGTTCAAGGCCAGCCTCAGCAACATAGGCAGGCCCTCAGTAACTTAGCAAAACCCTGTTTCAAAATAAAGTTAGTAAATAAAGAAATAAATAAAAATGGGATTGGGAGTATAGCTCAGAGATGGAGTACCCCAGGTTCATGCTCCAGTACCAGACTAAAAAATAAAACAAGAAGGAGGAAGAGGAGGAGGATGAAGAAGGAAGGAGGAAGGAGAAGGAGGAGGAGGAGGAAGAGGAGGAAGAGGAGGAGGATGGAGAAGAAGAAGAAGAAGAAGAAGAAGAAGAAGAAGAAGAGGAGGAGGAGGAGGAGGAGGAGGAGGAGGAGGAGGAGGAGGAAGAAGAAGAAGGAAGAAGATGACAACACATGTTATAGCAGAGCATGGTGCGCACGCTTGTAATCCTAGTCCTTGGGAGGCTGAGACAGAAGGATCACGGCTCACAGACAGCCTCCACTACTTAGTGAGGATTTCTGCAACTTAGTGAGACCCTGTTTCAAATGAAAAATAAAAAATAGGTCTGGGGCTGTAGCTAGGAGGTAGAATGCCCCCGGATTCAGTCCCTAGTACCACAAAAAATGTTATATTCTTACTTGCTTTTTTCTGCATCCCCCAAAATGTTTCCCCCATCTCTGCCTTCCCAACCACGTCAGTAGATTTTACATAAATATAACTATATGAACATGTAGGTCGATAGATAAGAAACAGACTAGATGAATAAACGGGGAGGATTTATACCATTTCTTCTATGTGATGTGGTTTCCCACGTTATTTTTAACTGATATTACCAGAATTTATCTGTCTTTTCACCTCTCCCCCGGACCCCCAGTACTACGGATTGGACCCCGGGCCTCTCAGATGCTAGGCAAGCTCTCTACCACTGAACCATGTTCCCATTAGGACTTTGTTAAGAACTTAGCTGACTGTGGTAGGCACTTATGATCCTCGTACTTGGGAGGCTGAAATAGGAGGATCACAAGATCAAGGCCTCAACAACTTAGTGAGACCCTGTTTCAAAATTGAAAGAAAAAAAGAAAGCTGAGGGTATAGCTCAGCGGTAGAGGGGTTCAATCCCTAGCAACACACACACACACACACACACACACACACACACACACACACACCCAAGTAATATATAATATTTGCCTAAGGTGGAGATTGTTAAGCCAAATGAACCTAGAATGAAAAAGTTTCCGTTTTTCAGTTTTAAAATCTCAAGGAGTCAAATGAATCCAGAATGGAAAAGTGCCCCTGCCTTTAAGCCTTACCCGTGTGTGTGCGACCACACAGGGTCTTCTGTCCAGGTCACTGACGGGAAGAATACATCTTAAAGACTGCCAAACTGAAAGCCAAGTACTCCAGTCCTGGAGTTCCTATTTAGCACGGCTTGATGGCGCACGCTCGGGAGGCTGAGAGCAGAGGATCACAGTTTGGGGACAGCCTCAGCTACTTAATGAGACCTTCTGCAACTCAGTGAGACCGTTTCGAGAATAAAAAGAAGAAAAATAAATAGTTCATATTTATTTCAATCTGAATTTCAGAAACATCAAAACAATCAAATTGTCTTTAATTTCTACCTTTGAAAGAATATTTACTTAGCAAAAAAAAGACAGTCTATAATGGACCTATTAGGACCAATGAAGTTTTCTTTGTTTTATATTTAAAGAAGCTGATTGCTTTTGGAAAGAATTGCTTTTGAGCATACACATTTTTATATTTAAAAGAGAGGTTGACTAAAGGAGGGGGTAAGAGGAAAATCTCTAAAACACACAATGTACTTAAACATATCGAAGTCAACCACTAAGCCAAGCAAGGGAGGGAGGGACAGGGAATGGGGTGGGAATTGGGTAGGGGTTAAATCAGCGACGAGTACATGTTTGTACACACAAGTTTTTTTACCCCAATATGTTGTATGAATATAATGCACCAATTAAAAATTTAAAAGAAAAAAAAAATAAAAAATAAAAATAAATAAAAGAGAGGTTGAGTCACGCATGGTGGTGCATGCTTGTAATTCCCGTGCTTGGGAGGCTGAGACAGGAGGATCGCACAGGTTCGAAGCCAGCCTCAGCTACTTAGCGAGGCTCTCAGCAACTTAGTGAGACCCTGTTTCCAAGTAAAATAGAAAATAGGTCTGGGAGTATAGCCTGGAGGTAGAAAGCCCCTCTGGGTTCTACCCCCAGTACCACCAAAAATTAAATAAATAAATAAATAAATAAATAAATAAATAAATAAATAAATATTAAAAGAGAGGTTGAAAGAAAATACAATATGCATGTTCTGAATAAGGATTGGTTCTTAAACACACATACTTAAAAGCTAGTTTTTATCCAGGTGTGGTGTTCTATACCTGTAATTCCAGTACTTTAGAGACTGAGACAGGAGGATCATAGGCTGAGGACCAGCTTGGCAACTTAGCAAAGCCCTCAGGAACTTAATGAGACCTCGTTTCAAATAAAAAATAAATTAGAGCTGGAGGTATTGTAGCCCAGAGGTGGAAAGACCTTTGTTTCAACCTCTCTACCACAAAAACAAAAACTAGTTTCTTGTATCCTCCTTTTAACATATACTGTGAACTTGGCAAGATATTTAGCCAACCTACCTTAATATTTTAACCCACCATAATTTGTATCCTGTTATTTTTACCAAACAAGTATGTGAGCATAAACTTTCACATATATATGCAAATAAATATGGCCAGAAAATTTCTGACACATTGGCTACTTAGAAATAAGCAACAACTCCCTTAGAAGCACGAGATAGCCAATTTTAAATTTTCCATACCAGTGGTACAACTTTCATCTTTTATATCCCTAAATAAAGCAAAGGTATTAGAATCCTGATGGAAGCATCAATCTTTTTATCTGATATATTAAAATTATTAGCCGGGGCCGGGCGTGGTGGCGCACGCTTGTAATCCCCGTGCTTGGGAGGCAGAGACAGGAGGATCGCGCAGGTTTGAAGCCAGCCTCGCTGGCTTAAGAGACCCTGTTTCCAAATAAAAATGTAAAATAGGTCTGGGAGTGTAGCCTGGAGGTAGAAGAGTTCTATCCCCGGTACCATAAAAAAAAAAAATTATTAACCTGATTCCAAATCTAAAAACTGGGAGGTTCATCTTTATTTCATGAAAAATAAATATGTTCTCTGATTCTTATTTATCGTGTGTGTGTGTGTGTGTGTGTGTGTGTGTGTGTGTGTGTGTGTTTTACTGGAGATTGAACCCAGAGACATTCTGCTTCTGCGATACATCCTCAGCCCTATTTTATTTTTATTTTGAGACAGAGTCTGACTAAGTTGCAGATGGTCTCACCAAGTTGCTGAGGCTGGCCATGAAACTGAGCCTCCTGACTCAGCCTCCCCAGTGCTAGGATTACAGGTATGCTCCACAATCAGCTGTGTTTATCTTGATCACTTGAATATGCTGTGTTGGTTACCTGAAAGAACTTAAATCTGTTCACTGTTGCAAAATGTGATAGCTTTGGGGTTTGAGCCACATGATGACTGAGGTCAAACGATACTGGATCCTGGTAAAACTTGAGTCAGTCATTGAAAACCAAAGGTGGACATGGGCGCTTGAACAAGTGTGCACCTCCTAAAGTCAAGAGGGAGATAAACATTTTTAAAGATCATCTTATAGGGTAACATGAAAATAATAAGATTAAATTTTGTTTTGGTTTAGCTTACCAACTTTGGTTTCTTTTCAAAGTTACCCATATTCCTGGTGTGTTATTGTTTATGGCATTGATTATATTTTTCCAAGACAATTCTGCTCAGATGTATTTCTGCATTTGTGTTTGCTTGCGTTCAATGACTGCGTTTTATCTCATTTCCAGATGTGCAGAGGGATGGGAAGGAAATCGATGCCACATCAAGTTGAATCCTCCCACCTCAGATTTCGTGTATACTCAGAACAGTAGGTGACATTATTTATGACTTGAGTCACTTGGGTTGGGCTCCTTAATATTTTTTATTATTCATTTATCTTTTTCATTGTTTTGAAATTCCAGATGTATGGATTCTTCTGTGCATTGGATTTGGATTTCTGATATCTCATATTATAATTGCTGTCTTGTGTTTTCTTGCAAACAGAAAAGGACCAGGAAGGTAAGCGGTACCTTTAATTGTCAAATGAAACATACTCGGCAGAACCGTTTTCTGAAGCATTCTATTTGCTATGTTTTCCTGTGACTTAATATTAAATGCATCAAGTCTTACTGTTTTCCATACTTTATGGGCTTATTTTTCTGGGCCGAAGCAGGAGTTACCTAAAAATAATCATTCTTCTTTTGGTAAAAGATTTAAGTTTAGTTTTCAGATTATATTAGGAGCATTTTTGAGGACACCGAAAAGAAAATGGAGAATATGAAATTCTCTGAAAATTAAAAAGAGATAAGGAACTAAATATAACGTTTTGGTGGTACTTTAGGAAGGCTTCAAAACCACAAGACAGGCCCTTCCTTGGCTTACACGGGGAGGCCGGCCTTGAGCACTAAAGTTCCAAGCCAAGATTCTCTTGTTTTGAGCAAGACACAAAGCAGAGGTCAAGAGCTGCTGTGCTGAAGCAGCTCTGCGGTCAGGCTCGTGCATCACTCAGAGACACAAACTAGAGAGCTGCTCGGGGTCCGAAGCATCCCATTGTTTTCTCCTCATCACCAGTGTGGGGTACAGGTCACCCCAGGAATAAAGCGATTGACTTTTCCACAGACTCAGCAGGAAAAGGGCTCAGGATAAGATGGCATAACAAAAAATTAAAGAAATTTATCACCTGCACACCAGTTGATAGCCCAAGACTTAGAACTGCTCTAACACAGATATGTCACACAGCAATGAAGGCACCACTGACCTGGTGTAAATATGTAGGTCCCACCTGATGGATTCTCCTCAGACCTCCAGTTGCCATCCTGTTAATTAGCAGACAGCCACCTTGACATCCTGAACTAAAGCAAAGTCATCATAGAACCATGGTGTTCATTATAAAAAAAAAAGAGATGCCATTTTTAATCCATTACCATTAAGAAGATCTTATCCATTTGTTAATTTAACATTTTTATATGCTTAAAATATGCCAGTGCAAACATAAATGCAGTTTGAACTTTAAAAAGTTTCTAATCTACTGGGAGAAACAGACACATAACCTACTATGTGATGCACTGGTTGTGTGCTAGAATCCTCTTTTGTATTAGATGGTATTCTCCAGACTAATTCTCCTCTGATTAATTCACATTCAGTTATGTTCATATATAAATATTAATTCAAATTCATATATAGTATAATTAACATATGTAAGTATGCAACACATATTCATATATTTGGATACATATGACATATGAGTATATTATATCATATATGTATAACACACACACACACACACACACACACACACAGCAAGCTTGTGTAAGAAAGAGAAACATTGACTTTGTTTGTGGGATTATGTCATGCAGTCATGAGGGCTAATAAACAGGAAACCTGTAGGACAGGCTGAAAAACTGGAAATTCGAGTCCAAAATCCACAGAGCAAGCCAGCAGGCTGGAAAGGCAGGCAGGGAGGCTATGTTGTCTCAGGGCAAAAGTCTTTACTCTCGAGGCCCACCCAAGGTATGAGTGAGTCAGAAAGCAAGTTGCTTCGCTTGCACATTTACAACCAGTCAACTTACTCTGTCATCCATAAATGTCCATCAAATCTAAACACTACCTCCACGGCAACATCTACACCAGCGTTTGACGGAACATGCGGGCAGGGTGCCATGGTCTTGACTAAGCAGACACACAAGGTTAATCAATCATCCCAATGGATAAACAAGCTGTCATATTAACCCAAGCAGCAAGGGCACTCAGAAAGTCCTAGATTTCACACCTTCATCATGGTACTCATGCTGAATACCCCATAATTTGGGGGCTAATAAGAGGCTCCCCAGGCGAAGGTCAGCAGCGCTGTCCACAGAGTGGCAACCACCTGCCCGGCCTCCTCTCTACCGATATCTTTCACTTGCACACAGTTATATTTCCTCCTTCCCACCTTCCTCTGCTGAACTAACTTCCTTCCTTCCTGTACTAGGGATTAAACCCATGACATTCTACTTCTGAGCCACACTCCCACATCTTTATTGTTATTATTATTTTGAGGTTTTGGGGATTGAACCCAGGAACATTCAACCTCCCACCTATACCCTAGCATTTTCTTCTTCTCCTCCTCCTCCTCTTCCTTTTTCTGCTCCTTCTTCTTCTTATTCTTCTTATTGTTATAATTACTCTTTTGTGGTGTTGGGGATTAAATTTAGGGGAATTCAACCTCCCAGATATACCCAACCCTTTTCTTCTTCTTCTTCTTCTTCTTCTTCTTCTTCTTCTTATTATTATTATTATTATTATTATTATTACTACTACTACTACTACTACTACTACTACTATTACTACTATCTGACACTGGAGATTGAACCTGGGTACATTCTACTCCAAGCTACATCCTCAGCCCTATTTTACATATTTATTTATTTATTTTAGAAACAAGGTCTCATTAAGTTGCTGATACTAGCCTCAAAGCTGTGGTCTTCAAATACTAGTATTATAGACAAGGAGCTCTGCGGTCAGGCTCATGCATCACTCAGAGACACAATCTAGAGAGCCATTCAGGGTCCAAAGCCTCATTGTTGTCTTCTCATCACCAGTGTGGGGTACAGGTCACCCCAGGAATGAAAGCGATTGATTTTTCCACAGACTCAGCAGGAAAAGGGCTCAGGATAAGATCGCATGACACTTCACCACTGAGCCTGGCTCTGCTACGTTCTTATTTCTCTTTCCTCTTTGCCTATGTCCTTGTTCATCTTACTTTAATTTTAATTTTCCTTTGGTCTCCCTGCCTGACCCTTCACTTATCAGTACACCCCAGGTCTGTCTCCATATTCACTCCCCTCCCCAGGAATCTCTACACCTTCTCCATGGGAGAGGCCATTCATCTCCGTAGTCTCCTAGGCTTCTGCCTATTAATAGTTTTAAGTCAGCTTTCTAATTGAAATTCTTTACCTAACTCCAGATTCATACCAGACTTTCAACTGTGTGCCCCAAGAACTTCAGGGAGTCACTTTGCCCTGCTCAAATTTAATACATTTTCTTCCAAAGGGAATCTGATGGAGAAAGGGACCTCCGACCTCTGGCTCCATCTCATTTTGCTTATTCTCCCGTGCCCTTCTCTTTAGCATCTATGCTGAGCCTTACTGGAATAGTATGGAGGGGAAGAAATGCCCCTGGGGGGATAAACAGGATGTAGGATAGATCAGATGGCCTACTTGCAATCTCTATAATTTTAAGGAGTTTAAATTAAATCTTTAAGATTTCATAAAACTATATTTAAAATCAAATATTTTAGAATATTAAATTTATAATAAAAACATTGTTTTAAAAGATATAAACATAGATAGTAATTTAATAGTGTAAAAGGCGATGCATAGTTTTGGAAAACTTGAGCGTACTCCAGTGACAGTGATCAATGACCCCTAGCCAACCTTGTTTCTGTACTATCACCACATTTCTGCAACCGACCCCTGGAGAAAGCCTCACCATTTCCTCGACACACATGGCTTTTTCAAACCTGTGCCACATAAATACTCAGCCCCATGTGTTTCTGACGCCATGCAAGTATCTTCAGCCATGCCGTCCACATTAGCCACTCAAAACACCGTCCTTGATAATGCCATTATAGCACTTGATACATGGTTTTGCAACTCAGCTTTTTCTCTTTTGCTCCTTTTCTTTGTATATTCCCAACACCTAACATTGCATGAGTAATTAGTGCATAATACATGATTACTGATGTTTATCTCTACTTTATTGAGAAATATTTATATTCCTCACTACACCAAAAATACATTGTTTACATCTATTGACTACATGAAAATAAAGATCTTGCACGTCAGATTCCAAAACAACCCTTTTAACCCTAATGCTATATAAAATATTTGGCCAAGAGATGATCGAGTGGGTTAACAGTGACTCACCTTGAAAGTAATTGCAAAGCCTAGATAAACAGAAATTAATGTGAGCAGGAAACTCCCACCCACTCATGATACACCTTAGCTGTAAGCTGCCTTATTATTATTTTAAGGAATCTGTAGCATGAGAGATGCTTTAGTAACTTAAAATAATTTTAAACATTTTTTAAAGCACAGGATAGAGATTATATGCCCAGACAATGCAAGGCATAAGAATAAGTCCCTCAAAGTTACAGTTAGAGATTTGATTTTCTGGACTTTATTATACTTTCCATGACTCTTCTGTGAGCCACTTGCTATTTTGATTTCAGGGAAAAGAAAGCAACTCCAACTGCCTTAACTAAAATAAAGAATTTAGTGGAAAAACACAGGACACCTCGTGGAACTCAAAGGTAGGAATAAATTGGGGGTAGGAGGGAGAGTCAAGAAGACCTGGACCTAATGGAATTCTTCATATACCACCCATTTCTGTTTCTTGTTTGTCTGACACATACACACACACACACACACACACACACTTATATTGGTGCATTTCAGTTTCCCATCATAATGTTGTTCAGACATTGGGAACTCTCCCCCAAAGGCTCCTGAGAACCCAGATACCTTCCAAGCCCCATCTCCTAACACCATCACTTTAAGGATTGGGGCTCCAACATGGAAGCTTGAGGGACACAGACATTCCATGTTTTGCAGTCAGCCTGTGCAAAGGCAGAAGAATTGTTGGGTAGAAAATTATAAGATGTGAACATAATCTTGGGTGAGCCTCCTGGTTCAACTGCATGAACATATATTAAGACTTCTTGTGTGACATAAAGATGTATTAAATAATACCTCTACTTTCTGGATCATATTCAATTATAATGTCTTTGACTCTAATGGCACAGTGATAGAAATATAATCTGAAATACTGTCGAGGTAACACGGGAGGCAAGAATGAAAAAGAATGCTGTGTGTTTTCTATTTCAAGAGGAAGAATTCAGATCCTAAATCCTGGTCCTGCTGCCTGTGTTCCCATGGGAGGTACAGACGGTTTCTGAGATTCTTAAGTGAGTGGCCCAGGGCCCCTAAATAGAATCTATTCCTATAATATTAAATTCTTTCTGCCAGGGTCCCACCGCGGACACTTTGTATAATAGGAATCTTTGAAGGCAGAAGTTTAGTTGCTATTCAAGTTTGAGATCCCTGAATAGGCCTAATGTGGGCCCAACAATGAATATTTATTCTCAGCGAAAATCTAAGCTTTGCATAAGCTCTGCCTCAAGGCATCTGGTTGCTTTTGTGGCGAGGGTGTCACTGCTGAGCCTGCCCTGGTCCCAGTAATGAACATTTTCTGGAATTCCACTCATACTGCAGTGGTCAGGCTCATCACATAGTGCTTGCAAAACCTTCACTGTCTCCACCAGTTCACACGTGGATTTACCCGCAAGACGGCAATTGTCCTCAACTAGAAGCGTGGGTGCCTATGATCCCAGTACTTGGGAGGCTGAGACAGAAAGACTGCAGATTTGAGGCCAGCCTCAGCACCTCAGCTGAGACGCTCAGCATTTAGCAAGACCCTGTTTCAAAATTAAGAAAATGAAATTGGGCTCGGGTTATAGCTCAGAGGTGGGACCTCCCTGGGTTCAGTCTCCATCTCATTCTCTGAGATGTCATGAGAGAGAGAAATACAGTTGTTCTCACAGTATAAAATCCACAAACTTAACTCCTGAATCCCAGTTCCTGGTACATATACTGGCCACACTCTACAACCCTGCTAATGTTAACTCTGAGAGAAAAACAACAGAGCTTTGAAATCTTAGCAGGGTGGGGTCACCCAGGTGGTTCTTCTTCCTCCTCTTCCTCTCCTTCCTCCTCTCTTTATTTCTCTACTTCCTTCTTTTTCTCTCTTCTTTATTTCTTTTTTTTTTCTTTTTTTAAGAAAGTCCTAAGCAGCCTGTTCTCTGATACCTTTCCCTGAATCCCCACCCTAATTTTCTTGTTCTGCAACAGTTTAACAGACTAAGAAGGGAGGACTCAAAGGAAAGAAGGCATTTCCCAGCTTTTAAAGCATCCATTCCCCACCGTGTTTGGCTCGAGAGCTGATGAAGTTAGAACTCTTGTTCAGAGTGGAGTGGTGCATACCCAGCGCAAGCCTTGGTAAAAGGCATTGTATTCTGGGGACCCAGCAATGCTTATGGGCTAGAAAGAGGAGATGGCAACTCTGCCGGGACCTGAAGGATGAAAAAGTTTAGTGAAGATGAGAAAAGGGGGTTCAAAAATAAAAGAAGACGTGGGAAAACATTGTGGTTTCAAAATGGAACCAAATAGATTACACTTAGGGGGGAAAAAGTATGTGGCAGAGAGGTTATTAAGGTTTTGCGTGCCTACTGTGAGGGTTTAGATATAGCCTGTTCCCTGAAAGCCTCCTGTATTGATGTTCACAGTTATATTTGTAAGTCATGAGGGCTCTAATCTCATGGATGGATAAATCCATTACGATCGGTGGTAACATAGGCAGGTGCAGTGTGGCTGGAGGATGGGGTTCCCAGGAGGTGGCCTTGGACTGTGCTGTGTCTGTGAATCTCCTCTCTCTCTCTCTCTCCCTCTCCCCTCCCTCTCCCTCCCCCTCTCTCTCCCCTCCCTCTCCCTCTCTTTCTCCCCTCCCTCTCCCTCTTCCTTTCTCTCCCTACTACCACCTGCCCTGAGCTCTGTAGATGTAACTGTTCAAACTTGGACTGAACTCCTGAACTCTACAGACCCATAAGCAAGTAAATCTCTAAGTTGTGCTCATCCAGTTTTTGGGGTCCCTGCAGTGAGAATACTGACTGAAACACCTACTACAGAGATTTCATTTTATTTATTTATTTGTTTGTTTGTTTGTTTGTTTTGGTGGTACTGGGGTTCCTGGAAACCCTTCTACCTCCGGGCTACACTCCCAGACCTATTTATATTTTTATTTGGAAACAGGGTCTCTTAAGCCAGCGAGGCTGTCCTCGAACCTGTGCGATCCTCCTGTCTCCACCTCCCAAGCGCGGGGATTACAAGCGTGGGCCACCACGCCCGGCCTCATTTTATTTTTAAAAAGGGAAAGAAGAGGCAGGGGCCGTCCTCTGTCTCCCTCACAAGTGTTGCCCTCTGCCACCGGAGGGAGAGAGGAGAGGAGCAGTTGGGTCTGGAGTCTGTCCTTTTGGATTCCCTATCCGGCCTCCTCATCACATTCGGCCAAGGGAGGCATGTGGAGAGAGAGGGAGGAAGGCTGGGCTCCCTACGCCTCGCTGCAGCTGGCGGCTCCCAGTGACAGGCCCCCCAGAATGTCCTGTCCATAAGACCACCATCTTCTGCCTCCGATCGCCCTTCTTTCTCCTTCCAGCTGAAGCTGGCAACGGGCCTGGTGTTACTGGCTCAGTGCCCTGCACCAGCACTGATATTTTCTTTTTGTTCTGACCACAGCTTTGTAAATTGCCACTTACCAAACACTGCACATCTTCCAGGGTGAGAATGTCAGCAGTATCCCACTAGGACCTGACCTAATCCACTCCAAGAAAGTGTCTGAAGTAAAAGAATGACAGGTTGTGTCTGTTTAAAAAACAAACAAACAAAAAACAGAATGCAGAGTGTCAGAATTATTTGGAAAAGATGAAGGAAGAGACTGACAGTCTACAGACACAAGCCCAGCCTGAGGCTCAGGTGCGATGTCTAGGACTGCAAACCTGGAGCACGGGGAGGTGATGTAGGACAGGAGGTGGTACTAAACACGATGAACCCGGCACGCTATGCAGAGGCGCCCATGTGGCCGACGAGGCTGAGATCCCAACTCAGGAAGGAAGTGGAAGTGGGCTTGGGTAACAGAGATACACTCCTGAATTCTGCAGTTTCTTACTTAGCAAATAATGAAATTGGACGAAACCAGTTTTCCCCAGACTTCTATCATGTTTAGGTTGTTCCCACAACTTAGGTCATATGTGTGTGTGTGTGTGTGTGTGTGTGTGTGTGTGTGTGTGTATTTATTTGTGTGTGTGTGTGTGTGTGTGTGTGCCCGCGCGCAGCTGTGGATGGAACCCAGAGGCATTTGACCTCCAAGCTACACTCCTTGCCCTATTTTTTAGTCTTTATTTTGAAACAGGGTCTCACTAAGTTGCGGAGGGCCTCACTAAGTAGCTGATCCTCCGGTCTCGGCCTCCCGAATGCTGGGATTACAAGCGTGCACCACCATCCCCGGCTATAACTATATTTTTTGTTTTTTTGGTTGTTTCATTGTTGTTGTTTGTGGTACTAGAGATTGAACCCAGGGGCATTCTACCTCCAAGCTATACCCTCAGCCTTATTTTTTGTTTATTTATTTTGAAACAGAGTTGCTGAGTGTGTTGGGGCACATACCTTTAATTCAAGTGCTTTTAATTCAAGTACTTGGGAGGTTGAGACAGGAGGATCACAGGTTCTGACCAGCCTTTGAAATTCAGTGAGGCCCTCCATAACATAGTGAGACCTTATTTCAAAAAAGTAAAATAAAATAATAAAATGCTACAAGTGTAAATCAGAGGTAGAATGACCCTGAATTCAATCCTCAGTACCACAAACAAAAAAAATGAAGGTCTCACTAAGTTGCAGAAGTCCTCACTAAGCTGCTGAAGTTGGCCATAAGCCTGGGATCTTCTTGTCTCAGCCTCCCAAGTACTGGGTTTATAGACGTGTGCCACCACAGAGGGTGTATTTTAAGAATATATTTAATAGACTGAATTGTATTTATTTAGTATTTTTCTAAAAGATTTTATTTTATATAGCCATCTCTTAATCAAGAAATATTTATGTAGTCAAGAATTTGATGTATCATTTATGTTTTTCAATAATACTATTATACCTTTTGTATGAAATATAATTATATAATTAAAATGTATCTATTATCTAAATTAATCTTTCATATAACCAGTGTTATACTGGCTACTTAATAGGAAATTATAAATTATTTTAAAATTCTTTCTCAGCTTTGAAATGGCCTGATTTTCATAGAATATTATGCTGGGTTCTTTCAAGGTCCAAATAATACCTGGTTATGATACTGCATTCAGCCTTTTAGCTGTTAGGATGCCTTTAATTTTACTGAGTAGGGTTCTACTTTATTTTGCACTATAATTTCCTTAAAAAAAAGTTAGTGCTCATTTATTTATTTTGTATTATTATTATTATTATTATTATTATTATTATTATTATTATTATTATTGGTGGTACTGGGGTTCCTGGAAGCCCTTCTACCTCCGGGCTACACTCCCAGACCTATTTTTACATTTTTATTTGGAAACAGGGTCTCCTAAGCCAGCGCACGCGGCTGGCTTCGAACCTGCGCGATCCTCCTGTCTCTGCCTCCCAAGCGCGGGGATTACAAGCGTGTGCCACCATGCCTGGCTAGTGCCCATTTAAAAAATAAAAAGGTGCCTAACTTACACTTTGAGAATGGACAAGCCAAGTGTGGTGGTAAAAGCCTGTAACACCAGAGGAGGGAGGTTGAGACAGGAAGATTGCAGGCTTGAGGCCAGCCTCAGCAACTTAGGCCCTTAGCAACTTAGTGAGACCCTGTTTCAAAAATTTTAAAAAAAGGGCTGGAGGTTCAGCTAAGAGGTAGAATGCCCCTGGTTTCAATCACCAGTATATATATATATTAAAAAAAAAAAAACACTTGGCAAATCTACCAGTTGGGTGGGCTCACCCACACAACTGACTGATGGTTAAAAACCACAGTGTCTTAGATTTGGGTGTTGTCATTCTGTTTGCTGAGAAATCTCTGGACAAAGCAGAAGCAGGATTTTTTTGTTTGTCTTGCTCCTTGCCTAACATATGGTATTTCATAAATAATATGTAGGACAAATGAAAAATCAGTTGGCTAGGACCTGCGGGTTTGCAATAATACATCACAGTCTCAGGAGTCAGGCTCTGTGTGCTGAGTTAGGTTCAAAACAGAACTTGCGATGCCAGCTGCCATCTGTCCAGATGAATAGTGACATCGAGGATTTATTGATCCAAGGGGGACAGAACAAATTTCTGGAAATGTTGGGTTTACTTCTTCCTTCACCATAAAAATAAAATGTACAAAAGGGGATACCTTCACGATGACCAAACTCGAAGGAGGCATCCTCTGGTAGCTTCCGCCATCCTTCCCTTGGGAAGACTTCACCACTCCTAACACTGAGTTCCCACAGCACTTTGTTTTCAGGCTTGCGTTTATTCAGCCCATTGGCTTTGGTTTAGAGTCTCCCAAGGCAGATCACAAGCACCTTGGTAGCAGAATCCTTGCCCCGTTCATAGTTATGGGCTTAAGTTCAGTGAATGGCAGATAGGAATTCATCTCCGTAAATATGTGTTGACATCGGATTTCTCAGCCTGTCTACACTTGGGTACTGGAACCCAAATAAATATTTCATATTCCAAATGTAATACTTTACTTGGCATTAATGCTTCAGAATTTATTCAGAGAAGAATCCTGGCAGATGACTCAGCAAGTTGGGGTATCTTCGTTGGATGTTCTGAAGACGTCTCTTCAAATGTGACTGGTCTTCATTCTAGTCTGTGGGAATTAAGAGAAAATTTAAACAAAGGTCAGGTAATACCTACCTGTGTGATGCTTGGCAGAGTTCTTATTGGGGTCCACGGTGGGCTATAGCATCTGTCCATGATCAGGATTATAATCCTTGAATATTAATGAAAATAGGCTCGAGTACCATAAGCCTACATGTATGAGAATTTGTTGCCAACTAATCTCAGTTGGGTCCTTATTGTCAGCTCCCGGTCAAATCCTCAGAAAGATGGGGCAAAAGGCAGGTGATGTCCTGCAGAAACTTATCTGCAGCGATTCCTTCCCCTCTATGAATTCCCTAAGTTTTTTAGGTACGACGCTTGGGAAAGAATCTGAGGTGGACAAAGGCTTCTTGAGCCAATGTCACTTTATTACAAAAACCCCGAAAAATTTATACCCTTCACCAGTGAGATTAATAATAGGAGAAAAAGGAAAGGGAAGGGGGGCAATCACAGCAAAACAATAGTGAATTACATATAAACAAAGTAAATGACTAGTCCAGCATTTAAGAGATTAACTCCCGGATCTGGATATTGCAGCAGGGCGGGTCCAAGGGCAAATTCTAAAGGCAATACAGGCACGCCCAAGGCCCAGGGCTTGGAGAATACGCCTTCTCATGGAATCTTCTTTTGCTTTCTTTTTTGAAGTTTCCATCTATATCCATATGACAAGCATGGGGAGATGTGGCGGTCCAGGGAGATGCGATGGGCGTCTCTCAGATCTCATCCGCCTTGCCTTCTGAAGTCTGAAAGCTTACAAAAACTCACAACACAGCTTGGCAAATAAGACACCACAAATAACACCATGAAGTTCTTGGATTTAGTTGTCAGATGTATTTCCTTAACTGCTGAACACTCTTTTTTAGACAAAAAGCCTATTAAAGGCCTATTGGTCTCTAATAATCCATTTCCTTATCACAAACCCTCTGCAACCTGCTTCTAACTTTCTAATTCCTTTCTTTCCCAGTTGGGACTTTCTTATGATAAGCTCTTCTTCATGCAAAAATGCTTTTCTTACTCTTACACGGTATTTCCTTTCCTTCATACATATATATTTAGAACGTCTGTCCTTTATTTTGTCATATTCATTAGCCATGCGGTCAGCCTCTCTGTCTTCAGGAATATTTACACTGGGCGTAAAAGTCACCAATCTTTCTCCTTGAGTCTATTGTATTTGGGCAACTAAGTTGTTTATCAACTAAATTGCTTTAAGGTCACACACAAGGTTTTTATCTTCTCTGTCTCTAGGCAGGATCTCAAGGGTAAACAAAGTTACCTTAAACTGAGCTACCTTACTGGAGTTAATAGCTTAACCTAAGTTAGTGATAGTGAGGGTCAGAGACCCTTTGTAATTGCTGCAGCTGGAATGCTTATCACAGCATCTGAGTTCTGGCCAGTTTTTTCATTACTATTGAGCAAAGCCAAGGACGTTTAGACAAATTATTAGAGAGTTTATTTCCACGGACTCAGTTTCTATTTATAGTCCTAATTTCACATCACTGGAGCAATTCGTGTAGAAAGTTAAAAGGAATCATTAATAGTCATGAAGGGTAAAAGTGGGGGATATTTTGGCCAGAGACGACCCTCTTTCTCGGGGCTTTTTGCTGATTAACTATGTGGAGTGGGGGTCTCAACACATAGATGCCGAGGCAGCAGGATGTCTTGGCAAGAATTCACAGTCTAAGGAAGGAACTGAGCAGAAATCTGGGCATTTTAGTGAGGCAGGAAATTGAATTTGTTAAATGGGCCTGCTCAGTTTGTCCAATACAGTCCTCACAGTCGACTGTTTAGTTTGGATGGTCATATGTGTGGCAGATTTTCCTCAGATTTCCTCTGAAATTTCTTAGAAGCAGTGCCTTGCCTCTGACAACTTCATTACTGATTATCCTTATAAGAATAACATTGCTATTGTTCTATTTTTATTAGAAAAGTTATTTCCAAATGAGTTTATGATAAACTATTTTGAAAAAGTGAGTCATATTTACTCCTCCCCAAATAGAAGTTTCACATGGATTTCAAAGCGACTTCCCATTTAAACTAAATATCTAGTATGTATTTTACCAATTCCTTGATCATTGAAGAACGTAAAATCCCATTTGACTCTACGAAATCAGTTTGTATTCAGTGTGTCAGGAATACCAGATGTTGTTGTTGCTATCGTTGTTATTATTTAACTAGGGATTCAACCCAGAGGCATTTTATGTCCAAGCTATACCCCAGACCCCTTTTTGAAACAGAGTCTTGCTAAACTGCCAAGAGTCTCACTAAGTTGCTGAGCCTGGCCTCGACATGCAGTCCAGTCTCAGTGTCCCACGTACTGGGATTATAGGTATGTGCCACCATGGTCTGAAATAAGAATTTTAAATAATGCAATTTTTATTAATATGTGTACATTTATTTTTATGTTGTTGACACTAAATATCTTAGATTGTTCTAAATATATTGTCATTTGATAAACTCTAAATAGTCTAAAAAACAGTATGTGTGTAAAAAATGTAAAGGCCACTTTACTGTATAAAGGCTCCTTTTTCCTCATTATTTAGTCAGGAGGTGACCATTTCTCTGTCGCTCTTTCACCATACGCCGTCTCTACTTGCAGAGATGGTCCCTGGGGCGTGCAGGGAGACAGGCACTTTGTAGCATCTTCCCTCGTCCACTGCAAATCTCGCGTTGCAAGAACCGGACTGTCCAGTCCCTGGCTATTCTAGGTTGCCTTTGCTCCTTCAAATTCAAGCAAAGTAGATGAACGCGTTGTAGGAGACTCAGAGATGCTCCTTAAAAGAAGCAACCTGTTTAAATAGAGAAGCTCATGCTGGGTGCGGTGGCGCACGCTTGTAATAGCCTTTGGGAGGCCGAGACCAGAGGATCGCAGTTCGTGGACAGCCTCAGCTACTTAGTGAGGCCCTTTGCAACTCAGTGAGACCCTGTTTCAAAATAAAGACTAAAATATAGAGCTGAGGGTGTAGCTTGGAAGTAGAAGGGCCCTGAATTCCATTCCCAGTACCATAAATAAATAAATACATAAATAAATAAATAAATAAATAAATAAATAAATAGAAGTTCAGGAAGGCAGTAAAGGTAAGTAAGGTGTTTAATTAGCAGTCAATCATACAATTTTACCATGGCCTGTGGCAAATATATTCAGCACTTTGAACTAGAGAATCAGAATTTTAAATAAAATGACTTACTAAGAGTACTAGAGAATAAAGAATAGGGAAGATTGGCTTCTTAATTTTGTCTTCAGTAACTCCTCTGTTTCCCCCTGGATAGCCTGTTGCTGGCTTTCAAATCTTCAAGCACACCATTTCTTCTTAAGAGCACTTTCAGGGACACCCCTACAAATTCAAAACTGTTTGCTCTGCTGGAATTTGAAGCTCACTAATGAATCAGAGAGAGTGACCGTGGCCCTTTCAATCGGCTCTCTCTCAAACACACACACACACACACACACACACACACACACCCCAGAAACTCAGCAATTCACTCATGCATTTTAGCAAACATTGCTTAAGCACCTCCTACATGCTAACCACTATGCTTGCAGCTGATAATATAAAAATGTTTTATAGCTAGTGAAAGATATATATATATTAAATCAACTAGTGCAATATGCAAATGGCAATGGCATGCATTTACTTCCTAGAAAGCACGGTGAAGGAGAGGGAGGAGTTTGTGCCGGGTGCAGGTGACAGAGTCGGCAGGTAGGAGGGGCTTATGGGGAGACATTCTGTCACTCACCTCTGAACTCATGGATAACAGCCTGCAGATGACAAAAGAAGAACATTTTAGGAAAATAGATTACGTGCAGTGGCACAGCCCGTGAGAGCGGATGGTGTGGTTATTATAAATAAAACAAATCCGGGACAGGAGTCAGGCTTGGTGGTGCACATTAATCGTCCCAGTATGTGGGAGGCTGAGACAGGAGGATCACAGGTTCACAGCCAGCCTCAGCAACTTAGGGAGGCCCTGTTTCAAAATTAAAAATAAAATAGGGTTGAGATGGAGCTTAGAGGTAGAAGGCCCCTGGGTTCAGTTCTTAGTATCACACACACACACACACACACACACACACACACACACACACACTCAGAGCAGATATGAAAAATGTTGGTCAATTAACTTGGAATTCAACAGAGAAAGTTGTTTTGTTTTTGGTGTTGGGGATCAAACCCAAGACTTCAAGAATGCTAACCAAGCATTATTACCACTAAGCTATACCCCAATCCTAGGAAAAATCATTTTTAAGAAATCTATAGGAGCCAGGCATGGTCATACACACCTGTAACCCCAGTACTTGGGAGGTTGTGACAAGAAGCACAGGTTCTAGGCTGTTTCTACAACTTAGGAAGAACCTCGGCCACCCCATGAGACCCTGCTTCAAAATTTAAAATAGGCTGGGGGTATAGGGAGGAAGTCTAACAGCCCAGGATTCAATCACCAGTATGCTCAAAAATATATATGTGAAACTATAATTGTCTCCTTTTGTTTAGGATTTCTCTTTATATATTTATTTTTTAATATTTTTTATTTTTTTATTTATTATTATTTTTTTTTGGTGGTGGTGGTACTGGGGTTCCTGGAAGCCCTTCTACCTCCGGGCTATACTCCCAGACCTATTTTATGCTTTATTAATTTTGGAAACAGGGTCTCTTAAGCCAGCGCGGCTGGCTTCGAACCTGCGCGATCTTCCTGTCTCCGCCTCCCAAGCGCGGGGATGACAAGCGTGCGCCACCACGCCAGCTCTCTTTATGTTTTTAAATAGGTTGTTTAAAAATAACTCAAAGTAAGTGCAATTTTACTATTCGTTTTCAATTTTTCTATTAAGCTTTATAAATTGAAATTATTCACAGATCCAGAAGTGTTTTAACTAAATGTATTAATAAATCCAAATGGGGCACATTTAAAGGAATTTTAGGATATTCAGGAGTCAAAATGAAATAAAATCATTTTTCTCTACAGATTCCTGCATAGGGTTATGAACTTGAGATTACTTGTTGGAAAGATTCAGAGCCTAGGTAGTCGCTAGGTAATTGCTAAGGGAAATCACCGGGGCTGATCATTTCAACACTGCGATCAGTTTTCAATCAGATTATGTTTTAAAAATTCAATAAAGAAATGAGAGTGAGTTTTCATATGGAGCATTTTTACATGAAAAAAGTACTTCATTCTGGCCAGAGAAAGTCACAAAGTAGCTGGCCCTTTCCAAAGGTGGGACTCTGAAGTATCACATTTTAAGGAGAAAGGAAAAGAATGCTTTCAGAAGAGTTAGCTAGAAAATCTTACCAAATGAAAGTAGAATCGAGCCAGCTAAAAACTATTAACCCATATTTGGACGGCTCCTCGTGGAGAACAGAGCCACGACACTAGCCACAGAGTGCGGCTCCAGCTTTGTTTTGCCTTTTATTTATAATTCATCTTATGCTCTGTGTGTGTGTGTGTGTGTGTGTGTGTGTGTGTGTGTGTGTGTGTGTGTGTGTTATTGGTAATCGAACCCAGGTGTCTTCTCCTTCTTTGCTACACCCCAAGCCCCCAGCCCTATTTTACATTCTATTTTGAAATAGGGCCTAAGTACCCACGCTACTGCCTTTCAGCCTGCTCTCCTTTTTGCTCAACTTGCCAAATATTGGGATCACAGGCGTGGACCCCCATGCCTGGTCTAATGCTTTTCATAAAATATAATACAAAATTATTAGAAAAAGGAAAGAAAAACATATGCAATATTAGTTCAGATATCTCATTTTTATCATCAACAGACATAATTATTCAAATCGTTGTGAGTTTTCCTAAACATGTACTTTTTATTTTCATATTTTTATCTGATCATGGAACAATAACCAGATAAAACCGAAGCTACACATAAACCACCTCCTGAGTAATTCCTTAGTACAGTATATGGCAGGTGGGTAATGTTGTTTCCTAAATAAATTAAAAAATATTTTCTCTACAAATAGGAAGTTTATTTATTTATTTATTTATTTATTTTTAAATACCGGGGATGGAACCCAGGGGCATTCTACCTCCAGGCTACACTTCTGCCTGTTCTATATTTTTTATTCTTTATTTTGAAAGAAGGTCTCACTAAGTTGCAGAGGGCCTCACTACATAGCTGAGGCTGGCCTTGAACCTGCCATCCTCCTGTCTCAGCCTCTCAAGTACTGGGATTACAAGCGTGAGCCACCACGCCTGGCTAGGAAGTTAATCTTCATGTGTGAGAGATAAGTGCTGTGTGCATGTTGTCCCTGTCACTCTGAACTACATTATGTGAGACTACAGTTGCAACAATAAAGTATTTTAAATAAAATGTGTGAGAGAGAAGGTGTAAATAAGCAAGTGCCAGCAAGACATTTTTCTACACAGACATTTACACGGGTTGCAATTTAAATGATCTGAATAAATTAGATAGAAGCACGTTTGTAAGGAGATTGCTAAGGGTCATCACGAAGACACCAGTATTGCAATCCAGTTTCAACTGAAGTGATTATGTGTCTAAAACAACTCAATTAGGAAATTAGAGTGGGTTTTCATATAGAACAAATAGTCGAAAAAATAGCGAGGCCAATAAGAGAGCGTGCTATATTTATGAGAGTAAAATGGTCCATGAACACGCAGTAGAGCTCCGAGTTCAGGTCTGTCTGGCTTCTGAGTTAGGGAAGGTTCCGGCCAATGGGAAGAGCACTTAAGAACAAAGGGAGGAGCCGGGGCGGCGGCCACACTTGTAATCCCAGCCTTTGGGAGACTGAGACAGGAGGATCACGGTTCGCAGGCAGCCTCCTCTATTTAGCGAGGCCCTTCGCAACTCAGTGAGACCCTTTCAAAAATAAAGCCTAAGACATAGGACTGGGGGTGTAGCACAGAAGTACAATGCCCCTGGGTTCCATCCCAAGTACTTAAAAAAGACTTTAGGAGAAACCTGGGACATCAAGGGGCTGTGAGGTGTGCAGTAAGGCTAGTAGGTAACTTGAGATAAGAGGGGAGTCAGATCAGAGTGAGAGGCATGAGCGGTGAGATCTGATCCTTTAGGAAAATGACCTACGAGAAGCTGGGCCGGTGGTGGGGATCTCAGACAACAGATGCACCTTGGGATGGTTTCAGACTGTAAAATCAGCCCCTGCCTGAGATCCTGGCACCCAATTGCCTTATGAACAGAACTGGGGAAATCCAACCAAGATCCAGGAAAGAATTTAAAAGTATATATTTAATCTCTTCACTCTGATACATCTACTTCTAAACTTTATCAGTGTACATACATTTACACACACTGACACCTAGAAACTGAATTACTATGTTTTTTTCTCTCTTTGTTTCCCTATGTTGACCATTTGCAAACATTGGGTCTCAAAATACCTTTAAATGTTATTGAAGACTGAAAGAGCTTTCCTTTTTTTTTTTTAAAGTGGTATATCAAAATTTACCATATTGAAAATTAAAACTAAAAAATATTTTAAATTATATTAACTGATTACTTAAAAATAATAAGCCTACCAGATGTTAACAAAAGTAACATTATAAAAATGTACACTATAATATATAATTTGTATATCATATAAATATATATCATATAAATAACATTTTCTAGAAAATGAATTTTACCAACTCTGGGGCTTTGAAGTATCATATTCATAGGGGTAAAGGAAGAGAAGGAAAATATCTTCAGAAGAGGTAGCTAGCAAAAATATACCGAAGAAAAAGTATATGTTATCCAAGCAAATGAGGATTTTTTTAAACCTCCAGTGTCAAGTAGAACAGAGTTATTCAGACTAAAACATAATTTTAGTGTGAGATTTCATATTTCTGCACTGAAATCACTGAAATGTGTTGTTTTGTTGAAGTATATTAAAAAAAATTTAACCCTGTATTTGAACATATTTTGAAAAGGGAGGTATATTTAATAGCTTCTTATGTTATTATTGGTAATTTTATACAACACCATATCTTGATATTGTGATAAAGTATAGATATACTGTGGGATCTGAAACAACATCCATAAATGTACTTTTGCATTACAGATTTATTGGTCAGTCTTGCATGAGGAATGGGTTATTTACACGTGTAATTTTGTAACATCATACATGTTTTATTTTAAAATATGAGTGCAGTGATTTATGTGATTTGTCAAGTATTGCCATATTTCATTCTGCAGTAAAACTTAAAAATCTCAGTCAAGTATTTAAAGTATTTGGAAGTTGCTATGCTCATTATGAAAAACAAAAGTTTCTCAAAATTCTAATTTTTGTTTAAAAGTTGAATTTATTCATCAACAATAGATAACACAAGGTATTTTCTTTGATATATCTGCTTTGCTCCATTTTATTGTCAAAGTTTCTGCCAAATACTCTGCTCTGAATAACTATTTTATCTGTAAGTCATTCTTTCAGGTAAAAGGATTGTTCCATGAAAGGTGGTTAGTTTAGCATGCAACTCAATCTCGAGGCCTTTCCACAAGGCAACATATATTACACTTTAATATTCCACAAAATGATAAAACAGGTAATAGGAAAATTTCCTGCTACTTTTTCAAAAGTAAAGTAATACTTTAAAATATTTATTGAAAGATTGTGGTGAGTACGATGTAGATTTTGCACCACACCTCTGTACAGAAAAGCCAGCAGCCTATTCTTCTACTACATTAGCACCATCTGTGAAAATACACATAGCTGAAGAGTCTAGTCTAATAAAATTCACTGATCTGAAACTTTGAATCAATCCTTCACTCATGTGTCTTAAACTAATATGAAAATATTAGGTTGTGTTTTATGTTTGTAAACTGGAAGAAATCTTCAGACCCAGGGGTCCACAGACTATACTTTGATCTTTGATGCACTGCTTCATATCGATAAACATTCTTTTTTTTTTTTTTTTTTGGTATTCAGGGTTGAATCCAAAAGCATTCTACCTCTGATCTACACCTGCAACCTTATTTTATTTTTCATTCTGAAACAGGGCCTTGCTAAGTTTCTGAGGCTGGCCTCATCATTTTAACCTTTCTCCTGTTACTAGCTTTTGAATTTGCATCTAATTTTATCATTGATAATTTGTGACGAACCTCTTTCTGTCTTTATATTTTTCTCTAATTATCTCCTAAATATTGACTCCTACTAATAGTACTAGGTCAAGAAAGATTTTCAAAGAGTGCCTTCAAATCTGTTTCCGAAGCCGGGCGTGGTGGCGCATGCTTGTAATCCCCGCGCTTGGGAGGCAGAGACAGGAGGATCGCGCAGGTTCGAAGCCAGCCGCACGCGCTGGCTTAGGAGACCCTGTTTCCAAATAAAAATGGAAACATAGGTCTGGGAGTGTAGCCCAGAGGTAGAAGGGCTTCCAGGAACCCCAGTACCACCAAAAAAAAAAAAAATCTGTTTCCGAAAGGACTCCCTGGCCCTGCATCTGGTTTATGTCAGGAGGTTGTGCATTTGCTAACACTGCACACTGGAGAAGCACAGTCAGGACGAAGCCCGTCGGCAGCAGGAAACTGGGTCAGCTTTACTCGTCCTAAGTGCGTCCATACTCCCGGGCACGTTCCCATTTAGACCGTGAGAGGTTCTGTGGCCAGGGTATTTATTTCCTGCCTGAATGAGTGCAAGGAAAATATCGCAGCTGCTATAGCGTGTGAATGAGTTTAGGAAAATGTGGTGCCCCGTGGTTTGCTTTCATGGGCCTGGGGGATCAATCCTTCCCTCTCCCTTTTGTGGCATATCGGGTTGTGCTTGCAGATCCAGTTATTTCTGAACCTTTTCACCCCAACATTGCGTCCTTAAGGACTTAGGAATGAAAATTCCAACTCATGGATATTTCTCTGTAATTTACCTCTGCCTTTTTAAATCGGCTTTGTTTCTTTTCTTTTTTCTTTTTTCTCCTTTTCTTTTTATTTCTTCCCCTTCTTTCGTCCCCTCCTTCCTTCCTTTCATTCTTTCCTTTCTCTCCCTTCCTTCCTTCCTTCCTTCCTTCCTTTCTTTCTCTTTCTTTCCCCCGGTTTATTTTTAAGAAAAAAGTTACCATCTTACCAGAAACAATAGGCCACGATATAGCCAATTCTTTGCATTTTCTCCTCATGATTTTGCCTCTTTCTCTTTTTTCTTATTGACTTTTATTGGTGAAATGTAATACCACATCAGAGTGAAATTAAGGTGATGCCAACACACACATTACTGTTGTCTTTTTCTCTGCTTAACCCTCCACTTCCCCTTCCTCCTCCATGGTAGTGAGACTGGTAGTGAAACCTCCTATGGATGTGACCTTATTTGAACCCTTACTCAGTCCTCACTGCCTCTTTCTTTATCAGTAATCAAATAACATGGTATTTTTAGGTGCCCACCCTCAGTGAGAATAGGTTAATCTAAGAGACTCAATGTATACTTTCTTTTAGTACCTTATAACACCATGCAATTTTATCCTACCTATAGATTTTATAATTAATGTGTCGTACTATAATTATGAACTATAAAATATAAATGTGGTGTTGACTTTTTAAAAATCATAAATATTAGCCGGGGGTGGTGGCGCACGCTTATAAGCCCAGCGCTTGGGAGGCTGAGACAGGAGGTTGCACAGGTTCGAAGCCAGCCTCAGCTACTTAGTGAGGCTCTCAGCAACTTAGTGAGACCCTGTTTCCAAATAAATGATAAAATAGAGCTGAGGGTGTAGCCCGGAGGCCCCTGGGTTCCACCCCCAGTACCACAAAATAAAAATCATAAATGAGTATACAAAAATGCTTGCCAAATTAAATTCTCCATGGCACTGTTAAACTTTAAGATTTCCACAAAGTGCCTCTTCGCTCAGAACTTTCTCTTACACAGCTTTTTTTAAAGCACACCTTGGCATATATCTGTGTTATAAGTAAAGACATTAATCATAGCCACCTACTGAAACTTTTTCTTTTCTTTTTTTTTTTTTTTTTTGGTACCAGGAATGGAACCCATAGGCATTTTACCTCCAAGCCACACCCCAAGCTCAATTTTTTTTATTCTTTATATTGAAACAGGGTCTCACTGAGTTGCAAATGGCCTCACTAAGAAGCTGAGGCTGTCTGTGAACCACACTCCTCCTGTCTCAGCCTCCCAAATGCTGGGATTACAAAGTGTGCCGTCACGCCCAGCTTCACACTCGTTCTTGCTGCTTTCCTAAATTAACATTATCAGGAACTTGCTACTTTGATGTTGCAGTGGTTGTTTTATCCTAGACTGAATGCAGGGACTTTGAACCTCTGAACTACACTCCAGCCCTTTTCACTTTTAATTTAAGTTGCTAATAGCTTGCTAAATTGCTGAGAATGGCCTCAAATCTGAGATCCTCCTGTCTCAGCCTCCCAAACACTGGGATGACAAGTATGCATCGCCTTACCCTGCTAACTTATTATTTTTATACTAGATTACAGTAGCAGGATCCATACCATAAATGTTAGATGTGCTTCTGAGTACCTGGCTTATGTGTTTCTTTTTACAAGTATGACCTGTGCGACTGACTTTCTTGTCTAAATCGGGATTCTAGGATCTTCAAGTCAAAGCTGCACCTACACTGTGTAAACGTGTGGACTCTTGACAGCTCCTGCTTCGTGTTCTGGCTATTCGTTTTCTCAGGCTCTGTACTATTTTGCTATTCTTAGTTTCCTTTCTTTTAACCTCCTATTTATTTCTTGTTTTATGTTTTTTATTATGCTTATTTTAGTGAAATGCTATACATTTGTTCTTTTTGGAAATTTTAGAATTTAGATAAAATTTAGGTAACTTGCTTTAAAAACAAATCTAGTTGGACAAGCTAAAATGTGGTCTATAAATGATCAGAGGCCAAGAATGAAAAAGTGTCTAATATACTGAGAAAATAAAGTTGATATACTGTACATGAAACACCTGGCTCACAGGTGCATAAAAAACACAATACACCAGTCTTTTACAAATTAGCAAACCAAAAAACCTTATTTCCCTAGGATATATAACCAGAGACTAAAAGTAATCAAAGAAGGCCAGCCGGGTGAGGTTGCACTCACCAACTTAGGCAGAACTGATTTCAAAGTAAAATAATAATAATGGTAATAATAAAGGTCTTGGAATGCAGATGTAGCTTGGAAGTAGAACGCCCTTGGGTTCATCCCTAGTACCAACAACAGCAAAGAAGACCATTGCTCATTAATTTTAGGATCAGATGAGGGGGAAATTATTAATATCATGGCTAAAAAGCAAATGTTTCTAAACAAATAAACCTCTTCCCGGCAGAGAGAAATATGTTTAATGGACATTAAAAATAGGAATATGTAAAAGTAGAAACTTTGAAATATATATGCTTAAAACTTGTGTTATATTTTACTTTTATCTGAAAGATTAGCATAATGAGCAAGGCTTCATATTTCTTAAGTTTTACAACTAAAAACCTGAGGAAACTTAATTGAATCATTCAAAATGGCAGAGGCAAAAACAGGAGAGTGAAACTGAGACTTTCTTCTCTGAGACACTCCCAGATTCACCATTAATCAGGATAAACCATATTTAATGTAATAAGCGTGACACCCAGAATAAATGAATTCTATTTCCACCGGAGAAATGATTGCATTTCATAATTTAGATGCATCCTTTAAAAATGTCACCTTACTTTCATGGATAGAACGCATCTTTCCCCAACAGTAGCATATCAAATAGTTCAACAGATGAAAATTTACCGGAAGATCCACAGCCATTGTTTGTCAAGATACAAGTGAGGGGCATTGTAGAGTGAGTTAGGAGCTACGAGTTACCTTCCAGCCATCTGGCTTTCAGTTCCCCTGCAGGGATGCTCGTTGTCATGGTGAGCGCCTGGAATCCCAGCACTTGGGAGGCTGCGGTGGATCAGAGGACTGATGGCGGGTTCCAGGCCAGTCTAAACAATTTAGCGAGGCCCTCAGCAATGTGGTAAGACCCTGTTTAAAAATAAAAAATAAAAAGGATTGTGGGTGTATCTCAAAAGTAGAATGCCCCTCAGTTCAATCTTCAGTACAGAAAAGAAGAAAAGAGAAAAGACAAGAAAAGAGAAAAAAAGGAAAAGTTGTTTCTATACCCTAGTCTACTGGTCGCTGCTCTTCGGGGAAACCCCATGCTACCGCTCTGAGTTACACTTACCCAGGCGAAAAAGGAATGTGACGGGATGTGTGCAGAAGTGGAGGGGGCTCCTGACCTGCTTACCCTGTGGGCTAGGTGAAGCGGGAAGCTAAAGACAAGTGCGGCTCTATTAGAACAGTGATAAAAAAAAAATTGTAGTTGGGCGTGAGAGTGCGCACTTGTAATCCCAGCATATGGGAGGTTGAGACAGGAGGATCGCGGTTCACGGCCAGCCTCGGCTACTTAGTGAGGACCTGTTTCAAAATAAAGAAGGTGTGGTGGCGCACACTTGTAACCCCGCGTTGGGGAGGCAGAGAGGGGAGGATCATGCAGGTTCTTAAGAGACCTGTTTCCAAATAAAAATATAAAAAACTAGGTGTCTGGGAGTGTAGCCTGGAGGTAGAAGGGTTACCAGGAACCCCAGTAGCAGTAATAATAATAATAATAATAATAATAATAATAATAATAATAATAATAATAATATAATAAAGAAGAAAAATAGAGCTGGGGTAGAATCCCTGGGCTCAATACCCAGTACTTAAAAAAAAAAAAAAAAAACAAAGAAAAATTGTCTTTTTTCTCCTGGAAGCTGATGAGGTATATTGGGGGTGTGGGGATGAGGGAACAGAGTGGGGTACTTACTAAAGCTCACTCTATCATTCAGCCTTCAGACTATCGGCGTTTATCAAACGCTGTTTCTGCAAACCTTGATTTCTTCTCTGTTCCTGAGGTGCTGGAATAAAGTAAAGCAGAGATAATCTATGTCTTCCAGAGGAATTCGAGTCTACTGCAGGAAGGCTAAAAAAAAAAAAATCATGGGTTAGATATTTGCAAAGATTCTTGATAGCTCTAAATCAATCCATCTATTTTTTAAAGATTAGCTACTGTTACTAACTTTATACTCTGATTGGTGCGATGTTATCATAGTGAGATCCAGTGAGATACAAACGCATGCATCGGCACTTAGTGCGCTTCCCCTTGGGGCAGCCCCTGCCCACTGTCCCCCTCCCCCTCCCCGTACAGGCCAGTGAGATCGGCAGAGAAACATTCTTATATGGACCTTAGTTTAAAGCTCCTCTTCCTCAGTCCTTGCCTTCCCCACCAACAGCTCCTTTCTCCAGTTTCCTTCCCCTGTTCTACTCGTCGTCTCTCTCCTGATTTGACTGAAGTCCCTTTTGTGTCTGTTTTCGTTCCAGCCTCCACACAGGAAAGAGCACATCTGACCCGTAACTCTCTGAGGCTGGTCGATGTTATTCTCTAGTCCATCCATTTTGCTGCAGATGACATAATCCTTCTTTATGGCTGAGTAGCATCCCGTTGTGCTTAGATAACACATTTCATTATCCAGCCGTGTATTGATGGACACCCGGTTGGTTCTATAATTTGATTTTCTGAATGGTGCTGCCATAAACATGGGCACGCGTGTGTCACCATAGGATTCTAACTTCAGCTGTTTGGAGATACCAAGGGCTTGTCTAGCTGGCTCACATGGTGGTTCCATTCCTTAGTCTTTTGAGGAACCTTCGTACTGGTCTCCATAGCGGTTGTGCTAATTTGGGGAACCCCAAGAGTGTATAAGAGGCCCATCTGCCCAGATCCTTGTCAACATTTGTCATTGCTTGTATTCTTGAAGATTTCTGTTCTCACTGGGGTTAGGTGGACTCTCAGGGCAGTTTTGACGTGCATTTTCCTGATTCCTTATCACTTTTGTGCCTCCCGCATTTTTTTATTTCAGTGTGCCAAGCTTAGGGAATAGGAGAAAAAGTAGAATCCTAAGCTCCAGGGGGCAGGAGACAGATGTTGGAAATTAAAAAAGCATTGTAAATAATAAAAGGAAGAAAGAATTTTTAAAAAGAAGGTAAAGAAAATGTAGTGTGCTGTGTGTGTGTGTGTGTGTGTGTGTGTGTGTGTGTGTGTGTGTGTGTGTATTTGAAACTTGGGATTAAACCCAGGGGCGTTTTACCTCTGAGCCACAACCTCATCCCTGCTTATGTTTGGGGTTTGAAAAAGAGTCTCACTAGATTGCAGAGACTCTCAGTACATTGCCAAGGCTGTCTTTAAACCTGTGATCTTCCTGTCTCGGCTTCCCAAGTACAGGTGTGTGCCACCACACCTGGATGAGAATAGTTGCCAGCTATTAGTGGGCATCTACTCCTGATAGGCACTGCATAAACAAACATGCCATTCCATGGAAGAGGCAGAATGCAGCAGCCTCCACTCTCTAAAAAGAAATCCTAGAGTCAGGAGCCATCTACTGATCAAATTTGTAAGTTCGAGACTCAGTACGAGATTTAGTACATAGTAGGTGTCCTAGAAATGTTGAATAAATTTAGATAAATATAAGAGATGATAAAGAGCATAAACAGCACCCTGTCACCCCACCATCCTAAAGAATCAGTGACCACACAGCTCGCGTTATGGCGCACACTTGTAATCCCAGTACCTGGGCGGCTGAGACGGGAGGATCACAGGTTCACAGCCAGCCTCAGCTTAATGGGTCTCTCTGAAAATGAGGGAGGGAGATCGTAAGAAAGAAAGAAAGAAAGAAAGAAAGAAAGAAAGAAAGAAAGAAAGAAAGAAAGAAAGAAAGAAAGAAAGAAAGAAGAAAAGAAAATCGAGTGTGCAGAGTGCCAGTTCTTTTCTGACACTTAACTCATGGCAGTCATGATGTCTGAGATCTCAAGATACTGTCTGGCATCTTTGAAGTAATACAGAAAAATATGTTCATTAGACGAAGCCTGAGGGCAAATTCCTCCAGACACACATGACAGCAAATATCCTCTCATCAATAAATTATTGTGTTTATCCCTTCAAATCATCTTGATGTCTGCCTTATGATTATCCCAATTTTAGAAAGTGTGATTCCTCATAGTTTTAATTGGACAAGTTTTAACAGGAAAGTTTTATAACACAGTTTACCTAGGTATAGCAGGAATCTTCGTCTATTGCACACCCCACCAATGGTATTCCCTTTTACTTTAAAAATGTATACTCAAGCCGGGCGTGGTGGCGCACGCTTGTAATCCCCGCGCTTGGGAGGCTGAGACAGGAGGATCGCACAGGTTCAAAGTCAGCCTCAGCTACTTAGTGAGGCTCTCAGCAACTTAGTGAGACCCTGTTTCCAAATAAAATAGAAAAAAAAAAAAGGTCTGGGAGTATAGCCCGGAGGTAGAAAGCCCCTGGTTTCCACCCCCAATACCACACACACACACAAAAATGTCTACTCAAGCCAGGTGTGGTGGTGCATGCCTGTAATCCCAGTTCTTGGAAGAATGAGACAAGAGTATCAGGTTCAAGATCGACCTCATTAACCCAGTAAAACTGTCTCGAAATGAAAAATAAAAAGGGCTGTAAGTATACCTCAGAGGTAAAGTGTCCCTGGGTTCAACCCCAGCACCAAAATATTTTCGAAAAGTATACTCAAGTATTCGGTTCATTTTTCTCTGAGTATTTTCTAAGCCTACCTTTAAATATGAGTATATCATGACAGCTTTACTCCCCCAAGGTGGTCGGAGGTGGGAACTAAGTGTTTGGGTGGACCTGGCTAAACAGTCTGGCCCGTTTCTCTGCCAGAAAAGTAAATTGGAAAAGACATGTCTATTTTTAATGAAATCACGTTGCACCATCCATTAATAACAAAAAATGGCAAATAATTTGGTAAGTAATATTAATAAGAGACAATTCTATTATGGAAGTAATTAGACAAAATATAAAAGTAGACTTAGGGTGCTAATTGCTTGATTTACAGTATGTGCCTAGGGACGGTCATTTGCCTGGGAACGAGGGCCTGGCAATAGGAACACTGGCATTGTCCAGCCACTCCCTCCTGCCACTCTCCTGAGAGCCAGCCTCCAACATGGAGTGGCACTTATGATCATTGCCACCCTCGGTCCCTTTTAGCCTAGATAAAGGGTGATTTTCTTACCTAGTGAAAAGATGTTTACTCTAAGTAGCAACCCTAGTCTCTTCTAAAATTCAAAACCTTGACATAATAATGTGTCCTATACACTAACATTAGAATTTAGTCCATATTAAGGGGTAGATTTTAGGCTCACTAACTGCAAGATAAGTGTGTTTATAAAAAATAAACTTTAACTAGACTGATAAGACAAGAAAAAGAGAGAAGAAGCATTCAATTTGGAAAGGAAGGAATAAAATTCTCTATTCACAGATGACATCTTACATATAGAAAATTCCAAAATCAGAAGAAATCCACAATAGCTGGTGAACAAATTAAAGGAAGTTTCAAGGAGCAAGATCGACACTGCGGCATCAGTTATGTTCCCCGATGCCAGTGATGAACATTCAGAAAGGGAAGCCTAGAAATCATCTTTATTCACAGTGCAGTTAGAAGAATAAAATACCTGGAAATAAATATAATCGGGAAGTAATGGATGTTAACACTTAAAATTGCAAAGCATTCTTGAAAGAAAAAATTAAAATTCCAACTAAATGAAAATTCATGATGAATTCATAAAAAGGAAGACAATATTGTCAAGATGTTAATATCAATTGTTATGGCCAAGATGTTAACACTAACTGTTATGGTCAGATTTTTAAATTCCCCCTGAGGAGCTCAGAGTTGATATAATGAAGTCAGGAGGGTTGTAATATCATCAGTAGATAAATCAAAGATTTTATCTGGTTGGTAACCTAGGCCAGTGGGCGGTGGCCATAGCAAGTAGGTCCCTTGGGTGTGGCCGTAGGGTCTATGCTTATGTGTTTGAATCCCCTTGCTTGCTTGCTTGCTATCTCTTGCTTCTGGCCCCATGATGTGAGAGCCTTGTATGTGTTCTCCCTCTCTTTCTCTTTCTTTCTCTCCCTCTTCTCTTTCTTCCTCCTCCTCCTCCTTCTTCTTCTTTTCTCTCTCCTCCTCCTCCTCTTCCTCCTCCTCCTCTTCCTCCTCTTCCTCCTCCTCCTCCTCCTCCTTCTTCTCCTCCTCCTCCTCCTCTTCCTCCTCTTCCTCCTCCTCCTCCTCCTCCTCCTTCTTCTTCTTTTCTCTCTCCTCCTCCTCCTCTTCCTCCTCCTCCTCCTCCTCTTCCTCCTCTTCCTCCTCCTCCTCCTCCTCCTCCTCCTCCTCCTCCTCCTCCTCCTCTTCTTCTTCTTCTTCTTCTTCTTCTTCTTCTTCTTCTTCTTTTCTCTCTCTCTCTCTCTCTCTCTCTCTCTCTCTCTCCTTCCTGCCGCCATGCCCTGAGCTTCAGACCCTAGCCTCACATAGATGAAACCCAGAATCTCCAAGAACCTGTGTGAGCAAATGAATCGTCTTTACCCTAAGCAATGTGGTCAGATGTTTTAGATTACAGCCCTGGAAATGTTGACCGAGACACTAACCAAAGCAATCTACAAATTCAAGACCATCTCGATTAAAATTCCAACAGTCATTTTTATAGAAAATTTAGAAACCAATTCTCAAATTCATATGGCATTGTAAGGGTAGTAAAACAATTATGAGAACAAAACTGGAAAACTCACATTTCCCAATTTCAGAATGTATCACAAAATGATGAAAGAAATTTGCTATTAGTGCAAGAATAAACATATAGACCAATGGAATAGAATTAAGCACAAAAATCAAACCATGTCTCTATGGTCAGATGATGTTTGCAAAAATTGTCAAGTCTTTTACTGATAATCCTTCATAGATAATGCCGGCACGTCTAGATTTCTACAGAAAAAAGGATAAGGTATTGTATATAAAACATTAATTTAAAATGGGTCAAAGACTTAAATATAAAACCAAAAATCATAAAACATCTGGATGAACACATATTGGTGTGTCTTCATGTCTTGGGATGTGGCAAGGGCTTATTAGATACGACTGACCACCAAAAGCACAAGCAACAAGAACAACAAATTCTTGATGTGAATTCACAATGGATTCATAAAAAGGAAGACAGTGCTGTGAAGCTCTTAATATTAGTGTTGTACTTTATCAAAATCAGAAGCTTTTCAGCTTCAAAAGATATTATTAGAAAAGTGAAAGAACACCTACGAAAAGGGAGAAAATATTTGAAGTCATGCGTCTGATGAAAGTTTCATCTCTAGAAGGCGCCCAAACTCCCACCACTCAAGAATAAAAAGACAAACCAATTTACTTTTTATTTTTTTATTTTTGGTGGTACTGGGATTCCTGGAAGCCCTTCTATCTCCGGGCTACACTCCCAGACCTATTTTGATTTTTATTTGGAAACAGGGTCTCCTAAGCCAGCGTGTGCGGCTGGCTTCGAACCTGCGCGATCCTCCTGTCTCCGCCTCCCAAGCGCGGGGATGACAAGCGTGCGCCACCACGCCCGGCAAGACAAACCAATTTTAAAATGAGCAAAGAGAACTTGGAATAGGCATTTTTAAAGATTACACATCGTCAATACATACATAAAAGGATGTTTGATGTCATTAGTTATTAGAGGGATGAAAAGTCAAAGGCAAATTAGACACCACTTCAAACCTACTGCGATGGTGAAAATAATAAAACAGAAAGCCACAGAGGCTGGTGAGGATGAGGAGACGCAGGAATCCTCACACACTGCTCCTGGGAATGTGAAATAGTGTTGTGCTACGTACGTCTGTATCACTTTGAACCTCACTATGATGTAATAATCGCAATGCACCAACAAATGCATATCTTTAAAAAGCTAAAATAGAACTATCATACAATTTAGCCATTTTATTCTTACATAAGTACTCAAAGAAATTGAAATGAGACTTAAACACATACATTTATATCGTAATGCTCATGGCAACAATATTCATGATGCCCAAAAGATGAATATAGCCAGAGTCGATCAATTCATACCTAGATAAACAAAATATGGCATTACATACAATTAAATATTATTAAACAGTAGAAGGATTGAAATGTTGATACGCGATGAACCTTGAAAACATGATGCTGGTGAAATCGGCCAGACAGGAAAGGACAGGTATCGTGCAATTCCACACGCGAGGGGCAAGCTCAAACAGAAAGCAAGGGCCAGGCTAGGAGGTGTCAGCTGAAGAGGGGAAAGGGGAGGTGCTGCTTAGTGGCCATGTGGTTCATTTTGAAATGATGAGAACATTTGGAAATAGATAGTGGTGATGGCTGCACAGTGCTGTGAAAGTAATAACATTAAGTTGAAGTTTTCGTAGTTAAAAGGCAGATTGTGGCTAGGGGTGGTGGTGCAAGCCTGTAAATCCAGCACTTGGGAAGTTCAAAAACAGGAGGATTATAGGTTCGAGGCCACCTGCAGCAACTTAGGCCCTCAGAAACTGAACGAGGCCCTGTTTCAAAATAAGAAGTAAAAATAAAAATAAAAAATTCTGTGGTGTCACTCAAAGGTAGAATGCCCCTGGATTCAATTCCCAGTCAGTACCAAAAAAAGGAGAGGAACAAATTTTTATGTAATATATTTATATTATATTTGTGGTACTTGGGATTGAACTTAGGGGCATTCTTCCTCCAAGCTACCTCTCCCAGTCCTTTTTAATTTTTGTTTTGAAACAGGGTCTCATCAGGATGCTGAGAGTCTTAATAAATTACGAAGGCTGGTTTCAAATCTGCTAGCCTCCTGGCTCAGCCTCCTAAGTACTGGTATTAGAGGCATGTGCCATCATGTCCAACTTATATTTTTCAGTTTTAAAAATTAATAAATTCCCTGGGCGTGGTGGCGCACGCTTGTAAACCCAGTGCTTGGGAGGCTGAGACAGGAGGATCGCAGGTTCGAAGCCAGCCTCTGCCATTTAGTGAGTCTCTCAGCAACTCAGTGAGACCCTATTTACAAGTGAAATATTTCAGAAATAGGTCTGGGGTAGAGCCTGGAGGTAAAAAAAGCCCCTGGGTTCCACTCCCATACCACAAAAAAACAAAAATTAATAAAATTAATATTACAATAAACCATTAAATACCTAAATATATGAAGTTTATGGCACATGAATTATGTCTCAATAAAGCTGTTGTAAATAATCCAAAATAAACTCATCTCCAAGTCGTGTATACTGCAACACAAATGGGTTTCTTTTTTTATTTTTTTATTTTTTGTGGTACTGAGACTTAAACCCAGGGGCATTCTACCTTTGAGTCACACCCCCAGCCCTACTTTATTTTGTTATTTTGAAACAGGGTCTGGTTAGGGTCATGAGAGTCTCACTACTTGCTGAATCTGTTGCTGAACCTGCAATCCTCCTGTCTCAGCCTCCCAAGTCCTGGGCTTACATGGCTGTACCACCATACCCGGCTCCTAGCTGGGTTTCTTTTTTTCTTTTTTTATTGCAGTGTGGGGATGGAACCCAGAGGCCTTCAACCTCTAAGCTATACCCCCTGCCCTATTTTTTATTCTTTATTTTGAAACCAGGTCTCACTGACTGAGTTGCAAAGGGCCTCACTAAGTAGCTGAGGCTGTCCGCAAACCGCGATCCTCTGGTCTCAGCCTCCCGAATGCTGGGATGACAAGCATTCGCCGCCACGCCCGGCATACATGGGTTTCTTTTGATCCCTTTTGTTTTCTGCATAGCTCACTTACAATGTCGTAGACCGACTTCTGTAAACACCTCCGTGGTTTTATCAGCAATAAAATTATTTATTTTATTGCTGATAAAACCATGAAGCAAATTCCTTTTGAGGTACACGCGTGCTCACTAAACTAAACACTGGAAATTCCTGTCCGAACGGTTCTAGACCTGCACCTGTCGCACACGTGTCTTTATCCCACTCAGCACCACTTTGCATGGCGCCTGCACACGTTGGATGCAGCAAGGGCCCAATAACAATTTAAGTGGGTGAATAGAAGTTGCATTACGGGAGGCAAGAAGACGTGGTCCCTGCCGCTTCCTTCCTTGCTCAGAACGTCTAAGTCAGTCCGTGGCCGTTCCCAGAGGTGGTTATATGCTTTGGAATCACCACTCTTTGAGCCATCTGCCGACTGACAGATACACTAAGTTGGATGGGTTTAGCCCAATGGAGACTCATCACCAGACTGCGCCAAGTCAGAACTGCAGGCGACTCCGTAATCAAATGTACTGTTTTCCCTCGCCTGAGGATCCATCATTTTAAGTAAAGTTGTTTTTATTGAATTATAAATCAGATGATGGATGAAGCTGGAAAATTATATCATAGAGTGTCAAACAGTGAATGTGTGGAGGGACATGGGAAATGTACTTAATGTATTTACTTAAAGTATCTAGGGTGGTGTGCGGTACATTTTTTTACCTTATAAATTGGAAGCACATTTAGAAGTAAACGTAATAATGCAGGGATTCACAACAATGGGAGCCATACCTTTAATCAGGGAAGAATAAAAATAATAGCTTGAGGCTAATACGGTTTGAAGTAGGGAGGATTCATAACCGCTGGCCTTCTACTCCTCCAACGGGAATTCTTTCCAGACATATATGAGATACGTGTAAGTACTGGGGACTGAAGGCCGTGCCATTCTACCTCTGATCCACACCCCAGCCCTATTTTTTTTAAATTTTGAAATAGGGTCTCAGTGAGTTGCTGAAGATCTTGCAAAAATTGTTCAAACCCTTCATCCTCCTGTCCTGTCTCAGCTGACTCCGAAGAGCTAGTGTTACAGGCATAGACCACATGCCTGGCTCTTTCCTGTCTTACTGCAACTCTCCATTCTTACTGTTAGGGTCATCTTCTTTTGGGGGGGGAGGGTGTTACTCAACGCCTACAGTGCATATTCCTTCAAAATTTTTGTTTTCATTTTAGCAGAAAATTAGTTAAGACTTAAAACTCCTTTTGGAATAAAAGCAGCTTCAATAAGCAACTTAACCTGGCTGGGAATTTTATGAATCTACATGACTTTGCTTCCATTGTTGGTCTGGGTCATCTGAGGTTCCAGCTGACCAAAGCCAATAACCAGTGTATCTGTTTGTGTCTTACTTCTACCCAGTTGGTAGTCAAGTCTGTCTCTTCTGTTTCCAGCCCCTGCCTGGCCTGTGGACCACTGGCCTGTCTAGCCCTGCGGTTCCAGTTTCTTCTTGATTCCTGATCTCATGCCTGGTTTCAACTTAGATTAGTTTTTCTAAGCCTGGGTGTCTGTAGCTGTCCCATATTTACCCTGTTCCTAATTTCCGTTCTGTTTCGATTCCCTCCCATCCTGTTCAATCTTTCCTGGCCCAACTCTCGGTTTGGTATTTTGACATGTTTCAAAACTGCCCCCTCTCCCAGTGTCCACTTGAGCAGCCGCCCTGCCTAGTGCGGGCCCTGGTCATGACACCTGCCGAATGCGCTCCTCTGAGAACTGACCATAGACTAATCTTGGAAGAGTCAAACACAATTTATTCAATTTAATTGGAGAAACTCATGAGCATTCCATTAGTGGTTAAAGAATTGCTAACAGAAACTTGTTGACTCAGTCAGAGTGTGCCTCTGTGATGTTTTTTCGCATAACGATCACATAGCTGCATGTGGCCGTGGCCGTTCAGAGCCAGCATGTGCCTTGGTGAGGGTGAAGTAGTCAGTCTGTCGCATATTTGAGCCAGTTACTTAAAAACACAGAGCTCAGAAGCTGAGAAGACGCTGGCTCCATGGGCAGAATGCATCGCCAGCTAAACATAGTTACCCAGATGAGGCCGTTTGGCTTGGCGATGCTGTGACTTCTTGGAAAAGGGCCCTGTCGTTTTAGTAGATGACAAGGGGAAGGAAGTCAAGCCCCTGGGAATTTCCTTTTCAAAATGCAAGTGAATAAGAGCTTCCTCTTTACTATCTTTTTTTTTTTAAGGATTTAGGGCTATGTGGTTGACAAATTTATTGTCATTATACCTGGCTTAGGCAAAATATTCATATACTATGTATATTTTTTTCCTACCGGTTGCCTTTAAGACACAGACAGTCATCCCAGAATTTCTCTTTCTTTCTTTGTGTATGTGCTGTGTTCCCCAGTGCACACATATGTACTGGGGAACTTTCCTTATATCTCTAACAGAATTATTTAGTTATTAGTTATATTGTTTTTGCTCTTATGATAGGCTATTTTTCCTCATCATTTGCAACCAAGTTATTTCAGGGTCGCTTATCTTCTAATAAGACTAAAAGGTGTTTTTTTTTAATCATTATTTAGGAAGCCATAAAATTATAGTAAATTACGCCTATTTAGTCCAATAAGGGAGATTATTAAGGACATGTCTCAATGACTTTTATGAAAGGAAGCCTTACCGTAAATCTTCTAAACACCCAAGTTTAAATTTGCTACTTACAATACTGAAGACTGTGACTCTACAAGACGTCTGACTTGAGCCGCGGCAGCCACTGTCACAGAAAATGTGGCTCGGCACATTTGCAGTCTGAGGGACTTCACGACACTTCTCCCTCAAGCCAGTCCAGCTTGTATTACATTATTCTTTCTGATGTTGGATTGTTTGAGTTTCCTCACTGATATCTTAAGAAATCAGTATTTAAGCCAACTTATCCCACACTCGTTTACCTAGGTTTATTTGGAGCTTAAGACTCAGAGTTCAAATTGCATTTGCTTTCAAGAATGTGGTCGCCTTGGGTCCTATGAAAACAAGTTTTGATGGTAATGTGCTCATGAAAATAAGTACACTGGCTAGACAATGTGTCTCCCAGAGATTCCTACCAAACAATGACCCGACTGTGTACTATGGTGAATTTCAATACTTACTCGTTAACTTTCTTCCCCCGATGTCCTGCCATGCTTTTAGGAAAACTGAGAGAAATGATAACTGTGCCTTTGTTAATCCAGTTTATGGGACCCGGAGTGACCCAGAGAAAATAGAGGTAAGTGGCAGTGGCGGACTGTACGGTTTCCGCAGCAGAAACACACAGAGACATGTACGCTTTTGCCACATATGCACACGCAAAACCACACACGACCAGCTGGTTTCGTTTGGACATGTTTCTACACCATGGCTAAGGAAGGTATTTCGATTGAAGGGTAGAAAGGAGTCTCGGGCTCCATAAATGTGCAGTGAGAATTTTTGCTTGTAAGTTGCTGTTAAATGGCTTGTGGTGACTGTTCACGTTCAAAGAGAACTGACTAATCTGGAAAATATCAGCTTCACCCACGAGCATCAGTCGGCTCTGCACAGTAACTGTTCTCTGAATGTTCCTCGTTTTATTCTCCAAGGACATTCTGAGGCCACTTGAAATCGAGTGTGGATAGTGAGAACCATTACCTGACACTCTTAAAAGGAAAACGGAAATTGAAAGGCCTACGTCTTTCTTGGCCACTTGGGGGTTACTTACCCCTTACTGAAATAACAAGTAGGCTGGAGAGAAACTACGTCCAGGAAAATCTCACTTTTACCTTTTTTCTTTAAGTCATTTTTTTCCCAAACTTACTAAAGTATAATTCACAAATGAAAGTTGTTCATATTTATGTAAACAAAATGATTTTTTTTTTGCAGTACTGGGGATGAACCCAGGGGCATTCTACCTCCAAACTGTATCCCCAGCCCTATTTTTTATTCTTTATTTTGAAACAGGGTCTCACTGAGTTTCAAAGGGCCTCACTAAGTAGAAGCTGAATGAGTCTGTCTACAAACCACAATCCTCCTGTCTCAGCCTCCCAGATGCTGGGATCACAAGTGTGTGCCACCACGCCCGGCCCTAAATGATTTTCAATAAACGTCTACATTGTGAAAGAATTCCTTATACTAAGCTAATTAACATATCCATCACCTGACATACTTACGTTAATGCTTGTGTGGTGAGAATATTTAAGATCTACTTTCCCAGCAAATCCCAACTACACAATTAACCACAGTCATTAAATAAAGTCATCCTGCCGTTATTAACCATAGTCATGCTGAGGTATATTACATCTTCACATCTTCATCTGAATAGCGGAAATTTTATACCCTTTCACCAACATCATATTCCTGCCTTTTTAGTAGGCTACAGATGCGCTCGTTAGAGATGAAATGAGGTGAGTGACAGGACAGTCTAATTCCTGTCTCAAAGTTTTCTTGAATTTGACTTTAGAAGTATGGCATTAGACTCATTGATAGGGGAAGCTGGAGTTTTGTTGTGTATCTTTTTCTTTTCATGAAAGTAACCCATGAGCAGCTTGTTATAGGAAATGCATAGAAGGGGTCTGACAGATGGCTTCTAGCAGTTTCAGGGCATTGGGCGATGTAGCTGGCTTTGGTTTCTGTGTTCTCTTCAATAATGCTGCCATGTGTAGTGCCATGATTGTTTTAGTAAAAACGAGAATGAGAAGTAAAGATACTTTCCGGAGCACAGAGAATTCATTTGGATAATCTGTTGAGTGGAGCAAGACATACAGTAAAATGTAGCCCTGCATAATGGATAATAAATACAGACAGACAGACAGTATTTAAGAAACCAAAACAGAAGGTATAATATAAAGCTATTTTTTTTATTTTTTGGTACTAGGGATTTTGAGATTGAACTCAGGAGCAATCTACCTCTGAGCTAGACCCCCAGCCTTTTTTATCTTTTATTTAGAAACAGAGTCTCAAGTTGTTGAGAGTCTCCCTAAATTGCTGAGACTAGCCTCGAACCTGCAATCTTCCTGTCTCAGCCTCCCAAGTACTGGGATTACAGGCATGCACAGCACACCTGGCTCCCTATTTTTATTTTTACAAAAGAAAAAAAATCTGTCCTTAGCATAGATGAGATATATATAATGTAGAAATTAGAGCGAACTATTTTAGAGTCAGCATTTTATGTCAACATCTCACAAACTTGCGGTAATTAAAAAGTGTCGAAGATGATGTCTTATATTCCTTACCTTCTTCTGAGAAACCAGGCTCCTCCGGAGATCAGATCTGTGCTTCTCAGCACACACAGGAAGGAGAATCAATCAAATCCCCCCTTCCATGTGCTATCTGCCTGCTTTCTGCTCTGCGCTTATAGTGGCGCAGTCGAAGACTCTACAAATATTTTAAAGCATTTTTCTTTACTTTGATAGATGTACCTATAACATCTTTTTTAATCTCTAGGTTCCATTTTTTATTTTCTCCTTGAAAATTATTTGTCGAAGGAACAAGTTTATCCTCTAGGACATCCCATATTTTAGACAGCCTCTACTAGCAGTAATTTTACTGATTTAAAGCTATTAATTTTTTCTGTATTTTCAGTTGTTTTTATTTTGTCTTATTTGACCTAACTTTATCGAATGCAGCAGGCTCAGTGCACCCAGCAGCAGGGCATGAGGTAGTCAAAATCCTGGCCGTCGCGGCCTTTCTTGTTACGGGAGGTGAGGAATATGCCGCGGAGCCCGTGTCTGAGGCCCACCTGGAGACAGCCACGCATCCAAGGCTGCGCAGACCACAGATGCTGGAGGAAGAGCCAGGAGGTTCTAGTTAATACGCCAGTGAAAACCCACTACGCTTTAGCTCAACCCTTCATGATCTTCTTAGAAGATTTTATTTTAAGGCCTAAAATTCTAACTTTCCAAATGTGTACTTCCTTTTTAGAGTTCTGTGTATTCCTTCTCAAATCCATTTTATGGAAAATCATCAGGAAACCTGGAAATGATTTCTTACCATCTCAGACTGTGGCAGCAAGACCAAGCTCGACCCGACGTGCGTGGTTGATAGAAAGCTCCACTTTCTAAGCTCATCTTACACACAGTGAAAACAGAAGAGATTCAAATCCTATTGTAATTATAGCATTTACAAAAAAATCTCCCTGAATATATTAAATGTTCTTGTGGAGTCAGAATCAGTGACATCTCTATTATGTATCTCAGTATTTTAATAAAATGTCTTCTCAATCAGCTTGTTTTATTTTTATTTTCTCCTATTTTCCTTTCTTCCTTTCTTTCTTTCTTTCTTTCTTTCTTTCTTTCTTTCTTTCTTTCTTCTTTCTGTCTTTTTTCTTTCTTTCTATTTTATTTTATTTTATACTAGGAATTGGATCTGCAAGCATTCTACCTCCGGGCTACACCCTCAGCCCTTTTTATTTGTTATTTTGAAACAGAGACTCACTAAATTATTGAGGCTACAATCCTCAAACCTGCAATCCTCCTGTCTCAGCTTCCAAATCCTGGGATATAGGCATGTGTCCCAACATCTGGCTTATTCTGGTTATTTCTTAAAGCAATTAACCAAGTGGTTTCATTTTCTTAACATAAAGAAGTTTTAAAATGATTCTTTACCATATAGCTTAGAAAGAACAGACTAGCTGGAGCGGATAAATCATAGTGATCCTACTCAACATAATCAAAGGAAGACGGCGGCAGCGACAACTGGCAGTGACCAAATAGGACATGCATCCCTCTGAGAAACCCTGGACAACAGATTTTGGTTTCATAGCTGATTGGGAAAACACATAGAAACATTTTCAGTCATGACTTCCTATCTGAAATATAGGAGAGAGAATGGAAAATGGCGGAATTAGAGGCAAGATGGCAGCGTGATGCCCGCCACTGCAAGAAAAATGATTTTTGGAGGGGCATCCCAGAAGAGATCAGAAAGTAGACTGCTCCTGCTGCACATGCACAGGAATTATTAACAACAACAACATACTCTACCAGAGACCAAGAAGGCGGCAGCGGCCAGTATTCAGGAGAGGCAGACAGATCCAATCAAATCCACTTTGAATTTTTATGAAATCTCCCCAAAAGTAGACTGCTCCTGCCCCACCTGCTCAGGAACTCTGGACAACATACTGTGTAAGAAAAAGTTTCACAGAGATGGACCAAGATGGCAGCAGAGCGGCAGCCAGTATCCGGGAGGGACAGACAGATCCAATACAATCCACCTTGAATTTTTGAAGAAATATCCCCAAATGTAGACTTCTTCTGCCGCACATGCTCAGGAATTCTGGACAACATATTATGTAAGAAAAATCTCCTGGGATGAGTTGGATGGAGCCTCCCCCATATGGCTGAGCTGGCTCCCTGCACTGGGTGTCTCCAAAGACCTTAGTGTTCATGGTCGCCACACTCCTCTGCACTGCACTAGGGGCCAGGGTGTGCTTGGAGTAGCGGATCTCACCCTCCATGGTGAGGCTGTGAGCTTCTGCTTTTGGTTGGGGAGATAATATCCATTGCTGCTAGGGAATTGGGCTCCCAGCTTCTGCAAATGACATGAGCTGTTTTCTCCTACCTAAAAACCTAGATGGAAGAAAAAATGGGAACCTCTGTAGAGGTCCTGCCCACAGTGATAGGGACCGGAGCCTTCCACGTGGCCAGGCCGGGACTGGAGCCAGTAAGGCTGGGCCCGGAACCTGCCAGGTGGTGAGACCAGGTCTGGAGCCAGTGAGGCTGGGCCTATATCCTGCCACAGTGTGAGGCTGGGTCTAGAGTCAGTGAGTCCAGGCCTGGGACGAGGGCCTGACCCACAGCAAAGTGCCAGCAGGTCCCTGCAACTGTGTGGCCAGGAAGCCTCACCTCATCTCTCAGAAGATTCCCAGATCCAAGTGACCTCTATTTTAAAAAAAAAAATGGTTGTGAGTGGATCATCTTGTCAAAGTTGCTCACCTTCTGGCTTTCAGGATTTCAGTAAGTGGGAATAAGTGTGAAAATTAAAAGAAGGATTTCCAAGGAAGAAAGAAACTGTAATTTATCAGATGTGGAGAAATAGATGCTCTAATACATTGTTGGTGGGATTGCAAGTTGGTGCAACCACTTTGGAAAACAGTATGGAAGATCCTCAGAAGAAGGAAAACGAACTTACCCTATGATCCAGCAGTACCACCTCTGGGTATCCACCAAAAAGAATGAAAACCAAAATACCAAACTAATGGATGAGCAACCATGTTCACAGCTGCACAGATCATCATTGCCAAACTGGAACCAGCCAAGATGTCCTTCAACGAATGAGTGGATTTCAAAACTATGGGATGTGTACACAATGGAATTTTGCCCAGCCATAAGGGGGAACAAAATTATGGCATTTACAGTGAAATGTCACAAAAAAATAAGAAATCAGAAGCTTTTCCTAATGTGGGAAAACTAGGGAGAAATGGGTGACAGGAGGAACTCTAGATGAAGAAGGGACCCTGTAGAGGAGCAATGAAGGTGACATATCTGAGGGGATAAGAGGGAGGATAAGGGGAACTCTTTAAAGCACATGATGGACTTAAACACATCAAAGTCAATCAAGACGCCAAGCATGGGTAGGAGAGAGGGAAAGAGAAGGGGTTAGAGATTGGGTAAGGGTGATGTGTGCATGTATATCTCCACAAATTTCTTATCCCCATTAAGATGTATGACTATAATGCACCAATAAAAATTTATTTAAAAAAGGAGAAGTTATTATATATTTATAGTGGAGATAAACATATAATCATATAATGCTTTCATATGTATAAGAAAAGTGCTAAAATATAAGTCATAAGCTGGGCGTGGTGGCGCACACTTGTAATCCCTGTGTTTGGGAGGCGGAGACAGGAGGATTACACAGGTTCGAAGCCAGCCTTGCTCGCTTAAGAGACCCTGTTTCCAAATAAAAATATAAAATAGGTCTGGGAGTGTAGCCCAGAGGCATAAGGGTTTCCAGGAACCCTTATACCCAGTACCACCAGTACCACCAAAAAAAATCATATATACATATGATATTATATTAATTATATATTTTATATATATATATATTCATAGTATTCAGCTATGGTCAACTGAAAAATCTCTCCTCCCATGACCTAAATAATATGCCAAACATCATCCCACACAGCAGGAGACTGGGAAATGGGCAACTCTGAGGACGGTGCTTGGAACAGCTCCATGACCTCCACAAGGCCCCTGCTTGTTCACAAGTCGCCCTCCCCACACTCTTCTTTGAGGTTAGTTCCCCTACAGATTAGGTGACGGCCAAACAAGCTGAGGCCCTGGGTGTTCACAATAAAGTTTAGAGAAGGGGAGGCTGCAGTTTTCCTGCTGGCTACTTGTACACCCAGAAACGCCTCCCCAACATACACTTCCAGCAGCTTCCCGCTGCTCAGGACAGATATGGGGCTGATCCTGAGCCAGTCAAGAGCCACAGGAGGCCGCCAAGACTGAGTGAAATCCTTCACTCTTCACTCTAGGTTTTTGAGTGGGTCTGTGGAGCCCATTTCGAAGTGGCTGGGGGTAGATACCGTAACAAAATTAGACTTAGGAAAAATGAAGTCGCACAGTGCGAGTTTTACTACCATTTTGTGAGAGTGCAGGCTGGTAGAAATATTATTTTTCATTACCCTTGCAATTAAGCAACCTTTCATTTCATCTGAGTTGAGTTTTGGAACCCCATGAGCTATATGCAGTATAGTTTTGTTCTATTTGAATATCTTAATCTAAGTGTTGATTTTATAATGACACCCAAATTTCTGATCATAGAAAAATTAGTGCAAAAAAAGGATCGGAAGTAGTTATCATTGCTTTTTTAATTCTATCCCCCTGGCATTCTGGGACACATACATTTTGGGAAGTTGCATTTATTTTAGCTTAAAACTAAGAAAAAGGATGTTATACAAAGCATTGAGTTAAAATTCAGATATCATCTTAGTAAGAAACTCAAAGCTGCTGCCTTAAAAAAAGTTAAAACATACTTTTTTTGACAAAGTTGATAAAATGATTATCCAGACTAAACTGACCTGATTTTGAATGATGATTAAAAATTCAACAGAGAGGCCAGCGTGGTGGCACATGTTTGTAATCCCCACACTTGGGAGGCGGAGACAGGAGGATGGCGCAGGTTCAAAGCCAGCCTTGCTGGCTTAAAAGACCCTGTTTCCAAATAAAAATATAAAATAGGTCTGGGAGTGTAGTCCAGAGGTAGAAGGGTTTTCAGGAACCCCAGTACCACACACACGCACACACACACACACACACACACACACACACACACACAAAATAATATTCAACAGAGAAAAGCTGAATGTGGTGGCGCATGCTTGTAATCCCAATACTTGGGAGGCTGAGACAGGAGGATTGTAGGTTCGCAGACAGCCTCAGCAACTTGTGAGGCCCTCTACAACTTAGACCCTGTTTCTAAATAAAGAAAAAAAATTCAAAAGAGAATAGAAATGTGAGTCCTTTTACTTTTTGTGTACATGTGCATGTGCATGTGCATGTGTGTGCATGTGTGTGTACCTGGGTCTAAACCCAGGGGCGTGGTACCTCTGAGCTTCACTCTCTGTCTCCATCAGAATTCCCACTGATGTAATCCATACAATTTAGAGGAGTAATATTCATTTGTCCACAGTTTCCTGGAGTTTTGGGGTTCAGTCCAGGTGAGGCTGGCTTTGGACTCTGGGGGGATGGAGGTGGGAAGCAGAGAGGGAGGGCAGGAGGCTCTGCTCTCAAATCCTGGAGGCCAGAAACAAGCGAGAACAGGCAAGCAAGGGGATTCGATGACACAAGCACGGTCCCAAAGCCACACTCCAGGGACCGGACCGGCGCCCCTCCAGCCAGCCCATCAGCCTAGGTCACACCCAGATAAACCCATTACACTTATCAACCTCATCTCCTGATGAGATTACAGTCCTCCTGACTGAACTATGTCAACCCTGAGCTCTCCAAGGTACATTCTGTATATGACTATACCATCCCCTACCCTCCCAGACCTTGGTATTTTTTATTTTTGAAACACAGTTTTATTAAGTTGTCCAGGCTGGCCTCGAACCTGTGATCCTCTGACTCGCCTCCTAAGTGCCACACTAATCCCAGCGTGTGACACCCAACAAAATGTGAGTACTTTTAAGAGTATTTAAATTTTCCTTCAGGTGCAAGTTTTGTTATATGTACCATAAAATGTTTGTTTGATTGGTTGTTTGCAGGTCTGGGTATGGAACCCAGGGGCATTTAACCTCCGAGCTACACTCCCTGTCCTATTTTTTTTATTCTTTATTTTGAAATAGGGTGTCACTAAGTTGCGGAGGGCCTCAGTAAGTAAGAACATTCTGTCTCAGCCTTCTAAACGCTGGGATTACACGCGTAATCCCAGCTTTTTGTTGTTGTTTTTTTGTGGTGCTGGTGATGGAACAAAGGGGCATTCCACCTTTAAGCTATCCCTTATTATTCTTTATTTTGAAACGAAGTCTCAGTTGTTGAGAGCCTCACTAAGTTGCTGATGGTGGCCAAAAACCTGCAATCTTCCTGTCTCAGCCTCCCAAATAATGGTATTACAGACATGTAACATCATGCCCAGCTCCCGAAAATGTTTTAATCCAACACTTTTTAAGGTCATATGAATATGGTAATTCCATGAAAGTGAAATAATAAAATTGGCTTTTCTTATCCAATAAGTAGAATAAGTAAATACTCTTGTTTAATTGTCTTAATTTGATATGAGATTCAAAAATGAAGAGTTTACTTTTCATTGTATATTTCCTTCTCTGAAACTTTTTTTTATTTTATTGGTGCAATGTATTCATACATCATAATGGTATAAAGAAAATACTTTTGTAGACATACATGCACACATCGCCCAATTAGCCCCTACCCGATCCCCACCCCATTCTCTCCCCATCCCTCCTTCCCATGCTTGGCTTAGTGGTTGACATCTAGTTTTATAACAATTTATCCAATATTAATGATGATAATCTCACAAAACAGTTTCATTTGTCTGATACCAAGCTTTTGATGACTAAAAGATAACAGTTCAATATTTCTTTTTGCTTTCTTTCTTACCAGAGAATATTTTTTCTTTTCTTTTTTTTTTAGGTGAAGCTATCATGCATTTATTTATTTATTTTTCAGAAAAAAATCTATCCTGATATAGAATATGGACTCTAGATACCCAAAACAATCTCGAAGAAGAGCAAAGCTAGAAGATGTATATTTTCTGATTTCAAACCATATAAAGCTACAATAATTGAAACAGTGTAGTACTGTTCTAGAGGCAAATATATAAACCATTGGAGTCAAATAAAAGCCTAGAGCTAAATTCTTCCATATATTGTCAAGTTATTTTTGACAAGGTTTCCACGAACATTTGGTGGAGGAAATAATAATCTTTTAACTAAATATTATTGAAAAATAATAATTACATGAAAAAGAATAAAATTGGACCCTTACCAAACACATATACAAATATTAACTCAAAATAGATAAAAGACCTAAATATAAATCTTAAGACTAAAAACTTTTAGAAGAAAATCTGGGTCATAAAACCTCACAACATTGAAATTGGCAGTGATTTCTTGGATATGATTTAAATGGCACAGGCAACAGAAGAGTATACAAACTCCCTAAAAAATAAAAAAATATTGTATATCCAAAGACAATGTAAACAGAGTTAACAGTTACTAATAAAATGGGATAAAATATTTCCAAATGCTATATCTGAAGGTATATTAATATTCCAACTAGAAATCCTAAAAATTAGCAATAATAAAAGCAAACAATACAATTTAGAGATAGGTAAAAGACTAACATAAATAATGATTCTCCACAGATAACCAATCTTAGTTGTCTGTTGGATGGAAAATCTTGTTTCTCTGGTTCTGGTGTATGTTACCTATTTCTTCTCTGTAGTTAATCTTTTTGAGTATTTTCTCTAGCGCTGGTTTTGAAGACATAAATTCCTTCAGTTTCTGTTTGTCGTGGAAGCTTATTTCCCCATCTAATTTGATAGAAAGTTTTGCTGGGTAGGAAATTTTTGGCTGGAAGTTGTTTTCTTTCAGAGTGTGGAATATGTTACTCCAAGCCCTTCTGGCTCTCATGACTTGATTTGGGAAGTCTGGAGTAATTCTAATTGGTTTGCCTCTGAATGTCACTTGGCCCTTTGTTTTTGTTGACTTTAAGATTCTCTGCTTGGCTTCCACATTGGTCATTTTGACAATTATGTGGTGTGGGGATCCTCCTCTCTGATCCTCTCTAATGGGAGTTTTATAACTTTCCTGGACCTGTGTATCGACCTCTTGCTCTATGTTTGGAAAATTTTCTGCTATTATTTCCTTGAAAAGATTGTTAATCCCTTTGGTTTTACCTTCTTTTCTCTCCTCTATTCCAATTATTCTTAGGTTAGCTCTCTTAAAATGGGCCCATATTTCTTCAATGTCAGATTCCTGCTGTCTGATTTTTTTTTCCTAAATTAGAAACTATGCATTCATTTTTTGAATGATCATCTTCTAGGAGCAAGATTCTATTCTCCATGTGGTCTAATCGGTTGTTTGTACTTTGAATTGAGGCCTTTACTTCATTAATTGCATCCTTTATCTCTCTTTGGCTCTCTCTGAATTCTTTTTGAAACACCTCTATTATTTCTACAGTTATTTTCCTGATTTGATCTTCTAGAAATCTCTGAATTTCTGTTTTATCAGGTTCTGATGTTGTGGGCTTGTGGGCATTCATTGCTCCATTGTTATTCTTCTTTTCCATGATATTGGAAGTTTGTGCTTTCTCTGGGTTCTTCCCTTGTGTCACTACGACTTCACTTAAGGTGCTCTGGATCTCGAGTCTGTGGTATCTCAGACCCCACTACTCCTTTACTGGGTTGTATCATAGAGTCTCAGACCCAGGGAGTCAATCGAGGCTGCTTTAGACCATGGGGGGTGCCAGGTTGGGCGTTCTCCTCTGGTGTGATATCTCTGCCACCACCACTCCCCCACTGGGTCAAGTCCCTGGGAGTACAGTACTGGGATTTCTCCTCCAGGAGCCGCAATTTGACTCACTGTTGAGTGCGCAGATGGAGCTGTCGTGGACTTGGTGAATTCACTGCAGCTGCCGCCAGTAGCAATATGGTGCTGCTGTTGCGCCCTCGGCCATGAGGCTGGCGTATTTCTTTTCTGTTTTTGAACTCCACTCTGGGTCCCTACAGGGTGCGCTGAGCCCAGCCCCTGGGAGCTTTAGATGCTCCCTGCGCCGAGAAATCTGCCGAATCCCGCCCGGCTGTTCCGCAGCGGCTCACCTCGGCTTGCTGTCTGCCGCTCCTCTCTGGAGCTTGGTGGGCTGTTGAGTGTGTTGGTCTGGTGCCGTCCGGTGAACTCGCCGCTGGGCACTGCTGCCGCGTTATCGGGCGTGAGGCCGGTGTATCTCCTCTCTGGTTTCTGAGCTCCGTTATGAGTTCCCTTCCTCTCTGGAGCCTGGTGCTGCAACTGAAACTTTTTTTTTCTAATAAGTCCAAGTTGACACCACTGTGATTGTGAAATTCGGTAAAAGAGAAAGAAGAAAGAGCAAGCAGGATGCAAACTTCCCAATTTATATAACAAAACTTCAGGTCATGAAAATATCCGAAAATTTACACTCGCATAGAATTTGCTGAAAGTGATTTTTTTTTTTTTTATCCCCTGATAGATGTCAGGAGAAGGTGTCTCACTATGTAGTGTAGACAGATTTTTAGGACTTTCAGTGCACCAATGTTTAAGAGAAGATCTTTATGTTAACTGGCCTCATGTAAGTAACCTATTTTCCCAAATAAACTTCAAGCATAAAGTAATATTAATAGCAATGCAGACACTAAAACATAGTGAGTACCTGCCAAATACTGTTCTAAGTATTTTATGTATTTTAACTCATAAATGAAAATAGACCGGTATATACTGTGCTAGCAACTACCTGAATCTAGTTATTTAATTTGAAGTTTAATTGAAACTAAATAAAATTAAAAATGCCATTCTTGCGTTGCTCTCGGGCCATTTCAGGAGCGCGGCAGTCACACGTGTCTAGTGCCTTCTGAATTGGGTAACACAAAAACACTGTCCATTGTCCATTGTCCCAATAAGTAATTTTGGAAAGTGCTGGCTTGAAACAAATGTTGAAATAATGTGCTATAAATAGTACACTAGTAATCTCCAGAAATCTAATAGGCACTAAAAGTTTTCCCCGTATGTATATCTGAAATAGAAGCAACCAATTTTTACTCAACAATGATAAATTGAAAATAAGACAAAGTATATTCAGTTGAAAGAGAACTAGCAAATATATGTGATAAACTGCCTTTCAATGTGCTCTCTTGCGATGTAAATGTCACACATCATCCTGTTATATCCATATCTTCTTTACCTGTTCTACTTTTTATAGTTAGATGGCACCTTGAAAATAAAACTCTAATAACTGGATTTTCTCTTAGCCTTGTTTGACCTTCAATCATCTTATCACACCAAGAAAAAAAGACTCAGGTTTGCCTTGAAGGAATAAGTGCTTTGTGCTTAGCATATAGGGCGTGCGTTTAGGTAAACCAACTACTATATTCAGGGAAATATTTTTTGCAGTAAGTGGTCTTAAGCCTTAATATTATACATAAAACCCAGAGAAATTTTATATTGATATATAAAAGGGCTAAGGAAGTTTTCCCCACAATGCCTTTTAAAACTCAAGGCTTCAGCCGGGCGTGGTGGTGCACGCTTGTAATCCCCGCGCTTGGGAGGCAGAGACAGGAGGATCGCATAGGTTCGAAGCCAGCCGCACTGGTTTAGGAGACCCTGTTTCCAAATAAAAATATAAAATAGGTCTGGGAGTGTAGCCTGGAGCTGGAGGTTCAAGGACTTCCAGGAACCCCAGTACCACCAAAAAAAAAAAACAAAAAAAAAAACAAAAAAAAAACTCAGGGCTTCAAGTATATATCCCATTATCAAGACAATGATGGCTTTGTGATTCTTATGTTACTCTATTCTGATTTTCTTTGTGTCAACTGGCAAAGTGTCTGCATTTCATTGCTAATGAATCTAGTAAACTACTGCAAAGGAAAACAAATGTAAAACAAATCACCATCAAAATCAAGATCTTACTCTAAATAATTAACCACAGGTGGAAAGACACCGGCTTCCCATGAGCACCCACTTTGTGGAATCTCAGTGAAACTCCATACCCATCATATTTTGAATGAAAGAATTTTAGGCTAGTGAATCAAAGTATGCATACAAGTAAAGGGTCTAATTAAAGTTCACGCTGACATGTGCCATCCACCGTTCAGAGACAGTGAAATATTCTAAAGAGGGCATTTTCTAACTGGACGTGGTGGAGCGCAACTGTAATCCCAGTACTTGGAAGACTGCGACAGGAGGATCGCAGGTTTGAAGGCAGCCTCGGCGACATAGGGAGGCGTTCAGCAACCCATGAGATCCTGTTTCCAAACAAAACACTTTTTAAAAAGGGCTGGGAGTGTAGCTCAGAGGAAGAATACCCTTGGGTTCAATCCTCAGTACCACAAAAAAGGGATTTTTTTTTCAGAATGTAGAAATAATAATAACTTTTTTTATTTTTTCAATTTTAAAAATATTTCCTTATTTGGACTTGGCTCTGGCAATTTTAGAGACACTTCATAATATGTGTCCAGACTTGTGTTACTAAGAAGTCTTTTCAGTAAATTAGCATAATCATGTGATGCCAATATGAGGCTCAGATATGTTATTTCTTATAAATCGATTCACTTTTGCTTCTGAGGGAAGTGTGCAGAGCACAGAACAGGATAAAATGTGAAAACAGTAAAACAAAAGTCTCAGTCTCCTTATTAATCTGATCATGGAAATAATATTCAAGAAGGAGAAAGTATTAATGCCAAATTAAAGCAGACTTGTAATACAGCTCAACATTATACTCACATTAATATCAAAAGTGATAATAATTTATGTCAGAGTGCTTGAAAATTAGCAACCATTTCTCCTATAAAGTAATAAGAAAATGTGTTATTCGTTTGAATGATATGAATTCTGTCTAGGTAAGTATGCAGATCATTTGGGCCCATGTAGATTTCTGTCCTGTATGTATTCACAGGCCTTACTTCACCTAGATCAATGGAAAAGCCTTCTGTCTAGACAAGGCGCAACTCAGCAGAGGTTTGTAATGATGATGCTAATTATAGGTACAAAGCAGGTCTCGTAAGAATGGTATAGAGAGAAATGACATAGAAATTGGTGAAATGAAAGAGCAAATGATTGAATGATTGGTGTCCATGTCAAATTGTGACCTTAGTCCGAAACAGGAGGATTACAGATTCACAACCAGCCTCAGCCACTTAGCAGGACCCTCTGAAATTTAATGAGGACCTGTTTTAAATTTAAAAATAAAAATAAAAAGTAGGGCTGGGGGTGTAGCTCAGAGGTAGAATGCCTCTAGGTTTAATCTCTAGCATCACAAAACAAAACAGAAAGAAAATAGTTCTTGTGAGAAGGTGGTCCTAAGTGTTTTCTTAAGTTCCTCAGTACTTTTTCCATCTAGGGGAAAGCTCTAGCTCTAGACTGACTCAATGGGCCCTTTCTGTGTCCCTAAACCCCCAAAAAAAAGCACAGGCACATAGAGGGTGACCTAAACTTTTGACCTCTGAGTTGCTGAGACTGACCTCAAGCCTGCAATACTCTTGTCCCTACCTCCCAAGTACTGGGATTACAAGCACGTACCACCTCACCTGGCTAGGGCCACCAAGCCACTTGGCTTACCTGGGGGCCAGGTATGGTGAGGTGGCTTTCCAAGATGGCACGGTCATAGTAAAGGTGCCTCAATTAAATTGACTGTGACTCTGCTGACGGGCCATAGACCCTTTCCCCACGGTCCGCAGATCTCACCCAAAGGTGCCAGTTGATTAAAGAGGCCTGGTCTCATACAATAGCTTGGCTTATTTTTGCCTCCTCTGTGACCCCCAACTCAATATCAACATTACATCTGGTGCCAAAACCCACTGAACCTGAGAGGATTTATTTATTTTTGTTTTTTTCTCTTTTTTTGTTTTTACCCCTTCCTGAGCTGCTGTGACTCCCCTCAGGAGTCCTCCTCTTTACTCCCAGGAAACTGGACTCTGACCCTTAATTGGACCGACCACTTTTGCTTTCAGACAAGGTAAGTTCCCTTCCCTTCCTCTGGTCAGCAGGTCCTCCAGCTTCTTGCTTCTGGCTTCTCTGTTTTTCCAAACACAGGGCCACATCAGAGTTGCCTCCAGACAACCAGGTTGTCCTCTGGCCTTGAGAAGGGAGTGGAGACACCCCTCTCGCTCTGCTCTCTTTGCCCTGTTCCTGGATGATTGATCAGGAAAAATAGGAACGCCTGTTTCCTGTTCTTCCTTCTCACCCATGGACCAGACATGGGAAGGCAAAATTCCAAAATAATGGGTCATGGCGGCCCAAAAATGAAACTTTGGACTTTAATAATCTGAGTGACCTCAGCAACTTTTGTAAGTGGTCTGGTAAATGGCCAGAAGTCCTTTAAGTCCAGGCCTTCTTTTTCCTGCGTTCTTGTACCTCCGACCCCTCTTCCCCCGTCAGCCGCCATTTTCCTGTCAGCTACCATTTTTCCATCAGCTGCCAACGTTCTAACTCTGCTAGGTCACAGTTGCCATCTTGTGACGTTACACAGTCGCCATCTGGTGATGGTGCACAGTCACCATCTAGTGACCTTGCCAGGTTACAGGCACCATTTTCTGATTTCACCTTGGTTCCTCGCATCTGCTCCTTCCTCTCTGATCTCAACCTACCATCGGAGCCCCATCTGACAGCCTCTCACCCTAACCAACACCCCCCACACTCCCTTAAGGGGCCCTCAGGCCCCTATTCAAAATTTGGTGAACATGGCTTTTAAAGTTTTTAATTTCCAAGAGGAACAGGCTGAAACAGAGCCTACAATCAGACTCTGCCAAAAGGCATATCTGCAACCCCGTGGCGGCTCAGCCTTCTGGATGACGAGCGCCACCGGGGGTGAAGGACAGCAATGACCACTACATCCAGGAGCCTGCTTCAAGTGTGGCAAGGTCACACTCACCAAACAAACCATGTCCAGTGTGCAGCCAGGAGGGCCACTGGCACGCTGCCCTTGGAAAAGTGATGAGCCCCAGGTACATCAACACAGGGGACCACCCTTCCAGACCACGTCCTGCTGCTGGCCCGACTCAGCCTGGCCAAGACTGACAGCTCCTGGCCTCATCAAACTTGATCCCCCTGCTGAGCCCAGGGTAACTCTCAAGGTAGCGGGTAAGCCAATCTCCTTTTTGGTTGTCTTTTCAGGTCCCAGTTTTTCTTCTTCAGTCGAGACAGCCAGCACTGTGGCCAGTGCTCTATGCTCGGACATCATCCCTCAGTTTGGACTCTCCAATTCCTTACAGTCTGATAATGGACCATCTTTTATTTCTAACGTTACTTAACAGGTGGCACAGGCCCTTGGCATTTCTTGGAAGCTCCACCTTTGACCTTGTACCTCTGAGCTACACCCCAACCCTATTTTTTAATCTTTTTTTTTTTTTTTGGTGGTACTGGGGATGGAACCCAGGGGCCTTCTACCTCCGGGCTACACTCCCAGACCTATTTTATATTTTATTTGGAAACAGGGTCTCTTAAGCCAGCTGAGGCTGGCTTCGAACCTGCACGATCCTCCTGTTTCAGCCTCCCAAGCGCAGGGATTACAAGCATGTGCCACCACACCCAGCTTTTTAAGTCTACTTTTATTAACCACAATCATCAGGGAAGGCCCACCTGTTTATTTCTGGAAATTCACCATGTAAGTGACCTATTTTCCTCCCTCCATAAAACGTTGGATGGGTCACAAGGTGGGACCAGCGCAGTGCTCTCCCTCTCTGGGTGCCAGACACCCTAGCCCCTTTTCTGCTAAAGTTCATTCAAACATGTATTACCAAGCTGTCCAGCGTAACCTCCATCAACTCCTGCTGCAGCCATACTTCCACCTGTCACTTCTAAATAACCCAACCTCTTCTGGCCAAGGGGCCCCTATAATGACATCCCCTTTGATGGCAGGAAGTAGTTATTGACTCGGTTGTGTCCAAAAGGCCGGGATGGCAGTTTGGGCCCCTCCCAAACTCCCAAGACAGGAGGCAGAACCCTGGAAGCCAGGAGTGGTGAGACTCCTGAGGTTGGGGGGCTCCAGAGGTCACGAGACTAGAGACGTCAGAAGAGGACTGGCATTCCCACACTGCTGGCCCCATCCCAAGACTCCCAGCCACATAAATACCCTCATTTCCTCTCTGAAGCGTGACTCTGCTGGTCAGGACTCCCTGACTGGCCATCGGTCCCTTTCCCCACAGTTGTCTGACCCCGCCCAAAGGTGTCAGTGGATTAAAGAGGCCTGGTCTCACACAATAATTTGGCTTGGTCTTGCCTCCTTTGCAACCCCCAACTCAATTTTAATGTTTAAAGCATTTTAGGCAAGTTACTAAATTGTGTGGCTACGTTTGTTTTCAAGAGTTGAAGCCATCAAGCTCCAGATGATGCTCCATAAAATATCCCAGGTAAACATCTGCCGGAGCTCCTTGGGAAGCCTTGCACACCTCAAACATTGGCTGATCTAACCCCCACAAGTGACTTCCACACACCCTCAAGGCCGGGGCCCCACTTCGACCCCTCTCAGCATGGAAATAGCTTCACTGATTTTCTTCATCCCAATTCACTTTGCCTAAAAAGAGGTGGAACCGTTTATTCTTAAAACATGTTGCTTCTATGCCAGTAAGTCTGCTCTTGTGCAGAGTAAGACTAAACAGTCATCTAGGTATTCTGTAGACAGGGTTACATGGGTGGCATTCATATCTTTTGCTCATTTTTGGCTCAGTGCTAGTAGTCTGCCTAAACGTGCTCATTGGACCTTGATTTTATTTTTTAAAAATATGCCTATTAGTCAGGCGTGGTGGCGCACGCTTGTAATCCCCGCGCTTGGGAAGCGGAGACAGGAGGATCGTGCAGGTTCGAAGCCAGCAACACTGGCTTTAAGAGACCCTGTTTCCAAAAATTAAAAAAGTATAAAATAGGTCTGGGAGTGTAGCCCGGAGGTAGAAGGGCTTCCAGGAACCCCAGTGCCACCAAAAATAAATAAATAAATAAATAAATAAATAAATAATAAAAAATTAAAAATATGCCTATTAGAAAATATGAGGTTATTTTAGTGCCTAATTTGCTATAAAAATCTCATTGTTTTTAATAAATTTGTTCATCTTCCTACAAAATGAATTTCCTTGGAAATTTATTAGGAAAAGATCTTGGAATTTCCCTTTTTGAAGGGCACCTGATGAAGTATATCACAGTCAGAGATATAGTATTATGTGATTAAATAGAATAAAATATTTAACATTTTCATTTAAAATTATACATGTTACTGGGAACAGTAGTGAACGTCTGTAATTTTAGCTACTTAGGAAGTTGAGGCCAAAAGATAAGTTCAAGGATAGACTGGCAACTTGACCCGGCCCTGACTCAAAATAAAACGAAATGACTAGGGATGTAACTCCATGGTAGTGCCTAGCATTCGAGAGGCCCTGAATTCTATCTCCAGCAACTAAATAACTAAGAAATATTTATAGAAGAAAATTATACAGAATAGCCTGTTTCCTAAGTATAGAAATAAGAAAATTATGGAAATGCCATTTTTTTTCCTGTGTGTGTGTAGGGGGTGGGTACTGGGGATGAAAACTGGAACATTCTACCTCTTAAATATTTAATTTTGTGTTTTGAAACCAGGTCTCATTAAATTGTAGAGGATCTCACTAAGTTGCTTAGGCTGCTGGTAAAACTATGATCCTCCTGACTCAGCCTCCCAAGTACTGGGATTACAAAGGTGCACCGCCACACGCAGCTTGCCAAGTGCTTTTGTGCCTTAAGAAGTTTCTGGAAATGTGCCTCATTGCTTTTCAGGAGCATTAGAAATGCTTTCCCCTTCATGGAGATCTCTTTGGCAGATGCCTACTTGTAGTTCTCTGAAGCATCTGAATTTCTCTACACTTTAAGCTGCTTGCCAGCTGCAAACAATTAAACTGGACAAGATGTGACTCAGGGGACTGCCATTTCAGGGGGATTGTACATTTCGATACTTGATTAGCTTGGATTGTCATAGTAATTAAAAGTAACTTTATGAAATCAAATTTCTCATTTAGTGTCTCTTATACTAACCGTAGACCCACCTACTACATTGAAAATATACTTCTCAGAGACAGGCTTTCTCCCCAGGTATGATGGCACAGCAAAACTGTACCGGTGTGCCATGTAGCTGCGGGTTCTTGTTCTTAGCTGTTTTAGAAAAGGATAGCCCGAACTCTTCTGCTGTAAGCTTAAGCAATTTTATTATATAAAGGCAGAAACATAGGATAGAAATTAAAGCGCTTACATCAGAGGTGTGCAGTGGAGTAATTTAAAAATAAGTTACTGAAGTTTTTGGATATAGAACAGATTTTATAAAGAATTTTATCTTGCATCTTTGCTAAATCAATTGTCTTTCTGACCTGACTCGATCCTCTCTATTTTCAGGGCAAGCCTTTGGATATGGGGATTCACTATCCTACATTCTGTCTAACCAAAAGTCTTCTTCCCGTAGGTGTAAGCTCAAATCTTTAAGACCCTAAAATGTGTTATTTGGTTATCAAAGTCAGAAATCTCTTTAAGGTTTGTACCATCCTCTCACATCCTACCCTGTCTTCCAGAAGTTATTTACTATGTAAACTTGTCTTTAAAATGCAAAGGCCCTGGGCTACCTCTATGTGTTCTTGCCAGGAACTCTGCAGGGTTCCTTCCCTGCTTGAGTGCCTGCACAACACCAAGCTCTGACTACTTTCTATATTTTGGCAATTAATACCAAAGCTATTTTCAAATACAATTTGAAGCCATTTTCCAATACCGGCACATTCCTTATGAAAGCCTGACTTCAAATGATTATTTCTATCTGATGTTCCAGAAAAAGCCTCCTCAATAGGCACAAAACATTTCTGCAGAATTCTTTCTATGATGGATGCATAATAGATACCACTGTAACTGTCCCCAAACATCCCGTTCTTCCTCACTATCACACCTGACTCCAAAAACAATGAGCAGGTCCTCCCTGCTTCTGAGGAGCTTTGATCTGCTGTAGCATCTCAGACAGAGCTAAAAAGAAAGAGAGGGGGATGGAGAGAGGTTTCACAATAGCAGCCTGCTCCTTGCTCATCCCTCTGAAGGGCACGAACCACCACCCAGGCAAAGACGAGGCCGGATGCACACCAGTCACTGCAAGCATGCGCTGGCATTTGGTGTGATCTATGAATCTCCACAGCAATCATTGAAAAAATAGCAAAACTGGTATTAGAAGCGAAAGCCCGACTTTTGGATTTTATCGGCACTAAAAGGTTTTGATAGCAACTAAAAAAACCCCAAATATTCTATTTTCCTCTGTCTTTTAGATCAAAACATTAATAAAAAGACCATTGGAAATAAGGAAACAATGTTCTATCCTCTCATTAAAGGCTCTACATATAAAGTTCCTTTTGTTGCCTGGAGCTGTTCCTGATGTTTATAGATTTTTAGTTGTATATTTTGAGACATAGTGCTCTGAAAAGTGATTTTATAATGCAAGTTTATTATTTCCCAACCATGGTAAGGAGTGGAAGTGCAGTGATTCATCTTACTGCTTTCTGTTTACAAAATACTCCTGAACTTCCACTATTATGTTTCATAGTGCTGAGAGTTTACATAGCAGAATAAAATATGGTTCACCTTTTTCACACAATACTTGACTATATTAATCTTAGTTATTTTAGATTGCAATTTTTAAAGAACCTACAACATGAATAAAGATAAGTTTGTTGATTTTAGCATTGAAGATTAGATAAAACATATTTGTATTCTTGATTTATACCAAATATTTTGAGATAATCAGATTATCACTAATTAATGTTTTTATAAATTATGGTGACTTTCCCTTAAATATTTTGTATTCTAATATAGGGAAATATTATATTATTAAGTAATTGCTATGGAGTTTAAGACAGATATCATTAACTTATCACAGTCATCTTTCAAATATCATTTCATGTCTACTGTAAGGATCTTAGAGTGGTATTCTTCTATTTCCTTCTTCTTATCTTCTATGCTGGTTTGGTAATACTGCATCAATCTACATATGTCAAAGTTCACAGAGCATTTCTTCACTGTCCTTTAAAGCAATTAAAAAGGTGGAAAAAAATCTATTAGGTTTCACCAGTGTTTTCATCTTCCCAGCACACTCTTCCTTAGGACAGTTTCCAATTTCAGCCTCATACCATATTCTGTCTACTGAGCTTCCTTAACAAGCACTAGCCTGGAGGCAATGCACCCCTTAGACATTTCTTTTGGCTTGGAAAAATCTTCTACATTCTGAGAAAGAGAGAGAGAGAGAGAGAGGGAGAGAGAGAGGAGGGAGAGAGAGAGAGAGAATGAATGAATGAATATTGCTGGGGATTGAGCCGAGGGTGTTCTATACGTTTTTTTATTTTGTTTTGTTTTTTATTCATTTGTATTTTTGTGTGTAGTACTTGTACCCACGGCCCCATTTCATTTCTTTTTTTTTTTTAAACAGGGTCACTCTAGGTTGATGAGAGTCTTACTATTTTTAAGGCTGTCCTCGAACCTCTGATCTTCCTGCCTCTGCCTCCCCAGTATGAGGATCACAGGCATGGGCTACTATGCCTGGTCGTATTTTTAATTTTGAAACAAGGTATTGCTAAGTTACTCAAACTGGCCTCAAACTTATGATCCTTCTAAATCAGCCTCCAAATCACTGGGGTTACAGCAGCATGCCACCCGGCTCAGCCCTCATTTGACCTTTTAAAAATGTTTTATTCCTGCTCGCTGAAATGTGCGCACGTGCTGTTCATTTTTTCCACAAGATCATTATAAATTACAGATATTTGAATTTTTCTGTCAAAGTATTTCAACATCTGAGTCATTTAGAAATTGGATCCTATCATTAATTTATCTCTTTATCATAGGCAGCCTTTTCTTGCTTTTTTGTCTTTCTGATAGTTTTGCAATGAATGCTAGATATCATATGCGGAATAGCAGGAACTGAGGTAAATAACACTTATGCCTAAAAATGGATGTATCTCATCTTTTGTTGTGATGTTACGGTGTGCTGTTAAAGTATAGATAACAAACAAGGACTTGCCCAACACAAAGAGAAGCCAATACTTTGGCACCAGGTTTTACAAAAAAAGGCTACAAGGTAAGTAGATTAGTAACTGAATGTAATAGGGCCCTTTCTCCGTGAGCGTGAAGCCAATACAAACTACACTGGCATAGTTTGGATTTAAAACATCCTTAGATCTCATGGGTTGAAGACAGCACCATTCTGTGGATAATTTGGTTGCTAGAGAAGAGTCCCTGGGGCTGGTGGATGGGGACAGTGTTTCCCAGACCATCTGTTGGCCGTCTGCCACCATGAGCTGATAACGAGCTCTATCCTCCTCTCTGCTCCCGGTCACTATGCCCTGAGGACCTGCATCCCAGTTGGTTTTTGCTTGTAAGTCCTAGTAACGTGGACTAAAATCTTCAGGACCATGAGCAAATCCATCTTCCTCTAAGCCATGGTCATTAGGTAGTTTGGGTCAAAGTGATAGGAATGCTAACCAAAAAAATAATGGACTGGAGGATAAAATAATGGAGAAAGAAGGATTACTCACAGCAAGGAGACCTGGGACACTTGCACAGAAATGCTTTCTGGGAACAAGAGAAGCAAGGGGACTTGACTTGGGGAGTCTACACATGTTCATCGAGCAACGCACACGTAGGAGCTCTGGCATATTCCTGGGTGTGCTCGGTTTAAGGTGTAACATTTCTGAGCCTGTTCAGATTAAGATCACAGATCACATGTTCAAAAAATTAAGACGACAGACTGGAATGCTTGTGGGCAGGCTCAGTATTATATAAGCCAAGTTAATTCCAGGTCACCTAAAAGAATGAGTCATCGTGATGTGGTGGCCTGGTCCGGTTCTTTCTAACTTTCTCCAAAGTTTTAGCTGGAACTAAACGAACACATTTGAAGTCCTTTAAAGGGGCAGAAGCGTTCTCTCCCGTCGGTGCAGGAGTTAGTCTCTGAAGGTGCCTGCCTCCTTCAGTAGCTAGGGGACTAACAGAGATAGCAGGCACACGCTAAGCAGCAGCCTTCCCAATCTGCTGGGAATGAATGAACTTAAGGATCCTGGGGTAGCTGAGAATTTGCTAGAATGTTCCCCACTCAGTCAGCTGTCCAGGTGGATTATGTGGATTCTTTGCAGCTGGGGAGTTTCCCGTCTCTCCATTCTTCTCCTCTGCCTGCCATGGTTGATAGATCTTTCCTTTTTAATCTGGCTCCATGAAGCCCTGCTCTTGTTTCTCAGGCTCTGCTCGTTCATCTCAGACCTTTGGCTCTGCCAGGCTCTTGGGATGATTTTAGGTCCGTTCCTATGATTCTATGCCTGTGTCCTGAAGAACACATTGGCCACAGGGAAGCTTCCATATTCTGTCCCAGTTTTCGTTTTTTAATCAGAAGTTTGATTTTGTTGCTGTTCTCATGACCTTCAGGTAAGCACACAGACTTTTATTAAATACCTCCAGGAGTCAGTTGTTATCTTGTGCTTTAAATGGGGACTAAGATTCCAGAAGTTTCTTTTTGATGTCCATATTTACTCTCCTGTTCAGTGATGCCTGAATGTCTGAGCTAAAGGGGGAGTCTCCTGTTTCTGTCTTCCCTCATCCTTCTCTCTTCGACAGCAGCAAAGTATCTTTGCCTTTTCCTCAAAGACAAGAGCATTACTGCGTCTTCCTCTACATGCAGGTGGGTTTTGTTTCTGTCCTTTTCCAGAAGATCGGGGTTTTTAGCTGAGCTCTAGGTATATGATCAGGTGAGAAGGATGGCTGCTCCTTCGCCAGTGACTAAAGGGTTTAAGTCTGCAGGAGAGGAGAGTCCATGAAATATGTGGTGCCCAAACCTTTTCTCCAGCAGCAGCCAGTCAACTCTGTCACCACGAAGGAGACATTTCCAGTTTCCCTCTTTGTCTCCGGTCTTCCTGGCTGGAGGCCTTGGGGAGTTTCTGAGTGATTTTAAACTCACCCTTTGCCAGAAGCTTCCAGGTACTACTCATTGACATTTTAGCTAATGCCTGACTTTTTAAACATTACAAAATTGTACCTGATTTTTTTCGTAACAAATTTATTAATATATAATTTCACAGACCATATTAATTCATTTAATAGGTACAGTTCAATAGTTTTCAATATATTCACAGATGTATGTGACCATCTCTAATCACTTTTAAGGCGTTTTCATCACTTCTCAGAAAGAAAGGCCAGCTGTGTGCAGTGGTCAATGCCTGTCATTCCAGTACTTGCGAGGCTGAGACAGGAGGATTGCACGTTCAAAGCTAGCAACAGGTGGTAACTTGGCAAGATCCTGTTTAATATATAGATGGGGATGTAGCTCAGAGGTCAGTCCTAGAAAATTAATGATACCTTGTCTCAAAATAAAAAAATAAAATAGGGTGGGAACTGTATCTCAGAGCTCAAAAGTGGACCACCCCTGTGTTTGTTTAATACCCTCAAGCTCCCATCCCAGTCCAAAGCAACTCTCAATTAATTTTGTTTTTACAGATGGTTTTTTGAGTGACTAGTCTCTGGTATTTAGCATCCCTAAATATCTATGTCCCTTTTACCCTCTAAGGGGTACTGTTTTTATATATCTGGCAATATTATCAACTCAACAATACATTGCTCTATTATTACTTCATAATCTGTTGTCATTTCCTTAGCCAACCATTTTGCTTCTACCAGCTTACTTTGTGCTATCATTGGAAAGTAGATTCAATGTATATTATGCCTGTATATTGTATATGTTCAATAATACATTATGTTGCACACATATATGTTTACATAATTGCTTTCTAAATCAGTTGACAAAGGAGAAAAACAGTTATTCTTACTGTCTTTTATAATCGCATCATTACCTTTCTGGGATTGCTATTTATGTTAGTTTTATTAAAATTACCATCTAGGATCACTGGTTTTCAGCTTAAAGATTTTACTTTGTTTTAAATTAGTTATATCAGCAACACATTCTCTTCATTTTTATTTACCTGGGAAGAAAGACTTTATTTATATCTTACTTCTAAAAGATAGCTCTTCTGGATATAGATTTCTTGAGTTTTTCGGGATATAGGATTTTTGGCTGACAGTTATTTTCTTTTTGAGCACTTTGGTTATATTACCCCACTGCCTTCTGACCTTACTGTTTTTTCTAAGAAGTTTTCTGTTAATCATCTTGGGGTTCCCTTTTAAATAGTGAATACTTTTTCCCTTGTTACTTTCAAGATTTTCCTTGTCTTCAGCTTTCAGCATTTTACCATAGTATATCTAGTGCCTTTTGAGTTTATCCTAGGCGGTGTCTATTAAACTTTATAGATATATAAATATCATTTTTCAATAATACTAAGATGTAGTCAGCCATTATTTTTTGCATAATTTTTCTTTTTCTTCTCTCTTACTCTGATACTCCTATTTTATATATGCCAACATGCTTAATGGTGTCCTGTATATCTCTAAAGCTTTGTCGCTTCTCCTTGTTATTCTTATCCCTGAGGTAGAGTTGTTGTGTTTGTATTTATCTGGTATCTGGATTATTTTAGTGAAATTATTTTCCTAGCCCGTGTTAGTCTCCGATGTTTTTTCTCAGGTGGTAACACTTGACTTTTCCCAAAATCATTCTGGTACTAGTAGAACTTTCTGCATCTTTGATCGTTTCCAGCTGTCACACACACACCATTGGATGACATGGTCAACATGCTAAAGAAAATCAGCACCCCTGTTGACGTCAGCAACCGGGAGATGATGCTAAACATCATCAACAGCTCCATCACTACCAAAGCAATTGGTCGGTGGTCCTCGCTAGCTTGCAACATCGCGCTAGATGCCGTCAAGACTGTACAGTTTGAGGAGAATGGCCGGAAGGAGATTGACATCAAGAAATATGCAAAGGTGGAAAAGATTCCTGGGGGCATAATTGAGGACTCGTGTGTCTTACGTGGAGTCATGATTAACAAGGACGTGACCCACCCACGAATGCGGCGCCTGATCGAGAACCCTCGCATCGTGCTTCTGGATTCTTCTCTGGAATATAAGAAAGGGGAAAGCCAGACTGACATTGAGATCACACGAGAAGAAGACTTCACCCGAATCCTTCAGATGGAGGAAGAGTACATCCAGCAGCTCTGTGAGGACATCATCCAGCTGAAGCCTGATGTGGTCATCACAGAAAAGGGCATCTCAGACTTAGCTCAGCACTGCCTCATGCGGGCCAATATCACAGCCATCTGCAGAGTCCGAAAGACAGATAATAATCGCATTGCTAGAGCCTGTGGGGCCCGGATAGTGAGCCGGCCAGAAGAACTGAGAGAAGATGATGTTGGGACGGGTGCAGGTCTCTTGGAAATTAAGAAAATCGGAGACGAGTACTTCACATTCATTACTGAGTGCAGAGACCCCAAGGCCTGCACCATTCTCCTCAGGGGAGCCAGCAAGGAGATTCCCTCGGAAGTGGAGCGCAACCTCCAGGACGCCATGCAAGTGTGCCTCAACGTGCTGCTGGACCCTCAGCTGGTGCCGGGGGGCGGGGCCTCCGAGATGGCTGTGGCCCACGCCTTGACAGAGAAGTCCAAGGCCATGACTGGTGTGGAGCAGTGGCCATACAGGGCTGTGGCCCAGGCTCTGGAGGTCATCCCTCGCACCCTGATCCAGAACTGCGGGGCCAGCACCATCCGTCTACTTACCTCCCTTCGGGCCAAGCACACCCAGGAGAACTGTGAGACCTGGGGTGTAAATGGTGAGACGGGCGCCTTGGTGGACATGAAGGAGCTGGGCATTTGGGAGCCGTTGGCTGTGAAGCTGCAGACATACAAGACAGCAGTGGAGACTGCAATCCTGCTGCTGCGGATCGAAGATCTCGTCTCAGGCCATAAAAAGAAGGGCGATGACCAGAGCCGGCAAGGCGGGGCTCCTGATGCTGGCCAGGAGTGAGGGCTGCGAGGCGACTTGAAGGCACAGAGCCAGCAGGCTCCCCTTTCCTGAGCCAGAGTGCCAGGAGCACTGTGGATGTCTTTGTTTGAAAGGGATCAGATTGAGGGAGCGCCCCCAGGCCCTTTCTGTCCCAGCTCAGTTTGCAAAAAGCACTGACAGTAATTCTTCTCGAGTGTAAGCTTTCCATTTAGTTAGCTTCCTATGATTAAATCGAAGTCATTTGAAAAAAAAAAAAAAAAAAACTAAACTAGTTTTATTATTTCCTGGTTTTGTCCTTCAGATTAGCTGACTTACATTTGAGCCGAGTGGTCCCCAAAACTCACCAGAAACTATGCTTCAAATTTTGAATCTGGACCTCTTCCTGAGATAGGGATATGCAGTATGAACCTCTCTCAAGTTGCCAGACAGCATCAGGGGACCACAGCCGCCCCTCTGCCACGTGATAATGAGGGGAAACAGCCAATACTTAGCGATGCTGGTTGCTAAGCCATAATGTTTGGTAGGTGAGGCTTATTAAATTAATTTTCAGATTACTGTGGCTTTATGAGACTATTTGGTGTCTTGAATCTCCTCCCTCATGCCTCTCCCCATAACTTCTACTATTCTTGACAGTCTTTAGGCTTAGAATGCTTACTCTGTGTCAGAGTAGGAAGAAATTAGGCATTATCTGATTTTTATCCTGCCTTCTCTCCATGGAGATCTCTGAGCTAAGGTTCTAAGGTTAGGAGTGGAGACAGTAGCGATTTGATGGACAGAGCACAGGGACGGCACAGGGACGGAGCCATGAGTGAGCAGAGCCCAAGTATTTCTGTAGCCATGGCAGAGTCTTTGTCCTGGTGGGTAGAAGCTGGGCAGAAGGGAACTTGTCTCCTGCAGTTGTACTAAGCCATGACGTTGCTTCAACCACAGGCATTTGGGCACAGGAATGGGAAACGCTGGTGCTCTGCTCACAGGAGGCAAACCTCCATCTTGAAGCTGGAAGCAAAGAGACCTTTGTGTGTTTGGAGACAACAGCATTACTAGTCTCTGTCTCACTGATCTGGGCCAGGCAGAGAGACCGGTGTTGGCTCCAGTAACACAGACATCTTGCCCTCATTACTGAACTTTTATAGATGCCCTTGAATAGATATTCATTCATTTGCTCTTTGCCACTGAGACCATTTCCAGAGGTTTTATATAACTGTGGCTTTTCATAGTTGTCATCAATTTTACTGGAGCTAGGCAATGTCCGCTTCACCCCGTTGTGTTAAAAGTCTATCGCCCAATCTTCTCTTCCTGTTTGTGTGGTGACTCTCTCTCTCCTGTATTGTCAAGGTGAGACACTTTTTCTCTTCTCTTTTTGCTTTGGAACACAACTAAGAATTTCATTCAATTGCTTTAGTTTGCAGTCTTAGCTCTCTGATGATAGGCTCAAAATAAAACAGGACTTTTTGATTATCTGTCCTTTTTTTTCATTGTTAGTTTGCGTGCTACATTTTTCTAAAACGTTTTCATCCTAAGTAAGTTGTTTATTATTTTAACTATTAAGTAGAAAATTCTTAACGTTCCTCCTTTATAGCTGGTGAAAATATAACGGGAACAGTTTAGGAAGCAGAATGAGAAAGAAGAAAATAACATGTTCTTAAGTTTTCTATATAGACAATATTATGGAATGCAAGTATACTCAAACACTATTAAAACAAACTATAGTTTTGATTGCCTTTTGAATTTCTAATATATTAAGATGCAGACAATTAATTCTATCATTTATTTAGTGAAATGTATTCAGCATTCTTATCTGTAATGCTTTTTACAAATTGTCAGGACTGGGGGAGGTAAATCTTGACTCTTACCTTATAGGAGAGATTAATCTACTAGCAAAAACATACATGCTGCAGACAGATAACTAAAGAAAGACCTAACAAAGAAACAGTATAATCTAAGTCTTAAAAAGGAATATGAGGTTTTTGTTGTTGGTGGTGGTGGTGGTGGTTTTTTTTGTTTGTTTTTTGTTTGTTTGTTTTGTTTTGTTTTGTTTTTGGTGGTACTGGGGTTCCTGGAAGCCCTTCTACCTCTGGACTACACTCCCAGACCTATTTTATACTTTTTAATTTTTGGAAACAGGGTCTCTTAAGCCAGCGGAGCTAGCTTCCAACCAGCGTGATCCTCCTGTCTCCGCCTCCCAAGCACGGGATTACAAGCGTGCGCCACCATGCCTGGCAGAATATGCGTTTTAAGGCAAGGAATGTTGGGAAAGTTTATTGAAGTAAAAGCGAGAAATGTAACATGGAGACAGTGAATGCGGGATAATTTCTAGAAAAATTCAGTGCAAGTGAGGCATAAGATACAAAACGCACAGGAAATAAGACCAGGAACATGGGATAAGGCAAGCTAATAAAGGACATCATGTCTTTTTGATTTTTTTTACGTTATACCTTTAGTAAGGAATTGTGAATCTAATGTATATTTGCCAGAAAACTCTTAAAGTTTATTTTAGCAAAGAAGTGTTATAAGTATATTTATTATTTTTTTTATTGTTATTATTTCAAAAAAATAAGTCTGGTCACAATGTGATCATTGGATTTGGGTGGAGAGTAAGAGGAACCATGAGAACAAGGTCAAGGGCATCATATGGACCACTAGTTCCCGTACTTTGTTTCTTTTTATTATTTGGACTAAAAATATGTCTGTGTGAACAGAAAGATTTGGAAACTCACTTTTATAATAAAATTGGCAATTTCATGACTATATGGCCACAGTGTGTTGGAAATAGGAGAAATGGGAATTAGTAGTAGGTTTCTGGTTTGGGATCTTAAGTAGGTATTCATAAAATTACATAAATTATAGTTAAATCAAAAAGAAAGAGCCTGATCTAAAAAACCATAATGAGTTCTTATTTAAACATGTTAAACTTGAGTAACATGGGTAATCACTGCAGATTATAATAAATATACACTGACCGGTGTGAAGGTGAAAATAGATGTGCTTGGATTTTCTGCTTTTCTTGAATGAGTTATTTTGCTTTCATTTTTAAAGTGTCCATGACACTGGCTACCTCAGAATTTTAAGCGAGTGGTTAAATAAGATGTATACAGTATCTCAATAAATAATAACTATGATGCTATTTATTGTTAAAAATCATTGTTTGAAGTAACAGAAGTGAACTAGACCATCCAGACAGAATATGGAGGTTGAGCATCCCATATCTGAAAATGCTTAGGACCAGAAGTGTTTGGGACTTGAGTTTTTCCAGATTTTGGAATGCTCACATATACATGATGAGATTTTGGAGGTGGTACCCAAGTCTAAACACAGAAATCATTAGCTTCACATACACCTTATGTACATAGCCTGAAAACAATGTCATGCAGTTTTAGAGTGCCCACATCATGACCATGACATACCACGTAAGATCAGGTGTGAGGCCTTTCACTAGTGGTAACCTCCGCACTCCCCAAATATAGATTTTTAAATCAGGGATGCTTGATGCATTTGAATCCAAGTTCAAAAGTGTTTCAAGGTAAAGATGTGTGTACTAACAAAATATCACAACTTTATGTCACATCTTATACTTTTGGGTAATAGAGCAGGAGAAAAACATAGAGTTTGAAATTTGTTTACTTCTTTGCACTTTTCAAAGTGCCAACCCAAGCACAACTTCATCAAATTCTCAAAGTGGTCCTTCAAAACAGGTAATATCACTCACTGTATATAGTGTGTTCCTTACTGGCCTAAGGACAATCACAGTGTATACATATGAGAGTAAGCTTACAAGTCTGTATTCTGACTTGTAGCCTACACCGCTGACATACCAGGCGTGCCGTTCAGCAGGATCAACATTTGTTCTAGAACTTACTCAGACCTCAATAAAACAGCTCTAGGAATTCCTGTACTTGGAAGGCAGCTCTAATATACTATGTTAGTAGTTTATCATCCTATAGGAAAAATATCTCCCGCTAGACATGATGGCACACACCTGTAACCCCAATACTTGAGAGACTGAGATAGGATTGCAGGTTCAAGGCCAGCTTCAGCAATGTAGCAAGGCTCTCAACAACTTAGTGATGTCATTCTAAATTAAAAATTAAACTGGGTTGAAGGCGGTGTAGCTCAGAGGTAGAATGCCTCTGGGTTCAATCCCCAGTAACACACACACACACACACACACACACACACACACACACACACACACATACACACAATAGAAAAAGGAAAGTAAAATATATCCAAGGAGACAAGGAATCAAAATCTATAGTCAAATTAAGTGGCTAACTGCAAAATTAAACGCATAATTTAGAGAGATATAAATGATACTTTTTTCAAAGCCTATGTTGAAATTCTAATGTTATTGTCACGTTTAACCATTCAAATTATAAAAGTTTCTGTTTTCTCTAAAAATTCCACCCACCCAGACAGTCTCAAGGCTGTTCTGAATAATAGTTGCTCTTACAGGAACACTAGCACATCTTGTTAGGCTTTTGCCGATATGATAAAGTTTGAAACAAAGCAAAAAGATTTACTTTAGATTTGTCTCCATTTTATCAATTCATACCTTCAACACTCTAAACGTTTTTCTTAGGTTTAAAACATAAATGTTCTTATTATGTGAAAAAAAAGTTGAAGCATATGATTAGTATTTTGTTACTAAGTCCATGGTGCATTTCTGGAAAACATATTCCTCTAGTCACAGTATGAATTATTATCATAGAAAGTTTCATCATCTATAAAATGGAGTTGTTGTTGTTTACAGGTATTAAAAGTGTCATTTGGCCATTTCATTCCTTTTAGAAACCCGAAGTGTTCACAGAAATACCACCTTGCTATTACAAGAACATTTTCTTCCCAAGTTACCTTCGATTTGTTTCTTGTCCTCCACGAGATAATACTCCATGACATGAGAAGATGGGGACTTAATTCTGTTCAGGCACAAAACTGTGGCAGTCCATGGAAAATAACATCAATAGATCTGGGCCTCATCTAAAAGCTATAATTACACATTAAATGGTCCAGTTTATGCTGGACATCTGCAGCATGGAGCTGTAATTAATCAAGAATGGATATGCGGGAAAATGCTAAGACTGAAGATAAGCATGCTCCGTCTCACATCTTTCCTCCCTCTGCTGAAAGTGAAAACAAATCTTAGAATTACAGGTAAGCCGGGCGCAGTGGCGCATGCTTGTAATCCCCGCGCTTGGGAGGCTGAGACAGGAGGATTGCACAGGTTCGAAGCCAGCCTCAGCTATTTAGTGAGGCTCTCAGCAACTTAGTGAGACCCTGTTTCCAAATAAAATATAAAATGGGTCTGGGAGTATAGCCCAGAGGTAGGAAGCCCCTGGATTATACCCCAGTACCACAAAAAAAAAAAAAGAATTACAGGTAAATAATGAAAAGATTCATAGAAAAGAGAATCTTGAATTTTTTTATGTCAATAATCCTTAAGAAAATTGGTTCTTAGTAAAAATCTTTTATTTATGGGCCCAAGAGTGGAGTAAAGAAATACAAATTTTAGCATGATTGAGAAAATAATTAGAAAGAGAGAATGGAGGAACGGCATCTTTGGGAAGTTTCTGGCCAGCCGTCCCTGAGGAAACATTAAAGCATCAAATGTTTTTCTAATATTCTGTGCCTACCCAGTCCTTGGAAAACTCTACGGTATGCAAAAAAGATCCATAAAACCCATCCCATAATGGATGGAACTGAAGAACATTGTGCTAAGTGAGATTAGTCAGTTACAAGAAGTAAGAAATCAGATGCTCTCCTAATATCTAGGAAGAGAGTGGGTCATAGGAGAAACTCTAGACAAAGAAGGAGAAAGCAAGATGAGCAAATGTGACCTGACTGAGGGGAGGGGAGGGAAAGAGGAGAATCCCCCAATGTACATGCTGTACGTTCACAAACATATCAACCACTAGGCCAAACATGAAGGGAGGGGAGCTGGAAGGAAGGGTAGGAAACCGGAGAAGGCTAAGTGAGCGACATGGGCATGTGTGCCTCTACCATCTCGTACCCCTTAAGATGTATGGCTGCAGTGCACCAATGAAAAGATTTTAAAAAGCTCTCCCATATAATGATAAATATTAATTGTATTTTATAATAAGCATCGGTAGGCACCCCCAAAATTATTCTACGGGTGGAATTTCAGGTGTTTTGCCATCCGAGCAGAAAGACAATTCAATGGGCAATTGTGAGACACATACTATCTTACCTTCCCCAGTCTCACTATACCGAGATGGGTAACACCCGTTCTGATAAACTGGAATCCAGGCAGTGTGTCAAAGAAACCCAAGAAACCCACCAAACTATAAAGAAAACCTTTATTTGCTTACTCGTTTACTTATTGCAGTACTAAAACTGAACCCGGGGCATTCTACCTCTGAACTCCCAGCCTTATTTATTTATTTATTTATTTATTTATTTTAAATAGGTTTAAATGTGCCCAGAACTGACATTAAAGTATACTTTATAGCCGAGGCATAATCATATCGATTTCATTTGACAAAATACTATAATTTTACATTTGTACATTTTGCAGACATTCAACTAATTATCTACCAACTCCATTTTGTGGGTTTTTTCATGTATTTAATATAATATTGTGTTAGTTTTTATCATTGTGACAAAACACCTATGATAATCAACTTAAAAAGAGGAAGTTCATTTCGACTCTCAGTTGTAGAGGCTCCAGTCTGCTGTTGGCTGGCCCATTGGTTTTGAGCCTCTTTTGAGGAAGCTCATCATGGCGGGGGCGCAAGGAGGAAGCCCTCACCTCGTGGTGACTGGGAAGCAAGAAAGAGAAAGAAAGTCTGGGCTCCCAATATTTCTGTTGATGGCATTCCCAAGTGACGTAACTTCCTCCCATCAGGCCACACCTCTTAAAGGGTCCACCACCTCCCAGGACCACCACAGCTTTACCATATGGGCTTGTAGGGGACACTTATCTAAACTGTACAAAATATAATTTTCCTATGTTCTAAAATTTTCTTAGGCTTTGAAGAACTGCAGTTTCTAAATCAAAATGTCTGGGAAATGGTATAGCTGGATCATATGGTGGATATATTCCCAATTTTCTAAGGAATCTCCACATGATCTCCATAGCAGCTAAACGAGCTTGCACTCCCACTAAGAGTGTAAAAGAGTTTCTCTTTCTCCACATTCTCACCAGCAGTTGTTATTTGACTTCTTTATGCTTGCTACTCTGATTGGGATTAGATGGAATCTCAGCATAGTTTTGATTTGCATCTCCCTGATGGCTAATGATGTTGAACATTTTTTTTTCATGTATCTATTGGCCATTTGTATCTCATCTTTATATGATCTGGCTATATCACTCCTGGGTTTCTTTTCACAGGGGTTGAAATCAGAGAACTACAGTAACGTATGCATACCCATGTTCATAGCAGCACAATTCTCAATGATCAAAATATAGAACCAACTTAGGTCTCCATCAACAGATGAATGGATTGCAAAATTATATGAAAGACACACAATGTAATTCTATTCAATAATAAAGAAGAACAAAATCATGTCATTCTCAAGAAGATGAAAAGCCCTGGAGAACATTATGTTAAGTGAGATCAGCCAGGCACAGAAAGAGAAGGGACATAAGTTTTCTCTAATGTGCCCAAACTAGGGAGCATTAGGGATACCAGAGGGACTCCAGGTAATGGAGGGGAGACCTCAGCAAAGCCAGAAAGAAAGGGGAGGGGAGGGAGAAGGCTGAGGTTAACTAATGGAAAAGCTACATTCGAATTTGTGTATACATGTGAATACGACATTGTTAACCTGGACACTCAGCATTGGGAGGGAGGGAAATAGAGAAGCAGGAGGGAGCGGAAGGCATCAAGGACTGCGTGAATATACGCCACTGTCAACATGATCCACATTGTGGTGTGAGACTAGAGCGCACCATAAAAACAATGTCTGGGAGGAAGGCATTCTTTTACAGGCTCAGCATAAACACAAATTCAGAGATGATATGAATTTGAGAAGGAAATGTTAGTTCACCATAGAATGGGTGTCTTATAAACCACAGACGTCTATTCCTCGCAGCTCTGGGAGCTGGGCATCCAGGATCAAGGCAGCAGAAGGTTCTTTGGGTGGTGAGCCCTTGGGTGGTGAGCTCTGCTTCTCTATTCATGGATGGCTGTGTTCTTGCTGGAAACTCATCTGGTGGAAGGAATGAGGGGAGCCTGGACTAAATCACCTCGCCCAGGATACCACCAATAGTATCACATTGAAGATTAGCTTTCATCACACATGTTTGGGGAGGATATAAACATTGTCTATAGCAGAAAGCATCTCAAATAACAACCCCACTGATTAACCATGTGTAAGCAAGCATATTACAAGCTTTGCATAAGCCATTCTCTCTACCCTGCAGTGGGATACCATCAGCAAAGACCCGATGGACGGCCCATTCTGAGAGTGTATTTCCCCACGGACTGGAATCATAGGTAAGTCCCTGAGCCTGTCCACCCTTTGTTTCTCTTATAAAATAAAGATGGCAGTGTAGTACTGGAAATACGATGACTTTGAAGTCTCCTATGAAAGACTTTCTAAAGATGCGAGGCCTCCGGCAGCCACAACAACCTAGTGCTTTTTATCTTCTAGTTTCCTTTGAATCCAGAAATGGTCAAAGTTCTTAAAATGTTTTCTTTACTTTAGAAAAACAGTATGCGATAAGAGGATGAGAATGACCCCTTCCTTCTTGGCTTTGAGAAAGCATTGAAAAAGAGCTTTTCTTTTCAGAGAGAACACTTGAAAAATGATGATTTTCAAAAAAAAAAAAGAAACGATTTTCTTTGTGAATTGTCATATGTAAAATCTCATTTGACTGAGACCACACAATATCATCCTCGAGAAATTGAGTGATGTTCCTCTTGGATATTCAAGGAGGTAAAGCAAGGCTGTCTGGGAAATCTGGAGCTGGGAGAGGGACTAAGGGTATAACCAGGCACATTAGAACATGTTAGCAGAAATGTGTTAGTCCACAACTGAAATACCTTGTCTGAGTCATAGATACATACAGGAGATTTTGCTGCCTACTACAGCCCATGCAGAGCTCCAAACTAAGAGTCCTGGAAATCTTAAAGAACACATTTCATCCTTTCCAATTTTGTTATTGTTGCTTTTGTTCAGGATTTGTATTTTTTATCATTGTGATGGTGGTAACTATTATGTATTTACTTGGTTTCTTGTTAGGAAACTTTGATATGTATTTTATTTATTTATTTATTTTTTTTTTATTTTTATTTTTTTTTATTTTTGGTGATACTGGGGTTCCTGGAAGCCCTTCTACCTCCGGGCTACATTCCCAGACCTATTTTAACATTTTTATTTGGAAACAGGGTCTCCTAAGCCAGCGTGCGCGGCTGGCTTCGAACCTGCACGATCCTCCTGTCTCTGCCTCCCAAGCGCAGGGATTACAAGCGTGCGCCACCACGCCGGGCTATTTTTTTATTTTTTATTTTTTTTGCATATCTGGGGATGAAACCCAGAGGCATTCGACTTCCGAGATACTCCCCTGCCCTGTTTTTTATCTTTTATTTTGAAACAGGGTCTCACTGAGTTGCAGAGGGCCTCACTAAGTAGCTGAGGCTGTCCACGAACCATGATCCTCTAGTCTCAGCCTCCCGAATGCTGGGATTACAAGCGCGCGCCACCACGCCTGGCTCGACAGGTACTTTGAACATGAAAAAGCATTAAAATAAAGATAGTGAGAAGCCTTTCTCCTATTGTTCACACCCAAAAAAAAAGGTCCCCAGTGTTCCTGCTCATCCGCCCCATCCCATCCCCAATCTGTCCCCCCAAAGAACTGCCAGCAATAATGCTTCTACTAAGCACTGTGATTAAAAAATTAAAATGTGAAGCTGGGCCTGGTGACACAACTATAATCCAGTGTTTGGGAGGCTGAGACACGAGGATCATAGGTGTCAGGCCAACCTTAGCAACAGGGAAAATTCTCAACATAGTGAGAACCTCTTCCAAAATAAAAATAATAAAAAGGAAAAAAATAAAAATAAAAAGGGCTGAGAGAATAGCTTAGAGGGTAGAATGCTTTGGGGTTCGATCCCCAGTACCATCAAATAAACAAAAAGTAAAATAAAATTTGAACGTTTAAAATCACTCGTAGGAGAAAACTAACAGGCATTGTATAGATGCAGAGAAATAAATTACAGAAACAAAATTCGTAAGAAGTGAGGAAGAAAACGTGATGCCAAGAATGAGTGGAACCCCACACCAGAGAGTCTATTCCCTTAAAAAATAAATAAATAGATAAATTCCACCGGGCGTAACGGTGCATGCTTATGATACCAGTAGTTGGGAGGCTGAATCGGGAGGATTGTAGAGTCAACGGCAGCCTCAGCTACTTAGTGAGGCCCTGTTTAAAAAAAAACATAGGGCTCAAGGTGTAGCTTGGAGGCAGAATGCCCCTGCGATCAATCCCCAGTACAGCAAAAAAGAAAAGCAAAGAAAATCTCCCCTCCCCAAAGAAGGAACTATGCAGTTAGCCTTTTGTGTGACTGTTGTTACAGGTTTTGTTTTTACAAGAAAAGTTAAAAAACACTTTTAAATGGATGAAATTGCGAGTACGCCTTGTCAAATTTAGAATCTCATAATTTCTCACAGGAAGTAATATCCAAATTCTGTCACAACCCTTCTGTTTTGTAAACAAAGCTCAGAGACAGTTACCAGACTTCCCAGGTGTGAATTCTTTTCTGTCTAATAAATGGATATTTTGAAATAGTTCTATGATACATTTGGTCACCTCTAAATGCTAGGAATAATCAATATAGTTTAAATATTGTGCACTGATATTATAAAATTGTATTTGTTGAGTAAAATTAATAGTTTTATATCAGGACAAATTTGATGCTAACAAATAAAAGTAAAAAATGTATATATTTCAGATTTCTTTGGGAGGGAACCCATATAAATCACAACACTCGGTAGTTATCAGAAAGATCTACTTGTAGCCTGTTCCTGGCTGAGTTATCTGAGGCCAAAAGCCAATGGCCAGTTATTCTGTTCAGGGAACATTTTATATTTGTGTCTGCCTCGGCACCTACCACAGAACCAGGCACGTAGTTGGTATAAGATCAATATTTTTTGACTTACAAATCAATTACCTATCACACAGTTATTATTATTTATTATTTGTATTTGATATTTGATATCATTTATTATCTTAAAGGGGTTCACTTCTGTAAGAAAAAAACTTAAGACCTAGGCATGGCGGTGCACGCCTTAATCCTAGTCCTGAGATTTTTCACAGAAAGGCAGGTGAGTCCTAGCCAAACCTCAGTGCATTTCTCTGAACTCAGCTTGCATCTCCAATCAAAGCTCCCTGTTGCCGTGGAGTCCTGTCCTCAGTGTCCTCTCCGCAGAAGTCTCCGCCCACCCCCAGGCCTGCAGAGAGCTCCCTCCTCTGCGCTCTTTTAATAGAGCACTCCGCACACTGCACGCACTTAGCCTCCTTTCTATTTTGACGTTATTGGCTAAGTTCCCCGCACATACATTTGGTTATTCTTCTTGGATGGATTTCAAGAATCTGAAAGGTGGAAATTACCTCAGAGGTTCATCAACTTGACCCTGTTGTATGAAAGTGGAACTGAAGCCCACCCAGAGGGGCTGTGCAAATGGCCTGAGGTCCTCAGCTTAGGTAACAGGAAGGAATTTATCTCTTGTCTATCTTTTCACTGCATTACTACATACCTAGAAAGGGTGTGTGTGTGTGTGTGTGTGTGTGTGTGTGTCTTGGTCTGGAGTTTGAACTCAGGGGCATTATACCTCTGAGATACACCTCCCGCCCTTTTAAAATTATTATAATTTTTTTGTTTTGAAACAGGGTTTCACCAGGTTGCTGAGAATCTCTATACATTTTTTTTAGAAAGGATCTTTGTATGTCTTCGTGTTCACAAAAATAAGCCTGGTGTCCATGTATAACACGTTTTAGAACCTTTGCAGTTGTTTCCTCATAAGCCTAACGCATCCCTCTATAGACGTTTAAGAACTATTTGTTCAAGGATTGGATCAAAGAGTCTGAACTTGTGGACATTCCTGTGATGAGCCTCTTGCTTTTCCAGACTATTTGGCCACAGTGTATTCAAATGCCTGATGGTACTATCACAACCACCGACGACGAAACACGTTCTATGTTAAAGCAGATAGAAAAGAAGGGAGGAGGTTAGAAAATCGAGCTAATTTACACTCGTGGTGGCGGTGGTGGTACTGGGGATGAACCCAGGGCATTCTACCTCTGAGCTACGCCCCCAGCTTGTTTGTTTATTTATTTATTTATTTATTTATTGACAGCACTGGGGATGGAACCAGGGACATTGTACCTCCGAGCTACACCCCCAGCCCTAATTTTTTTTTTATTCATTATTTTGAAACAGGGTCTCACGAAGTTGTGAAGGGCCTCGCTAAGTAGCTGAGGCCGTAGGAAATTCCGATCCTCCGGGCTCCGCCTCCCAGATGCTGGGATTACAAGAGTGCGTCACCACGCCTGGCCCCAGTCTTACTTTTTATCCTTTATTTTGAAACAGGGTCTTGCTAAGTTGTGGAGGGCCTCACTAAGTAGCTGAGGCTGACCTTGAATCTGCGATCCTCCTGTCTCAGTTTCCCAAGTACTGGGATTACAAGCTTGCACCACCATGCCTGGCTATTTTATTTATTTATTTATTTATTTATTTATTTATTTATTTATTTATTTATTGGTGGTACTTCGGTTCCTGGAAACCCTTCTATCTCTGGGTTACACTTCCAGACCTATTTTATATTTTTATTTGGAAACAGGGTCTCTTAAGCCAGCAAGGCTGGCTTCAAACCAGCGTGATCCTCCTGTCTCCGCCTCCCAAGCCTGGGAATTTCAAGCATGCGCCACCATGCCCGGCCAGTATTTTTTAATTTTAAAACAGGGTCTCACTAAGTTGCTGAGAGCCTCGCTAGGCTGGCCACAAACCTGCCATCCTCCTGTCTCAGCCTCCCAAGTCCTGGGATGACAGCATGTGCCACCAAGGCTGGCTGAGTTAATTTGCAATTTAAAGAAAAAAGATAAAGACATTACTTTTCACCCCACAACTCCCCCACTGCCCTAACTAGCCCAAACAAAGGATGCATGCATATAAACCTTCATGGATGATGCGTGCACACATACAAACATGGATGAACTAAATGTCTGTGTTACCTCCAAATCCACATGATGAATTCCTTTCCTCCACAGTGATTCAGTTTCAAGGTGACATGGGGCTTTTAAGGGGGTATTTGGTTCCAATGAGGCTTTGAGAGCGGACTCTCCCTAAAGGGTTGAAGTAGCACCCTAATAAGAAGAGGCTAGAAAAATACCATTGTTTTTATTAGTGCATTGTAATAATACATCATGATGTTCAGAGACATGCATGCACACACCACGCATTGAGCCTCTCCTAGTCTGTCTGTCTGTCTCTCTCTCCCTCCCTCCCTCCCTCCCTGTAATGCTGAAAATAGGGTTTGGGGGAAATTGCGAAGGAGGCGAGCACCAACCAGGTTATTGACAATGGCTCTAATCAAGAACCTGGCACCTTCGGGGAGTCAGCCGGCCATGTGGGAAGGACAGACGCGCCACGCAGTTGGAGAGTTGTGCATAGTCCCGGTTGGCCGGCCGAGTCAAATGGTGGAGTGGAAGTACCGATGTTTTATAGGCATGCCGATTCTCTAGCGACATCTGGAGTCTGCCTCGGCATGCCTGGACTCTTGACGCGCCTGGATTCTCGAGATAGCTCTGCTCTGGCTTCCAGGGTTCAGCCTCCTGTCCCCACTGCGGGGTCACGGGGTGGGAGCCAACCTACCTCTCTCCCTCTCTCTCTCTCTCTCTCTCTCTCTCTCTCTCTCTCTCTCTCTCTCTCTCTCTCTTCCCTCTCTCCTCACTCTATCCGTATATCTCTATAATAAAGAGATATAAACCAGGAAGACAGCCTTCAACTAACACTCTGCTGCACCTCAGGAATGGTGAGAACGAAATCTCTGCTGTTGAAGCCCGTGGTGCCCATTACCGACCACAGCCTGATCTAAGAACGCACAGCTGTGGCATAAATCAAATGGTTTTGAAAGAACCGGGGAAGGGAGCAAGGTATGGAGGGCAGGAGAAGAGGGAGGGGATGCTGGCTGAAAGTTCACTCACTTTGGTATCTGCATCTTAAAAATTATGTTTTCTTTCAAATCTATACAAGAGTGCTAACATTATGAGGAAGAAAGGGACACCTTGATGGGGCTGGGCCAGTGCCAGGCCCTCCACACCACATTTGCTCTTGCCCTCCAAAGTCGGGTTAGAAGTTTTTCAGGAATATATAGCCAAGGAGGGTATTGTGTCCCGAGTGCTTGAAAAGAAATCGCCCAGTTTCTCACTGTGGGTCACCAGCTTCAGTGGAAGGCAAACCTCATTAAATCCAAATACCCTCAGTTTCTCCCCAGATGAAACATATTTTCCTACCATAAGTCCATAACCTTGAGTCTTTGGCAAAAAAAAAAAAAAAATTCACTATACAGCTATCTGGCCAGAAACTCAAGTGGATTCTGAGATTGGACCTTAAACTCTATGTCTACCAGTGAGGGCTTAAAGCATCTGCCACGATCTGGGGTGAGAGATGAGAGGGAAAGGAGAGGTGGCTTGAGTTTGACAAGACAGTGTTAAGGCTCCTGGAAGCCAGCATCTCATTATTTGGGAGGCTAAGGCGGACAGCCTCCCAAGGTTTGCAGGTTTGAGTCCAGACTCAGCAACTTAGCAGGACCCTGTTTTAAATTAAAAAAATAAAATAGGCTGGGAGGTAAAATGCCCCTGGGTTTAATGTTCCATACCAAAAGCAAACCAAAACCAAACCAAACAAAAACTCCTTGAAGCTGTGTGAGTCTCTAGCCTCTGAACTCATGAGCTGGGACCGCAGTAAGTGGTGGGTTCTCTTATCCCCGTGAACTTCCTTTTTTCCAGGTGTTGGGGCAGCTTCCCCCATCTCCCTATTGTGCCCAAGACCCAAGAGTTTCCCCACACCCGTGCAACGCCGTCAAGACCCTGAAGTAACAAAGAAGGCCTTTCTGGACACACATCTTGTCTTCTCTCTGCAGCTCTAGGAGCTGAGTAGGTAAGTTCTGCTCACTTGGTCCAGTTAGTTCTGGCCTATCTATCCCTCTTTTTTAGGACTACATTCTTGAGCCTGTGAGCTTTTCTACTCTGGTTATTCAGCCGAAGTAATTAGTAGCAATGATGATAATTAACATTTATTAAAACTTATTTGGCGCTGGATACTAAGTACTTTTCACATGTATGAACTCATTAATCACCACAATTCTAAGAGGTAGATATGTTGCTCTCCCATTTCACTGGGAATTACTTTGAGGCCCCAAATGATTAAACAATGTGCTACGAATCCCAGCTTAGGAGTGGTGGAGACATGAGGCAAATTCAGCCTGACTCTAGAAACTGTACTCTGGGCTATGAGACTTTGATGCGTCTTACAATGTACATTCCATAATTGGTAGTTACAGCAATAGCTGTCCACTGAGAGAGCGTGTGCTTTGGGTTACTTCTTAACAAACTTGACAGGTTGCATTGGACCCAATCACACTCTGCTCCCTGGTCCTCTGAGCAGAGGCGACTCCTCGGGCACTGCCTGGAACTGGCAGTGTGGTCAGCAGCCGTGGAATAGTGGGGTCTGGGGCTGCTAAATCTAAGACAACTGTTTCCTAGCAACAGCTTTGGACGTGTGATGCTTATACAGTACTCTTTCAAAGCATAATTGAAAGTTTCAATGATTTTCTTCTTCAGCCTTTCCATACAGACGAGAACCCATTTCTTTCCTGCAAGTAGAAAAACCTAAAATTTAATTATAGGAAATCAAAAGGTAAAAGTTAAAATTTTGTTTTTCCCTTTTACCTTTGAAGTTCATCCTCTTCCTTTGCCATGGAGACAAGATTATTAGAAAACCTTTTTTTTCCCCCCATGTGAAATAGTTTGTGGCTTTAATAGCTCATAAATTTAAAATGTTTTGAATTTTTATGGCTTAGCATTTCTCGGGGATGTGTTTATTTTTCTGAGAACATTTAGAAAAAGGAAATACTTTAAATCATTTGTCATGTCGCAACAGTTTCCAAGCATTTCAATTATTTGTTTAGAATCTACTACCACGCCATTGGAAGCCTTGTTATTTTAAAGACATTTTTAAGCCTCCCTATGTTTCCCTTCTGGCACCTTCTGAAGCTTCTTGTTAACTTTAATATTACATTTCTGAAATTCCACAGGAAACACTTTCCATCTTGGTTGTGACCACACGGAACCCAGTTAGTGGTCAGGTACATTCCCACTGTCTGATTCACCTAGAACCATCAGGGAAGAAATGATTGGAGTAAACAAAAGTTCCACAAAGTAGAAATTCACTAATTTAAATATTTAAAATTTGGAAAACATCTGCTGTTGACCAACATTGCCTTGCTTTAGAGAAGCCATGTGATTAATACTCACGTGAGCCACTTCCTTTCTTTGGGTTTTAGTAGAGCTTTAAGGTATTATGGAAGACTGCGAGAAGACAACAGGCATGTTTTCATGGCCAGGATTCTCTTTCTCAACTTAAACTTAACAAAATGTATTCAACGAATATCTTTATTGAATGCTTATTGTATTTGCCAAGTGCCAGGATTTAAAAGAAAAAAAAAAAATGAATTGGTCAAGGCGTATAAGCAGCACTTAGTCACAGGGCAGTCTCACCCACGAGCCAGAAACCTTGTTGTGGCTTCCGCTCATCCCCTGCCTTCTTTCCACAGGACACTGCTCTTTGACACCCCGCACCATCATTTTGCTGCTTTCCTGTTTAAAGAAATGTTCACGGTTTTTAAAAGAAATATTTTGTACCTTGCTCTTTGATAATATAGTTGTAAAATTCATCCATTTTGCGGCATTTGAAGACATCTTCGCTGTTATAATGTATTGGCGTTTGAATTTACATAAAATTATCCATCCACTTGCTTTTTATGGACATTTGATTCATTTTTAGCTTGAAATTGTAGGAGTAATTCTGTTTTGATCATGCTTCGTTTGCTTGTTTGTTTGTTTTGTGGTATTACGGATTGAACCCAGGTGCATTCTACCTCTGAACTATACCCCCGGCCTTTTAATTATTTTTTATTTTGAAACAGGGTCTCGTTAAGTTGCTGAGGTTGGTCTTGAATCTGCAATCCTCCTGTGTCGGCCTCCCAAGGACTGGGATTTGTACTGACTTGTTTTGATCATCTTTGGATATGCTTCTCGGCAAAAATACACACGCATTTTTGCTAAGTATGTTTGTAAAGATAAAAGTATTATGTATAAAGATAAATCTTACTCTAAATAAAAAGGGCACATCAGTTTGTCTCAAAGACCTTTCCAAAAACCTCATATAATCTTTCCTACTATATTTCATTGACCCTACCAAATCATTGGCCACATACCTAGTTGTAGGAAGGCAAAAATAGATTTTAGCTTAAATCTAAATTTCTTTTCATCTCAAATCTAAATTCTGCTGGGCGTGGTGGCGCAGGCTTGTAATCCCCGTGCTTGGGAGGTGGAGACAGGAGGATCACACAGGTTTGAAGCCAGCCACGCTGGCTTAAGAGACCCTGTTTCCAAATTTTAAAAAAGTATAAAATAGGTCTGGGAGTGTAGCCTGAAAGTAGAAGGGTTTCCGGGAACCCCAGTACCACCAAAAATAATAATAATAATAAATAAAAATAATAATAATAATAATAATAATAATAATAATAATTCATCATCTAAATTCTGAGCTGGATGTAGCAGTGCTCACCTATAATCCTAGTCAGTACTTGGGAAGCTGAGACAGGAGGATGGTAAGTTCAGGTCCCCCTCAAAACATCAGCATGACCCTGTCTCAAAATTAAAAAAATTAAATAGGGCTGGGGGTGGGTGTGGCCCAGAGGTAGTGCACCTCTGTGTTCAGTCTTTAGTAGCAAAGATACATATACAGATACTTAAAAAAAAATCTAAATGCTGTTAGCTAGACAGAGAATTGGCATTGTAAGACGGTTCTCTGCCATACTATTTAGCCTTTCAATAAAATGTTTTTTACACAGTGATTCAAATAGGAATCTTAGGGTCACTGTTCCTTCCCCCCACATCTCATCCACCTGCAAGTCCGCTCCGCTTTATTCCCTAACCCCCTCTTGACTCTCCTCTCCTCGTCCTCCATTCTGCCCTGGGACGAGTCGCTGTCATCTCTGGCGCAGAAGAGCTATCTATCGCCATGACTTCTGCGGGGGCTCTTTTCTTCCAGAACATTCAGATAGCAATCAGGGTCGTTTGGTTTGGTTTTGATGTGCTAGGGTTTCGTTTTGTGCTTCCCAGTTTAAAAACCTTTAAGAAGCTTTGTATTGTACATAAAGTAAAAGTTCAGCTTTTCAGCAGTGGCCACGTGATTACCATTGCACATCTTCACCAGCCATGACCTCGACTTAAGTCACAAAACAGGCACTGGTGCTTTCTCGATTCTGATTTTTTTGCACTGGAGCACGCTCCTCCCAGATTTTTTGGTTTTGTTTGCCTATTTTGTTTGTAGTTTTTTTCTCCCATAGCTAAACCATAGGAATTTTTTTTTGTTACTTTTTATTTTATTCTGATTTTGGTACTGGAGGTTGAACCTAGGGGCTTCTACTTCTGAGCTTTACCCTCAGCCCTATTTATTTTTTATTTTGAAACAAGTTTTCACTAAGCTGCAGAGGGCCTTACTAAGTTGCTGAGACTGGCCAAAATAGATCATTTGAGGGTCTATTTTGACTTGTCTTTTTGACTTGTCTGAGGTCTTCACCCAATTTTGATTAAATTCTGATCAAACCCTGGTAGCACTCAGTACTGGTTAATGAAAAAACATAAAAATAGGTCGTAAACAATTTTTATTTCTTATTATGGCATATATCTGTCTTCAATACTCTAAAATGTTTTATCAAACACAGGTTGCTTTGAATGCTAACAAAAATTATTTTATTGGCTACATTAAATAATTTGAAGTGTATAATTATAGAGTCTAAAATAAACTGATTAATGTCAACTAATATTTTGCTGCAGTACCCACAATATGCAAGATATGAGTAAGAATATCAGGTTACAAAGTCAGGCAAATAGTATAACTAGGAGCTTATGATTTTGATTTGGGAACTAAGAAAAAAGCCTAGCTTTCTATAGCCTAACCCAGATTTTAGTGAGTACTAAAAATGATTCATAAATTAGATTTGAGTTGTTACTTTATAAAATTCTTTGCCCCACCTTATACAGCTGGTGTGCTATCTATGAACATGGTATGTAAACATGGCCCCTTATGCAGCAACATGGTTAGATTGACAAATTCAAGTTGTTTCTGGTTCTTACAAAAATGTTTTATTCCATCCTGACACATATTTTGTCATGATTTACTTCAAAACAAAATTGTTGAATCAGCCAAAAAAAAAAAGCAAACAAACAAAACCCATGATTAACAAGAAAACCCTACTCTCTGAAGCAGGTTTCTACGGATGGTTGCCATCACTGTCCAGGTGTTAGGACAGTACTTTTTCAGCACTTGGCCCAACTGAAAAAGTATTTGTTTCAGCTTATTGCAGGGAAAATGAGCAGCTTACTTGGTATGTGCTAATGAATTGATCTTATTTATGAGTTAACAGCCTTAAGTAAAAGCTCCAACAGGAATTAAAAGTTGAAAAACTTCAGGCCTCCAACATATAATAGAGAGAAGTATACCTAAACTTTAAAGAAGCATTTAAATGCCTTAGTTTATTTTTAAAAGTAAATGCCTCACAACATTGAACGATCAATAAGTAACTTTTAAGAACCAAGACTGATGCCATATAAAGCATTACAGGGCTATTATTTACTATTTATTTATTTGCACTGAGAATTTAACTCAGGCTCATTTTACCTCTGAGCTATATCCCAGTCCTATTTTATTCTTATTTTGAAACAGTGGCTCACTAGGTTGTTAAGAGTCTTATTGCTGAAGTTGTCCTTGAACCTGTGATCTTCTTATCTCAGCCTGCCAAGTATTGGGATTACAAGCATGCACCACCACGCCCAGCTTTTTTTTTTTACAATACTATTTTAAATTTACTTTGATGATTTTTTTTCTTTTCCTGGTTATTCTTGAGAGGTATTTGTTGCTATAGTTTTATTAGCATGTGGCATCCTCAGAATTCTAGATATGAACCACTTAACAATAAATACCATTTATTGTGCAAATAAATATTGAACTGTGCAAAGCTACCCAATCATTTTTCTTATATCCTTTGTAAAGCCAGATTGTCTGGTTGCTTCTTAGGTATGTAATATATATTTATTTTACTATATCATTAAGAAAGCACTGTGAATATCAATGTAGAAAGAATGCAAATATCAGTTTTGACTCAATAACTTATTAAGTACAATACCCTAGTCTGTTTTTATAGACTATTTAGTTAAGATTTCTTCTGACTGTACATTCTTTTATTTCTTTTTATTCCTTCTTTCTGCCCTTTTTATTCTTTTTTCTCTTTTACATTTTCCCAATTTAAGACATTATTCATTAATTCAACAAGTACTTTTTGAAAGCCCACTGGTACATGACCACCTACTATGATAGTATAATTTAGCAGTGACTAGTCTTTTCACTTTCGTAGGGTTTAGAGTTTGTAATTATTTGAGGGAAGACTGATCCATTCCTTTGCATGGTGTCTAGAAGATGGAATTTCTTTTGTCAATGACTTAAAAAAAAAGTGAATGGACGAATGATTATGGAACAGAAAGAATGCATGATTATAGGAGATTTTGTCTCCTTTAGGTGTAAAAAACCTCCATGTCCTTAATGAATTATAGCTAAAGGAATATTAGATGGCCTCGCAGACACGGAACCCACTAGACAAAAGTAGATGGTTATATTCAGTTTTTGGCTGTTTATGCGTTCATCTTCCAAAGGAGCTTAATTTTCACAGATTATGCATCCACATCCTTAAACAACCTTGAGACTTTCACAGCCTGTGGCAGACAGACTTTTTAGCGCTCACAAGGGGCCCTCTTCCCAGGCTCTCTTCTGTTTCAGTACCATCACCGTTGACATGCAGCAGGGTCTTTGAGTGATTTTCATCTTGTTGCATTTTGCCCTTACCATTTCATGAAAACTAAAAAACAAAACATGCTGGCTCAGCTGACAGGAACTATCACTCTCATAAACCTTATACATATTAGATAGCAGAGGAAAAGTTTAAAAATTAAAAAAAAAACCTGTCTTAATCAGACTACCATTTGATGTAAGCAGGGCTATTATGCATTTTGTTGTTACATTAAAGCAAAAAACTGACCCAAAAGCATGTATGGGACATTGGAGTTTTATCACTGAAGATTATGTCTAACAAATTTATAATTTTTTCTTTAAATTCTTTAGGTAGAAAGAGAAACTCTTCCCGTACTCAACTATTATTTGACTATTGTATAAGAGGATTTTCCTCACATCTTCAGGTATATCTTAAACATGAAAGTAGATTCATTTAGGGGCGTCTCTGACAGCCCATGATGTGAATGTTTCTCCTCTATATCTCCCTTTGTTTTTCTTCAATCTTCATTATTTTTCTCTGCATTTTCTCGGCTTATGCATTAGGCCTGCTAGTGCCACCTAGAGGTATCTCCAGGCATTGCATGTGTCAGTCTAGAACTACAGAACTCAGAGTTGGTTCACCTCTACTATGAACTTTAAGTATTTGGAACCTATAGACCTTGTTTTTTTAAGCACCCAGGAATTGTGATGAGATATTATAATAGAATTACTTGACGATCTTAGAATATCATAATGAATAATGTGTTTGTGCCGAACTGAAAATGTGGTTCAGTCATCGATCAGCTCTGACCTTGAACATATTACTCGTCTGCGTAAACAGTCAGATGCCTCATTAGTAATATTTGTGTTAAATTCTGCCCACTCCAGGTCATTTTGAGGATTGAATATCTCTGTAGAGAAGCACCTTGGTGACCTATGGTATACATCAATGAGTGGTACTTGTATTTACTATCAGGATGCTAACTACATTAATTATCTTTCTGATATCTCAGACTAAATTGTTATATTTAAAACATGAAATAAGCCAGGCGTGGTGGCGCACGCTTGTAATCTCAGCGCCTGGGAGGCTGAGACAGGAGGATCGCACAGGTTCGAAGCCAGCCTCAGCTGCTTAGTGAGGCTCTCAGCAACTTAGTGAGACCCTATTTCCAAATAAAATAGAAAATAGGTCTGGGAGTGTAGCCCAAAGGTAGAAAGCCTCTGGGTTCCATCCCCAGCACCACCAAAAAAAAAATAATAATAAAATAAATATTCATGAAATATTCTTTTTTCAAAGTTCCATAAAAAGTAAAAGAAAACTTGATGGTCTTTCTACATTTTTATATCATCTTTATATGAAAGTATTAGTAAATTTCTAAATGGGGCTGGGGATGTGGCTCAGAGCAAGGCACTTGCCTAGCACCTGCAAGGCCCTGGGTTCAAGCCCCACTGCTGCAAAATAAAAAGGCAAACAGTAAATTCCTAAATGTTCAACACTGGCATCTTAGGAATGAGTGACCAAAGCTACAGCAATTAAAATAATTTACCTGTTTCCTTCAGGGCAGACCTCCACCTTAACTAACAATGAACACGCCGCGTGGTGAGTGACTCTCGTCCTTACTCAGTGAAACAGAAAGTGCTCCAGAAAGAGTAAGATTCGGAGTTTGTATCTGAAAGTTAAGCACCAAGAAGCATTGAATGTTTGTTTCTCTCCACCCAGCCAATAGAGGGAAGGCCTTTGAATACTCAGGGGCCGACGCAGAGCAACCACGGGCACAGCAAGTGAGCATCCGCAGGAATGACCTCGTTTGTTATATTTGTTTTATTGCTCTAATTTTTTATCTCAAAATTCTTTTCCTCCACCTCGATTCTGGCTAGCAACTTCTTCCGCCCAGCATCTAGAACCTCTTCTTCCTGCCCTCTCCCTTCATGATTCTGATGGTTCTTTTTACTTGTAACCAATTTGTTGATTCTACACTGTAAGACCTAAGGATGATCTGGGCGTGGTGGCTCATGCCTGTCATTCCTCTACTTGGGAGGCTGAGACAGTAGGATCACAGGTTCAAAGACAGCCTTGGCAATTTAGCAACCTAGTGAGACGCTGTTTCAAAACAAATAATAAAAATGGCAGGGTGTAACTCAGAGATAGAATGCTCCTAGGTTCAATAGTCAATACCACCAAAATCATGCATGAACACAGGAACAGTTTGAGAAAGTCCTGAGCTTGGTCCCAACATTATTGAATAAATAAAGCATGTATTCTGAAAAGTAAATTACAGTAATTCCCTTTACTCTATGGCAGACAACAGAAACTATTAGCAACGGAAACCTCAGATCAGGCGTGATTATTTTATGGGCATGATAATGTTTTTGTTTTAACAGCAATGGATAAACCCGGTGCAGTTGTGCTCTCCTGTAATCCCAGTACTTGAGGCAGGAGGATCGCAGGTTCAAGGCCAGCCTCAGCAACTTAGTAAGACCCTCAACAACTTAGCAGAACCCTTTGAAAATAAAGAATAAAGGCTGGAAGTGTAGCTCAGGGGCAGTACACTCCTGGGTTCTATCCCTAGAAACACACACACACACACACACACACACACGGGACAGGACATATATGGGAAAGGTTGCTTTTGCTTAACTAGGACTTCCCTCATAAAGCAAAGGCTGAGAGAGGTTTTGAGTGATGGGCGATAAGATGTGAAGATGATCAGGTGGCGGGATGTGTGTTTCCAGTAAAGCAAAGTGCATGACGTGAGCAAATCAGCAGACAGAAAACACATGGGTTTTATTTTTTATTATTTATTTATTTATTTATTTATTTATTTATTTATTTTGCGGTTCTGGGGATGGAACCCAGGGGCATTTGACCTCCGAGCTACACCCCCTGCCCTATTTTTTATTCTTTATTTTGAAACCGGGTCTCACTAAGTTGCAAAGGGCCTCACTAAATAGCTGAGGCTGCCTGTAAACCACGATCCTCCAGGTCTCAGCCTCCCGAAGGCTGGGATGACAAGCGTGCGCCACCACGCCCGGCTAACATGTGGGTTTTAGAGAGAAGAGAAAGTTGTCAATTTTCAGGGCTACTAGAGGAAGAAGGTGGGCACTGCTGAGGATAACTTTGAGTGGCAGTCCAAGGAGAAATCTAGAGATTTAATGAAGGCAATAACATCTCTAAGAAAATTATGCAGGCAGCCAACAAAGAATGGTCAGAGGCAGGGGTGTAATTTACTAATAATTTTAACAGTCCAGGTCCAAGTTTTTGTTTGTTTGTTTGTTTTGTTTTTGGTGGTACTGGGGTTCCTGGAAACCCTTCTACCTCAGGGCTACACTCCCAGACCTGTTTTAAACTTTTTTATTTGGAAACAGGGTCTCTTAAGCCAGCGCAGCTGGCTTCGAAACTGCGTGATCCTCCTGTCTCCGTCAGGTCCAAGTTTTTAAGCATCTGAAATAATAAATTTTAGGATGCTTATCCGAAAGCTCTTAATATTGCAGATAGAAAACAGTACTGAATTTCTAATTGCTTTAGGTAGAATACAATTTTCTTCGAGTTATTTACCATACGCCTTTGTGTTCTTTCATTGTTAACTATACTTTAAGTAAGGCAAGCATTGCTATCTGCAGCTCACAGACTAAAAAAAGTGCTACTCCGAGGTGTAGGTGATACGCTGCAGGGTACGAGCCAGTACAGTGAACTGAGATTCCAGACCTTCTACTTGAAGCTAGTAATGTAAAAAAACAAGACATTGCTATAATCCATCTGCTAGCTACCTGCCGGTATATTTTTGTCTTCAAGCAAAACACAATTTCTATGTTAAGTTATAAAATAGTAATAGCTAAGTAGAAATTCATCTGATGGGTAGTTAACTGTGCCTCATTACATACACATTATTGGCTTGGCAGTATAATCCGAATATCCACATCTGAAAAGTGTAAAATGTAGCTGATAGGGGAGCCAGATTTGAGGTGTTTTTCAAAAACGCACATGTATTTGCAAATGATTTCTAAAATGTCCTTCTAATCATTTTTAAAATGTTGATAAATTGTCACAGAGAAAAAGTATAGAACATATATAGGTCTGTGAAAGGTTCTATCTTTTCCAACAGTTGATCCATATCTAAGAAGACACTGTGTGTTGTCTACCCACAAACCTAAAAGTCTCTGCTAATTTTTAAACCACCAAGAGGACATTGTTAGTTATTGTGTAAATAGTTGAATTGCTTTAACTTCAGATGTGTGGGGGCAGGAGAGTACTGGGGACTGAACCCAGAAGCACTCTACCACTGGGCTACACTCCCGGACCTTTTTATAAAATTTTATTTTGAAATAGTTCTTGAGGGTCTAGCTAAGTTGCTGAGGCTGGCCTTAAACCTGTGATCCTTCTGTTTTAGCCTCCCAGGTGCTGGGGTTACAGGCATGTGCCACTGCACCAGGCTTAAATTTTGATTTTTATTGATTATTTAAAATATAATTGGGATAGTTTTAGCTAGGGATGTAGCTCACTGGTAGAGTATTGCATAGCCTATATTAGGCCGTGGGCATAACTAAAAATAAATGAAAATTTTTTATTTATATAAAAAATGATGGGTGGGATAAGAAGCAAAGATGCTTTAGGTGGTTGGCTGTATGTTTCCAGTAAATAAATAAACAAACACACGTGCACACGCACGCGCACACACACACACACACACACACACACACATTTGTAGTGTTCTTTAGTACTTACATTAGAAATTTCAATAAAATATTCACTGTGGTAGAAAAATGTGAACTTGAGTGGAGTGGCAGATTCTCCAGGCTTTGCTAATCCCATCTATGGTGAGAGCAGCAGCTGAGACCAGAGGGCCGCATATGCACCACCTGGCTCTGACTCTACGCGCAGTCTCTAGTTCAAGGATGCGTGGACCCGCGGGGCTTCAGGTGTTTATTCTAACCTGGGGGCACTGGTCTATGCTGAGGTGATGAGAACCTGTACACCTGCCGTGCTAGTGAGGACCTCTCTTCCGCAGGGCACCGAGCTTTGGCAGCGCGCCTCCTGGGCAACACTTCAACAGACCCCACCCGAGTGCGTCTCATATGGAAGATGCTGTAGAAATCATGGTGTCTGCAGTTAACTCATTTGCTGAGGATAAAGGATAATTAATGATGGACGACCTGGGAGTATCACGGAAGGGAGTTCTTTGGATCTTTATAAAAACCTCTGGCCATGGACAAAATAATGAAGGATGCTGACTAGTCTTGAGACGGCTTTGGGGCTGCCAGGGACTCTCTCTTCTGATTGTGGGCCTCTCCGCTGTGGATAATGACTCTTGCGTATCACACAGGTATGTAGAATTAAGAAATTACTCCTACCCTCGTTAAGTCCCCCAAAAGGGTCGCTTAGGGAATCTGCCGCACAAACAGATAAGGTCCCTTAAAAAATGTATGTATATGACTCAAATCCCACTTGATAAGTAGAGACAGAAAAGTGAATTAAATATGGAGATTTTGACATTTATATGGTTTGTATCCTCTTGTCTTTAATAAAGTCCTTTCTTGGTTTTAATTACAACAATGACCCATGCTTACAAATGATTGATTTCCTTATCTATTTGATTTCTAAAAATAGGTTATTTGAAGCTGGGCACAGTGACTCATGCTTGTAATCTCAGTATTTGGAAAATTAAGACAGGAGGATTGCAAGTTTCAGGACAGCTTCAGCAACTCAGCAACTTATCAAGACCCTGTATAAAACTAAAAACATAAAATAGGGTTAGCTAGGTAGGCTCAGAGGTGTAATAGGGCTAGGGCTAGGCTCAGAGGTACAACTCCCTATATTTAATTCTAAACCCCCCCTTCTCCCTGGTCAACATGGATTATTTGGGTGGTATGCAAAAAAGTGAATGGGAGAATCCCAGCAAGACGGGCCTGACACTGAGATCACCTGGTAAACGGTCAGGGGTTCATGTTAAACACTGAAGGCCACTCTTCAGGCAAAAGTTTATATTTATACCACACAAAATAGTCGGCAGTAAGAAAATAACTTTCCAGAACAAGTGCTTTGCCTTGTAGTCAATCACACCCAAATATGTGCATATGTCTTATATGTATATGTATAAAATTATATAAGTTTGAAGATACCCTGATTTCCTACTGGGTTTCCCTTGGGTTGCTGTGTTTTGTTTTTATGGTTTTTTGTTTGTTTTCTTGGTGCTAGGAATAACCCAAAGGCACGCTGCCTCCAACTTTTATCCCCAGCCTTATTCTATTTTTTGTTTAGAAACAGTCTCACTAAGTAGCTGAGGCTGGCCACAAACCTGCAGCACTCCTGTCTCAGCCTCCCAAGTACTGGGGTTACAGGTGTGTGCCACCATGCCTGGTTTAACATTTGTATTATTTTATATAATAAAAAATATTTATAAGAGGATAAGGATCTTTGAACCCTATTTTCCACTTGGCTTCCCTACCCCTGTCTTCAGAGTCAAAGATGGGGAATATTGAATAATTCATAACCATTTGGCCCAACCTTGCACTGGGGCTGTGTGGCTCCTCTCAGGCCTGTTTTGATGTTAACATACATGTTCACAAAGCCAGCACTTGGAATTTTCTTTTATTATTTTAGAAAATGAATAAATATAGCTAGGCACAGGGGAGCAGGCCTGTAATCCTAGTACTTGGGAAGCTGAGACAGGAGGATCACAGGTTCAAGGTCAGGCCCAGCAACTCAGTGAGATCCTGTTTCAGAACAAAAAATTAAAGGGCTATATGTGTAGCTCAGAGTTAGGATGACTTTGGGTTCAATCCCCAGAACCAACAAATAAATAAACCAGGTTATAAATTATGGCTTAATGATAATAATCATCTTAGACTAAAATATATGAATCTTCATGGAAAGTAAACATAAAACCCCAAATATAAATATTGAGAGAAAGACTAAGAAAGAGGAAGGCGGAACTGAACAGTGAACTAAATGTAGCTTCGTTTTCTGAGTGGATCTTTCCGTTTTTTCTCTGTTGATTTTTGCCTCCCACTGACATCGCTCTAACGTCACGTAAGTGTATGAAATCTTCAATTATGAATTTGCTAGTGATTTCTAATTTGTCGCAATGGCCAGATTAGTCAGATTGACTGTGTTTTGAACCGTGAAGGTTATTGTTTCATTTACCGTGAGACTGCGGTTTGATCAGGGTGTCTCAGTGGTGACCTCACAGTCTAATTGGAGAATAGGCCCCTTTGTCCAGCTTACTCATAATCTGGGCAAACACTACTGAAACAGAACAAAACTCAAACAAAGATTCATTTCTGCAGTGGCTTATCACAAAACTAAGGATTTGACTTAGTAGAGTCCTGCAACACAGATGCCTCAAATCTACAATTTCTCGAGGCCCATAGCTTCTTAACAGCTTGAACATTCCAAACTGCCTAAGTGACACTGTCAGTTTTTATTTAAAACTTATTTAGATTCATCTGAAAGCATAATAACCCTGAATAATCCGGATATTCTAACATTTACAGTTTTAGGTAATAGAGCTTACGGAAGTGATAGAATATAAAGGCTCAGACAAATAGTACATATTTTGCATTAATCCTTGTAAAATATTTTAAATAAACAAAAATCTCTAACAAGGTTAAACCTAGCATTTGCACAATACTAGTAACACAAGATATTTATTTTTTGCATGTCCAGACAAAAAAGTAATGTGTACTATTTTCTTAATTAAAACTATGAACCATGTGGCTTAATTAGTTGCAACAATTAAAACAAATCTGAGCTAAAATGACTAAATAATTTGTAGATATAAAATGCATATGTGTATATTATATATGTGTAGTATTTTAAATAGTCATATACTAATAAGATGATATACATATATTATTTATAGGATACAATGCAGTAATATCTAACTACCATTTTTCTAATTTAGAAATTGTATCTCTTTAAGATGAGAATGTATGTATAACATACTGTCTCATATATATATAGATATATAATATGAATATATATTTATTGTGATAAATGAAGCAAGGAAGGCAAAAAGTTGTCAAAAACAAAGGCCACTAACTCTAGGTTAAATTAATTTTTAGAATTGAAAGAATCCACTTAACATAATGTTCTCCAGGTCCTTCCATTTTCCTGCAAATGACGCAATTTATTTTTCTTTATTGATGAATAGAATGCATTGTGCATATTTCCCATAATTTTGTAATCCATTCATCTGCAGAGGGACACCTAGGTTGACACCATAGTTTGGCTACTGTGAATTGTGCTGCTATGAACATGGGTATGCATACATTACTGTAGCTCTCTGGTTTCAACCCCTTTGGCTAGACACCCAGTAGTGGTATAGCCAGATCATACAGTGGGTCCAATCCCAGTTTTCTAAGGAATCTCCGCGCTAATCTCCATAGTGGCTGGACTAGTTCACAGTCCCACCAACAATGTCAAAAAGTGTCTACTTCCCCACAACCTTGCCAATATTCATTGTTATTTGAGTTCTTTATGACTGCTGTTCCGATTGGGATTAGATGGACTCTCAGTGTTAGCCAGAGAGTGAAGGGTCATATGTTTTCTTTAATGTGCGTAGGATAGTGAGTACCTGGGATACAAGAGAGACTCCAGATGGTGAGGGGAAACCTCAGGGAGCCAGGGAGAAGATACAAGAGTAGGGGCTGAGAAAGAATTAGGTGCATTAATAGAAATACCACCAGAGACTATGTGTGTACATGTGACTGTGTACCGACATCGGTCTGGGTTCTCTGAACTGGGAGGTAGGGAAATGGGGAGGGGGCACCAAGAGTGTGTGCATGGATGCCGTTGTCAACATGATTTACATTAAGAGGTAAGATTATAATGCACCAATAAAAGCGCACCAAAAAAGCCTGGAAAGGCTCCTCACTCTCACCTGGAATGTATAAACTCGCAACAAAGGAGGAGCTATTTAATGAGATGGGCTATTACTTTCTACATTCTGATTAACAACACGGTATTATGTAAAGGGATTTAATCTTAGAGGAATGTGCTTGGTAGTTAGTTTTTAATGTATGCCCCTTTCTCAACCAAATAAAACCAACCTCAGAAATATATATGCAAAAGAATTCTTTAATATTATGTGTTATTATTTTATAGGGTAGATTTCTCTCTTAATATTATATGTTATTATTTTTTAGGGTAGATTTATCTCTCAAGTCTTGTGTCACTCATTTGGGAAACAGTCTACAAAAAGCAGTGGGGTATTATGCGCATGTGGGGGAAAAGGTCTTTGTGTGTGTGTGTGTGTGTGTGTGTGTGGTACTGGGGATGGAACGCGGAGGCTTTTTAACTTCAGGCTACACTTCCAGACCTATTTTCTATTTTATTTGGAAACAGGGTCTCACTAAATTACTGAGAGCCTCACTAAGTAGCTGAGGCTGGCTTCGAACCTGTGCGATCCTCCTGCCTCAGCCTCCCACGTGCTGGGATTACAAGTGTGCACCACCACGCCCGGCTTGGAAAAGGTCTTTGTTGTGCAGCCTTTAACTGGGAGCTGCTCCCTGTGTGATGCCAGGATGACCCAGGCTACTTCATCAGCCAATGCGCTTATTAGAGACGGAGTTTCCCACGTTCCACCCTAACTCAGGCTCACTGAGTCAGAAGCACTGAGCTGGGTGTGGTTCAGGAACCTGCCCAGAAACCAGCCCAGCCAAGCAGGTGAAACTGGAGAGAGTTCTGTTCTCAGGGGGGGCCTCCAAGCAGTCCTGCTTTAGGCGACAAATGTCACATTTTTCTAAGATTTTTTTCTATGCAAATTCTTTACCCTAGAGTACACTGTAATATGATGCCAGATGTTTATATGTTAAATGTTTTGTGAAGCTTTATTTTGCACATTACACACGTACTTTTATTCTGCCAACATACATTTTTAAAGCACGTTTGTTGGTGCATTGTAATCACACATCGTGATAAAGTTGAGAGCGTTAGGTACATACACTTACACAGCACCCGTGCGTGTCTAGGGCAGCATCCTCGCCGCCCAAATCTAAAAAGCCCGAGAGCACACATCTTAGAGGAAGGAATACTTACTTGCTCACGGTTTTTACTCTGGGAAATTCTGGGTTCTGTGCATGTGAGGCCAGAGTCGGAAGCCCAGGGCATGGCCGTGAGAGGCGGGGAGAGAGAATGCACAAAGGGCTGCTCTCACGTCGGGGAGGCCAGGAGGCCAGAAGCAGAGAGAGCCAGCCAGACAGCCAGGGGATTCAAAGACACACACAGCATCCCAAGGCCACTGATGAGATGACAGCTCAAGCCTGGATCGTCCAACCCTGGACATTAATACAGGAGCTCCTCAGGGGACACCTGGGCGTCTCCGTGAGCTTCCCCGCGGATCCCAGCCCGCTCCCTCTCCTTCCCCACTTGAGACTGTGATTGGCCTTGGTGGTTTTGTGTATGTCCACGGTGTCAACTCATACTCACTAAAGACTGATAATTTGTGAAACTGCCCAAGATGTTAGCAATCCGTACGTATTTTTTTAACATCACGAAATCAACTCAAGTCTCAATTTGATACTAGGCCTTTCAAAGCAACTAAAACGCTGCCTCCTGCCCACGGCTGAGTGACGACACTGGATTTGTCCTTTTCTGTAATGTTTTATGGGCTCCTTTGGTAAGCACAAACAACTTAACTGCTTTCTCATGAAGGTTTATTTATTTGCCTTTTGTGGATCTGGGGATTGAACCAGAGGTGTTCTACCTCTGAACCGTAACGCTAGCCCTATTTTATTCTTTTATTTTGAAATAGAGTTTCACTAAATTGCGGAGGGCTTCACTAAGCTGGTAAGGCTGGCAGCAGGCCGGTCGTCCTCCCGTCTCAGCCTCCTGAGAACTGGGTTGTGCGCCACCACTTCCAGCTCTTTTATGTTCTTCTCATATTTTTATGGGTGCATTATCATCCCCCATGACAATGTAGTCCTTAGAGGTTTTCACATACACGCACAAGCAGTCGTGATGTACTTCCTGCCAGGCTATGCCACAGGCCTGTTAAGGATCAACATCTTTCCGACCTTTCTTAGTTGAGATTTTTTTTTCTTTTGTAGTTTAATTTCAATTTTTCTCCCCTTGTTCCGCCAAATAAAATTATAACTTTTAAAAAATCTATGCAGCCTTCTTTACTTAGAGAGCCCCAGCCTTAGAAAATGTAGCAATGAGAGTCAGGCATATTTGGGAGGCTGAGACAGGGGGATCAAAATTTTGAAGCCAGCCTCCACAATTTAGGGAGACTCTCAACGCCTTAGTGAGATGTTTTTCTAAATAAAAAATAAAATATGTCTGGGGGTCTACCTTGTAGGTAAAATGTACCTGGGTTCAATTCCCGGCACCACAAAAGAAAAAAGTAACAATAAGGTTCATTCTGTTAAGAATCACACTCTTATAAAATAACATTTTTTGAATGAAGATTCAGATATTGATTCAGTCTGCCATTGTTGATTTTGGACTCAGTTTTAGAGTTTATAACGATGAATTTCTAAGTCGTGAGGTGAGTTAATGATGCTGGGACTCCAGGACATCACTTACAGTGAAGAAAATGATCATAACGTGCTTCTATCTCCACTGCTATCCTCGGATCGTGCTTTCTCTATACACAGCTCTCCATCTGTATGTCAGTTATTTATGATCATCATTTGTTAATAGAGTACTCATTAATATCCTTAGATTTCCTGACTCAATCCTCAGGATAACCCATGACCCCACCCCAGGACACCAAAATCTGTGAATGTTCAAGTCCTTTGCATAAAAATGCATATATTTGCATATAACGTATGCATATATTTCTTTCTTTTTTTTTTTTTTTTGGTGGTATTGGGGGTGGAACCTAGAGGCTTTCTACCTCCAGGCTATACTCCCAGACCTTTTTTTATATTTTATTTGGAAACGGTCTCACTAAGTTGCTGAAAGCCTCACTAAGTTGCTGAGGCTGGCTTCGAACCCGTGTGATCCTCCTGTCTCAGCCTCCCAAGTGTGCGCCACCATGCCCGGCTTTACATATATTTCTGTATTCTCTAAGTTATCACTAGATTACTTATACTATCTACTATGGTATAAATACAAAGTAGTTGTTATACTGTATTCCGTCAAATATAGTATAGGGGCAAAAAAATCTGTACAATCAGTACAAGGACTCTTTTTGAAAGGGGAGTATTTCTGATTGGAGGGAATCGGAGCCTGCTGTGTGATGAGGCTGGTGCTGGGGCCTGCAAGGCCAGGATCAGAGCCTGCCATGAGGTTAGGCCAGTGCCGGGGCCTTCCAGGCTGGGATTGGAGCCTGCCGAGTGGCTTCCATAGGGATATGTCACAAAAAATTAAAAATCAAATGCTTTCCCTAATGTGTGAAACTAGGGAGAAATGGGTAATAGGAGGAACTCTAGTTGAAGAAGGATCCCTATAGAGGAGCAATTAAGGTGACCTATCTGAGGGGTTGGGAGGGGGAAAGATGGAAACTCTTTAAAGCACATGATGGACTTAAATATATCAAAGTCAATCACTAAATCAAGCATGGGAATGAGGGAGGGGGTGGGAATGGGATGGGGATTGGATAAGGACTAATTGGGTGATGTGTGCTTGTATATCCTCACAAGTCTTGTATTCCATTGAGATGTTTGACTACAATGCACCAATAAAAATATATCAAAAAAGAAAGGGGGTTATTTTGATCTGTTGTACAAAGGGCCAACTCTATACATTTCTATTCATCTTCATAGCTTTTAGATTTTGAGTCTCTAAAATGCAATCTCTTAATCCGGCATGGTGACTCTTACCTGTAAAATCCCAGTACTTGAGAGGCTGAGAGAGGAGGACCGCAGGTTGGAGGACAGTCTCAGCATCCTAGCAAGACCCTGTTTCAAAATAAAAATAATAAAATAGGGATGAAAGTGGAGCTCAGAAATAGAATTCCTCTAAATTCTATTTTCAGTACTCTTTCCCTCAACACAACCTCTTGATTTTTGTTTCAATAAACTCCCAGCTTGTTCATGGAATTGCTTAGCTCTTTCTCCCTTCACACACACTCAATATCTATAGAAGGACAATGCCAGAGTAACTGCAGTGTGTTTCCTCTGTCCAAATATGTGGTGCAAATATTTCTTATCTAATCTAGCCGCCTCTGGGAATTATTAGGCTAAAGACACACACACACACACACACACACACACACACTTTACATGGTCTTTTGAGATTAATACAATATATTTCCTAGTTTACAAAACAGACAATCAGACTAATATGATCATCTACATTCAACACATTAAAGCTCTTGGCTCTAATTTAAAGTAATAAAATATCTATAAATTATGTAATAGCAATATAGGGATAACATTTCTTTCATGGGTGAGCTGTTTATTTTCTTAAAGGTCACAAATAGGCATAGAAATCCTACTTGTCAAAACCTAAGTCATGTTGATTGATGAAAAGATGGAAACGGGATGACTGATAAGAAACGGGTGAGCGATCATGGTGGCACTTCCCTGTAATCCCAATACTTGGAAGGCTGAGCCACAAGGATGGCGGGTTCAAGGCCAACCTCAGCAACTAAGTGAGATTTTTATTTCAAAATTTGAAGAAAAGAGCAGAAGTTTAAGGGTGTAGCTCGAGGTAGAACGCCTCTGGATTCGATCTCTAATACAAAAAAAAAAAAGGAAAGACAGAAATGAAAAGAAATAGAAGGATAAATTGAAACTAAAATATTATCAGAAATTTTAATTTAAGAAACTCACTGAATAACTAGCAAATAAGTAGCTAGAAATAGTGAGAAAATCCCAAAATCTAAGGAGAAGAATCTCCCTTAAAATGATGGATGATTTAATCAGGGCAACTAGAATTAAATCAGAAGTAGAGAATGCATGTAGGTTGTAAAATATGTCACACCAATTCTGGAAAGCTAGTAAAAAATGGGTATTGGAGTCTTTAAAAATAAATGAAATCCCCTACGTATTAAACGAAACTATTAGACTTTTCCAGTTATATGCAAAAGGCATTCATTAACAATAGCATATTAGTATTCATTAAAATTTTTTATGCTTTGAGAGGTTCTATAGCTCTAATGTGCCTTTTAATACACAAATTATACTGCAATTTGTCTATTTAAGTAGGTCATAGAATACCTGAGTTTGAAATTTTGACCATTTTTTGCAGAATTTCAATACAAAATGCACCTTTTAAGAAATCAACCATGATTAAGTAACACTAAAGTTCTACCACAAAAAATACAATGGCAACAAACTTCTGCAAATTTAAAAGTATCTGGCCTTTCCAAACTCAGAAAGAATACACAGAAAAGCTTATAGGGAATACTAATACATCACTTGAGTATTACTTGAAGGTTACATTTCACTTTTGTACCTCCTGTGGTATTTATTCATAATATTATTAGGTCAATGTAACATTACTTCATATTTTTCTAAAACATTCTTTATTCTTTTTGTTTCTGATAGTCAGTAGGATATTATTAGGTGTGCATTCAATATATAATACTAGAGGTTGTGTGTTTTTCTTTTGCCAACTTTTTTCTGAAATTAGTACAATTTCAGTAGAATGATCCCAAAACAGATACTTTAGAATGTCATGGTAATTTACCATGGCACCAAGAAACCTCATACTATATATCAGAATTATGAGAGCTGGGCTTGGTGGCACACACTTGTAATCTCAGTACTTGGGAGGCTGAGATAGGAGGATCAGGGTTCACAGACATCCTCAGCTACTTAGCGAGGCCTTCAGCAACTTTTAGAAACCTCCTGTTTCCAAATAAAGAATGAAATATTGGGCTGGAGGTATAGCTTGAAGGTAGAATGCCCTGGGTTCAATCCCTAGCACCGCAAAAATATTATTTGCTATGAGAATAATTGTTTCAGGTTAAAAAATTTAAAATGATGAATTGGGATCTTTGGAACCCAATGCCCTCTGAATCAAAATCTTGGGTCTTTCTTTTAGAAAGATACTATTTCTATTTGGGTTTGGGGTTTTGTATGTTTGTTTGTTTTGTGGTACTGGAAACGGAACCCAGGGACACTCTACCTCTGAGTTACTCGCTTAACCTATTTTTTTTCATTTTGTTTTATTTTGAAACAGAGTCTTGCTAGGTTGCCGAGAGGCTTTCTACATTGCTGAGGCTGGTCTTGAACCCGTGATTCTCTTGTCTCAGCCTCCCAAGTACTGTGATTATTATTATGCCCAGCTTCTATCTGGTTTCAGCACATAATACAAAGGAATTTATACTCTTAGGACCATCTCCATCAACTCTACTGGAAAGTTATTTTCAACATTTCCCATTAAAACGAGGAGTTGTCCATTAGATTACTGCAAACTCATATTTGGTGTCATCGATTCGTTTCTCTCTTTTTTTTCTTTTTGTGATACTGGGGGGGAGGGGGGAACCCAGAGGCTTTCTACTTCCGGGCTACACTCCAAGACCTATTATATATTTTATTGGAAACAGGGTCTCACTAAGTAGCTGAGGCTGGCTTCGAACCTGTGCGAGCCTCCTGTCTCAGCCTCCCAAGCGCGGAGATTACAAGCGTGCGCCACCACGCCCGGCTTCCTTTCTCTTTTAGTACAATAGAATTTATCTAATACTTCTTTAACAAAACAAGAAGGAATTGCAGTGTGCTTAAGTTAAAAGAAATGAATCCGTATCTACTGCGGATCCAGCGTGATCTCTTACACAATTTGGGGTTTCTGTTTTCATGAGGCAAGATGAGCAGGTGCAGAATCCCTGAGCCAGCTCTGCTGACCTTGGTCCACGTGGGCGTGGAGAAACTCGCTGGGGCCCTCGTTAAGACGCTTGTCGGTAGAGCTGAAAAGTTTTCACCACACCTCTTTGCCATCCTGCCTCCTGAGCTTGTTTGTTTTAACTCGCCCCACCCCACTTGAAGTGAGGTTCGGCTTTCACCCCTTAGTAAAAGTGGCTGAAGTTGTCACATTTCAAAGGCAAATGGTATGTAAAGGTAATGCCTTTGTGGTGACGCTAAATGTCCTTCTTAGCAATGATAGTGCTTATAGTAAATTAACTCTATGGAATCTTCTTATTAGATGACTAAACAATAAAGAAAATTGAGATGGAGATTCTGTCTCTACTTTGAAAAGAGTAGTAGTATTAAAGAATCAAAGGATGCCAGGATGCCAGGCGTGGTGGCGCATGTTTGTAATCCCCGCGCTTGGGAGGCTGAGACAGGAGGATCGCACAGGTTCGAAGCCAGCCTCAGCTACTTAGTGAGGCTCTCAGCAACTTAGTGAGACCCTGTTTCAAAATAAAATATAAAATAGGGCTGGGAGTGTAGTCCGGAGGTAGAAAGCCTCTGGGTTCCACCCCCAGTACTACAAAGAAAGAAAAAGAAAGAAAGGAAGGAAGGAAGGAAGGAAGGAAGGAAGGAAGGACGGACGGACCAAAGGAGAGCTCCAGGGCAAAATTAGAATTTCCAGGAAAATCCTGAAACAAGAGACAGTGGAAACCTTGGTTAAAATAAAGAATGAGACTAAATGAACAGGATTCGGAAAGAGCCATTTGTCTCTTAGCAAATTAAAATTTATTTGCAGCAATATCAGTGTCGTAAAGGGTCTATTATCAAGTATTTCTTTAATCTTTTGGTATGCTATGTCTAATAAATCTTAATGTTGAGAATAATCATACATTCGTAGGCAGAGTATATCAACATGAAACAGAAGATGAGACAGACATCAATCTCCAGCCAGCAACAAGTATCCACACACAAAAACAGCCCTCGATCTCACCTACATAGCAGTCATGCGAACATGGTATTGGAACACATGCATAGGTCCTAGGAAGTACACCTTTACTATTTTGTCTTTCCTTGCTGACATTATTTCCTACTTTTCCACCTCATTATTGATTAAACATACGTGTTAATTGTAGGCCATTGCTGCTGTTCAGATATCTCAAAAAAGATTAGACAGAGGTCAGTCAATGAATCATGAATTAATAAAATGGCTTTTTGTTTATGTGTGTGTATATGTATATATACACAAAAAATGGAATATTATTCAGCCTTAAAAATTAATAACATTCTGATAAGTGCTGTAATATGAACGTACATTGAAAACATGATGTAAGTGAAATAAGCCAGGTCCCAGAGGATGAATATAGCATGCCTCCGCTTGTTTGAGGTGCCTGGAGACTCACGTGCATACAGAGTGAAAGCACGATGATAGGGGCTGGGTTGAACGTGGAATGGAAAGCAGGGAATTATGTTATAGGTATAAAGCGTTGCTTTGAGATTAAAAGATTCCAGAGACGCACACACAAGTGTTTTACCCCATTATGATGTATGAATACAGTTCACCAATAAAAAGTTTTTAAAAATTCTGGAGATGGACAGATGGTGTCAGTTGCTTGACAGTGTTGACTTCATTAATGCCACTAAGCTGTATGCTTAAAAATAGCAGTGTAGTAAATTTTATTTTATTTATTTATTGGTAAGTGTTTTGATAGGTATTTTTATCATAATAAACAAAAGGTAGTTAGAGAACTCCAAACATCTTTGGCATCTTATAGTCACTAAAGAACATTTATGAATTCAATTAACATGAGTAAGAAACAAAGAAAGAAGCCAGGCGCACGCTTGTAATCCCCGCACTTGGGAGGCAGAGACAGGAGGATCACGCAGGTTCGAAGCCAGCCTCGCTGGCTTAAGAGACCCTGTTTCCAAATAAAAATATAAAAAATAGGTGTCTGGGAGTGTAGCCTGGAGGTAGAAGGGTTTTCAGGAACACCAGTACCACCAAAAAAGAAAAAAGAAACAAAGAAGATGATAAGGTCAACATCAGTCATAGTATATAAATAGTTGTTATCTAATCCAATTATTTCAATGAGTCATTTTTCTGCAGATCTGCGTTTTTAAAAAAATGGCCAAAATATTGTGTTATTCTCTTTATCTTTTCATTTCTTGAACACATTTTTATTTTTATAAAGATAATTTTACAAGACACCAAGGGAGAAAATACATTTTTTAAGATCAGGTTAGATTATTTGCTAAGATTTCTAATATCTCAGAAATCAACTTCCATGTCTGTAGCTTCTTTTTATCTTACAGATGAAAATGTAATAATTATATAGCTAGACATTATGCAAGGGCTGCAGATCTGTCCCTGGCACTGGCCAGTTGTGTAAGACTTTACAGGTTGATCAGCTCAAAGATAAGAACATTTTTTTCCTATGACATATATTTAAAATTTAAAACCAAGGCATGTAAAAGGTAGGACAGTGCTAGCATACTCTCCCCCCCCTTTGGTGGTACTGGGGTTCCTGGAAACCCTTCTACCTCTGGGCTACACTCCCAGACCTATTTTATATTTTTATTTGGAAACAGCGTCTCTTAAGCCAGAAAGGCTGACTTTGAACCAGCGCGATCCTCCTGTCTCTGCCTCCCAAGCGCAGGGATTACAAGCGTGCACCACCACGCCCGGCTACTAGCATACTTTTTCATCTCCTAATTTTCCTAAAAAATAAAAGAATATACCAATGTAATGCTGTTGTCCTGTGTGTGTGGTTAGTGTGTGTATTTGTGTGTGTGTGTAGTGTTTGAAACTGGGGATTGAACTCAGGCATACTATACCTTTTGAGATACACTCCCAGCCCTTTTTATTTTTTGGTGGTACTGGGGTTCCTGGAAGCCCTTCTACCTCCGGGCTACACTCCCAGACCTATTTTATATATTTTTTTAATTTAGAAACAGGGTCTCCTAAACCAGTGCGCGCGGCTTGCTTCGAACCTGCGCGATCCTCCTATCTCTGCCTCCCAAGCGCGGGGATTACAAGCGTGCGCCACCACGCCCGGCTTATTTTGTGTTTTGAAACAGCATCTCACTAGGTCCCTGAGAGTGCCACTGTGTTGCCGAGGCTGCCCTCAAACCTGCAATCCTCCTGTCTAAGCCTTCCAAGTACTAGGATTACAGGCATGCGCCACCATACCTGGCTCCCCTTAATTTTAAAAGAATTAATTTATTTTAAACTTAGATCAGACTTTTAGAAATGTATGTAATATATCTTTTGCCATGTTATACTTTAATTATTTCAGATTTGTTTGTAAATCTTCCTTATCCACAAACTTTCACAGTGTTTAAGAAAGTATCAAGGAGTTAGCCACAAAATTAGTGGAGAAGGGGTCTCAAACATTTGCTCCTCTGACTAGTAAATGTTATTAAAATCATCTTTTGTGGAATCTGCACATTAACCAATGGATTAAAGAGATCATAAAAGAGTTTAGAAGACATATTTAAGATGAATGGAGAAAAAAATAAAAACTTTTGAAACACAATAAAAAACAGTACTCAGAAGGAAAAGTATAGTTATAAATGCTTATATTAAAAAAAGAAGTCAATCATGGCTCCCAGTACTTGGGAGGCTGAGACAGGAGGATCGCGCAGGTTCAAAGCCAGCCTCAGCTACTTAGTGAGGCTCTCAGCAACTTAGTGAGACCCTGTTTCCAAATAAAGTATAAAATAGGTCTGGGAGTATAGCCCGGAGGCAGAAAATCCCTGGGTTCCATCCCCATTACCCCCCCAAAAAAAAGAAAAAAAAAGAAGTATCTATAAAGATCTATTACCTAACTTTTCATAATAAAACTAGAAAAGAAATTGATTTCACAAAAGGAAGCACAAAATGAACATTACAGAGGAAACAATCAAGTAGAGAATAGGAAAACGGTCAGTGTAGTGCCCTTGGCTGTGATCACAGTACCCGGGAGGCTGAGACAGGAGGATCACAGGTTGATGGAGACCAGCCTCAGCAACTCGGTGAGACCTTGTTTCAGAGGAGCATAGCTCAGAAGCAGAATGCCCTTAGGTCCAAAATAAAATTTAAAAAAAAGAAAAAGAAAAAAATGCAAGAATGGGAGAAAATGTTCGCAATTCATATATATGATAAGGGTCTAACATCTATAATATATAGAACCCTTTATAATTCGATAATGAAAAGGCAAACCAATTACAAAAGGGAATGGATTTGCTTAGATTATTCTTCAAAGAAGTTATATAAATGGCTAATAAATACATCAAAAGATGCTCAGTATCATTAGTCACTTGGAAAATGAAAATCAAAACCACAGCGAGATACCACTTCATACCACTTAGGATTCCTATAATTAACAAGAGGGTTGCAGGTTCAAAGCCAGCCTCAGCAACTTAGCAAGGCCTGAGCAACTTGGTGAAATTCTGTTTTAAAATAAAAAATAAGCCTGGTGTGGTGGCACATGCTTGTAATCCCAGCACTTGGGAGGCCAAGATGAGGACTGCATTTCACAGCCAGCCTCAGCTATTTATTAAGGCTCTTCACAACTTAGTGAGACTCTGTTCCAAATAAGAAATAAAAAATCAGGTTGTGGGTGTAAATTGGAGGTAGAATAGGGTTCAATCTCTAGCATCACACAACAACAACAACAACAGGAGGAGGAGGAGGAGGAGGAGGAGGAGGAGAGGAAGAAGAAGAGGAAGAAGAAGAAGAAGAAGGAGGAGGAGGAGAAGGAGGAGGAGGAGGAGGAGGAGGAGGAGGAGGAGAAGGAGAAGGAGAAGAAGAAGAAATAAAAAGGGCTGCTGCATAGCTCAGAGGTAGAATATCCCTGGGTTCAATTCCTAGTACCACAAAAATAAAGTAAAATGAAAAATAAAAAGGAAGAGACTGTGTCATCAACGATGGGCGGAGCCTCCATACAGAGAATGTAAAACTGTGTGGCCTTTTAGCAAAGCTTAGCTTTTCCTCATAGATATGAATAAAGTGATAAATTGGCTCTATCACCTCTACGGCCACATGAGTTTTACAAATAATACATGGCTTTTCATAGTTATTTATAATAACCAAAAATATGCCAACCCAAATGTCCAACAACCAATGCACAAAGGTTCATTGTTATTGTTTTTGCAGGTCTGGGAATGGGACCCAGGGGCATTTGACCTCTGAGCTACACCCCCGTGCCCTATTTTTTATTATTTTGAAACGGTCTCACTGAGGTGTGGAGGGCCTCACTGAGTAGCGGAGGCTGTCCGCGAACCACGATCCTCCAGTCTCAGCCTCCCGAATGCTGGGATTACAAGCGTGCGCCACCACGCCTGGCTATTGTTGTTTTTTTATACCCATAATCTGTATGTAGTATAACCATTCCAGGGAATAATCTTTGGAAATAAGAAGGAATAAAGTCCTGATACAGCATGGCTACACCTTGGAATCTTTCAAGTCATAAGGTGAGACACAAGAGGCCACACACTATGTAAATTATTTTATATAAAATGTCTGAAGAGGCCAAGCCTGACCACAGAACACAGACTTGCGTTTTCCAGGGAGGGGGGAAAGAGAACAGAGATGACCATGAGTGGTCTGGTGTTTCTTTTGGGGGTGAGGAAAAGACTCTGGAACCAGATGGTTAGTGTAATAAAGCCCAATGAATTGTCTAATTCTTTCTTCTTTCTCCTCCTCTTCCTATTTTTGTACTGGGGATTGAACCCAGGAACATTCTATCTCTGAGCTGTACTCCCAGCACTATTTTAGTTTTGATTTTGAACAGGGTCTTACTCAGTTGCTTAGGGCCTTGCTAAATTGCTGAGGATGGCCTTGAACCTGCAATCCCCCGTCTCAGCCTGCCAAGTACTGGGATTACCAGTGTGTGCCGCCATCCCTAGTTTTTAATTGTATACCTTCAAGAGAGTGAATCCTAAGCCATGTGAATGATAGCTCAGCAAAAAGTTAATTGAGATGGGAAAAAAAAAAAAGAAAATTTAGGACAAAAGAAAATGAGACTAATTAATGCAAGATAAGACAGGAAATACAGTGAAAAGCAGAAGGGCTGAATCCTATGGTGCTGGGCCTGTGCAACTCACAGCAGGCAGAGTACAGCAGGAGCTGCTGCACCGGGAGGAAGGGCCCCCAACGGGAACCCTGCACAGCAACAGTTTCTTTTGGGGCTGACACTTAAGAACCCCCCCCTAAGGACCCCCCCCCACCCCGTAGTTCTGATCCTTTAAGTCAGTTCAGAAAAATCTGGATAACTAAGTCTACAGATAACACTGCAGTGTCTCCCTGCCTCATTATTATGCGTTCCACAGCATATTCCTTAACGAGTTTATTTTGGTTTTTAATTCAGTAAGTGCATGGTGAGCACTTGCCCATTTCCCTTTTGTGTTTCCCCCAAATGCCAGCCTTTAATGTATCCTTGAGGCCAGTCATTTTGGAATAAGTGCTGTGTTTCTACTGTAGACTGTTGCTATTAAAAAAAAAAAAAAAGTAAGACAGTACCTCTACCCTCCTTTTAAAGATTATACCAGAGACTGAGACAGGAGGATCCCAGGTTGAAGGCCGGCCTCAGCAGCTCTACAAGACCCTTAGCAACGTCCTAAGACTCTTTCAAAATAAAAAATAAAACAGGGCTGGGGACGTAGCAGGGAGGTGGACCCCCTGGGTTCAGTCCCAGCGTGCAAACCAAGGAGATGATGCCATTCCGTTTCATTCATTTCTTTTCTCCTGTGTACTTTGGAGCTTAGTGGTCAAAACAAAGCAAAAGAAAAATCGAGCTTACTAGGGTTCAGAGAAGATTATACACATTTGTCACTTTATATAGTACTTCATTATAAATGTGCCAAAATAATGATGTTTTTTATTTCATCTAAATAGTAAATGTACCATCGGTTGGCTAAGTGACAATAAGTATTGTTGCATGAGATAAACGTCCCTGTAATGAAGAGTGATGTTACTCGGTAGGTGAATTTTTTTATTGCTTGTTTGAATTAGAATATCCTATTCATAATTTTTTTCTTTAAAGCTATAGGCCTAAAATCTGAAATATTCATCTACAGCACAATAAAATCTTAGTTGATTCCGAGAGCGGGTCAGCCAAGATGAACAAATGAGTCTTGTAATTGCATAGTAGAGGTCAAAAAATTATCGCTATCAAATGAGGAGGGAGAGAGAATGCTATAGACCTAGAGGAAAGGTCATGAAATTAGAACCAAATAAAAGTAATTCACCGATAGTAATTTCCCTTGATCTGATGGCAATTGTTAAAAGATTTAACAAATCCTGTTACGATGGACAAAAACTGTTCCCTGAAGAATTTATTTTTTAAAAAACCATCGTAATACATGCAGAATACTGAGCAGCTTAGGTCGCTGCTTATTTTTTTTTTTTTTTTTTTTTTGCAAAGTGAGCACGTGGCTTCCCTGGGCATCCTGTTAGTCAAGTTTCAACTTAGGATGGCTCCTGAAAATCGTAGTATTGGCAGAGTCGGAATTAGCATGAGAGAGTTAGTTGTAAGTACTTTTATATAGATACAATTGCTCTTGAATGTGTAAAAGTCTGCATGAGGGTTGCTGGAGATAAGAGGGTGTACCCAGGTTTGAAATCTGTAGAGATAGATAGCCGGGCGTGGTGGCGCAGGCTTGTAATCCCAGCATTCGGGAGGCTGAGACCTGGAAGATCGCGGTTCACGGACAGCCTCAGCTACTTAGTGAGGCCTCTGCAACTCAGTGAGACCCGGTTTCAAAATAATGAATAAAAAATAGGGCAGGGGGTGTAGCTCGGAGGTCAAATGCCCCTGGGTTCCATCCCCAGACCCTCAAAAAAAAAAAAAAAAAAAAAAAAAAAGAAATCTGTAGAGATTTCAGGTGTAGTGTCTGCTCATAGTTTCATGATGTTAAGAGTGATTCTGGTGGATGTGCTTGAAGAGTGTCCCGTGAATTCCAGATCTTTGAATGGACAAAGAAAAGGAGTGCACACAGGCAGTTTCAATTTCATTTCTTCCTTGGAAGATCAGCTCAAATTAAGCCAGTGAGTAAAAGAATTAGCAATTCCTTTTCTGTATCTATAATAAATAGACATAAACTGCACTTCTTATCACAGTTCTCAAATATCAATTGAAAATGATGAAACTTTTTCCACAAAGACTGAATTTGACACTACTCTAGTGAAATGCACCTGGAGACTACTTTAGGCCACCGAGTCATTCAGTTAGTCAGAATTATGTGTGGTCAGCTCTCTCCTTTCACTCTGAGCATATCCTCCTACATACATTTTTTTCTCTGCATCATGTTACAATGTAAAGGTGAAGTCCATGTTTATAAACAATTACTGATTAGCATTCAGAGCAAAGCATCGTAACCCAAGTTTATTACAAGTGTTTTCTCTGAGCACTGTATCATCAAGTTTGATCGGCTCTAGCTCGTCTGTTTCCAATAAAATAGTAGATAGAATACCCCGGGTTCAATTCCTAGCAGGAGAAGGGGAGGGAGGGAGGGAAAGAGAGAGAGGGAGGAGGGGGGGAGAGAGAGAGGGAGAGAGAGAGAAAGAGAGGGAGAGAAGAGAGAAGAGAGAAGAGAGAGGGAGAGAGAGGGAGAGGGAGAGGGAGAGGGGGAGAGAGAGAGAGAGAGAGAGAGAGAGAGAGTCGAACAGCGGGATTAAGCTGCATTAGTGAGATCCAGGTCCACATCTCTCCACATTACCATTTGGCTCCATTTCAATGTTGGCAAGGAATTTCCACTTATGTAAGATACGTAGCCTTGCTCAAAAGGTCAAAGCATCACTGACAACACACACACACACACACGCACGCGCACACACACACACGAAAGAAAAAAACTATCTAAAACAACAAAGAGAAAATGATAAGAAAAGGTAGGGACTTGTTTCTTCCCAGAGTGAACCCCGTTTTTTCCTTGCTGAGCAAGCAGAGGGAAGCACCCCAGGTTAAAGATGTGGTCGGTTCTCCAGAACTGTGCCCATCACGGGAACCAGAGCTGTCATGAGGGTTTAGGAAGCGCTTTCTGTGGATTCCTGGAGTGGTGACCTCACTGGGAGGTGTACAGCAAAACAACCCGCGTCAATGAAAGCACAGTCATGTCCTGGCTAGAAGACCAGGGCTTTCAAACTTAACGTTAAATGGCTAAGTATACTAGGTACTCAGATTCCCACATAACATTACAGAGAATCGAATACACCTGGCTGAGCAGAAATGAAGGCTCCAGGTTTTCCTAAGAATGGTGGAGGGGGAGAATCAACCTGTTGGGAGAAAGCCCTGGAGCCAGCAAAGGTCTAGGCCTAATAAAGGGTGCAGACATAATGAATGCACGTATTCAAATGTATGTATTTGAGCCAGGCCTGGTGGTACCTGCTTGCAATCCCAGTACTTGGGAGGCTGAGGCAAGATGATCATAGGTTCAAGGCCAGCCTCAGCAATTTAGTGAGACCCTGTTTCAAAATAAAAGATAAAATAGAGCTGGTGATATACCTCAGAAGTAGAATGCCCCTGGGCTCATCCCCAGCCCCATCTCTCTCTCTCTCTCTCTCTCTCTCTCTCTCTCTCTCTCTCTCTCTCTCTCTCTCTCACACACACACACACACACACACACACACGTATGTTATATTCTGAAATAAAGAGCAGATTGAGTAACATATTACGGAAACACATTCTACTTCAGTTTCCAGTGAGATTTGCCTAAGTCAAGGTACCTACTGTTAGCATCCATGCATCTTCAGAGCAGGAAGAGCTCTGAACCTAGAACACTAGCAAATGTACCGCTCAGCTCAGTGTAGGTCTCCCTTTTGCCTCCAGAAGCAAAGCCATATACTTGGTGCCAGGAAATGTTCAAAAATTTTAAGTGTGCAATATGAACTTACTTAATCCAATATTAATTTATCTTATGAGAGGATGACTATAAACTTCTTCCCATTGGATGCCCAGGGAGCTGAGGCTTAGAGATGAACAGCTCCTGTTGGGAGGGTAAACTCCAGCCTCAGCAGCCTGCTTCTAGAACAAGTACGTGTGTATGTGGTACCCAGGACTGAACCCAGGGATGTTCTGCTTCCAAGCTACACCTTTGACACAGGGTCTAACTAGGTTGCCGAGCCTAGAACCTGATCCTCCTGCCTCAGTCTCCAAGCCCTAGGATTGCAGGCACGAGCAGAACACCCAGCGTCAACAAGTACTTTTAATCAATACCGCTTTGCGACTTTTCTTTGCAAAATTAATCACTTTAAAAATCAGGTTAACTACAGGCCAAATCGGAGGTAATAAACGAACGAGGGGACCGGAATGGGTTAACACCAGAGCAGATCTGTGGATCTGCAAAAACAGAAACACTCTCCAGCTAGGGAAAGCCCATTCCTGCCCCGTAGGAAATTCAATGGGCTTCCTGTGCCTTTAAAAGCCCCTCTCCCTCTTTACAAAGCCTTGGCGGCGGCGCTGCAGCAGGGCGCCTTCCACCTCCCTCTGCGCGGGTCTGGGGTCCGGGGGGCCTCGCTGGGTCAGTAACCCTGGGGGGGGGGGGCCTCAGGGCAGCTTTCTTTGTACCCGGTCGCTGCCAGACAAACCCGCCTGGTAGGGCGATCTGAGATTAACCCTTCAGCGCCCAGGAAGACCCCCCTGAGGCCGGGCGGGCGGGATTCCCCGCTGCAGTCCTGCACCCGGAGGCCCGGAGCCGGCGGCGGGTGCGAGCGCGGCTGGGGGGCCGCAGAGGGCGCAGCTGGTGCGGGATGGCGCCGCCTCGGGGGCGCGGGGGTGCCACCCCGCGCTGGGCTCCGGCTCCCGGGCTCGCCCGCTCCCTCCCCCGGCTGGACTTCCCCAGCTCCGCCGGGCTCCGAGGACTCTCCCCGCCCCAGAGAAGTGCGGCCGCTGGGCAGGTCGGTGCGGGCTGCGGGCTGGGGAGGAAGGTGGGAGACGCCCGGAGGAGCAGGGGGAGGGCCGAGGGAGGAGGGAGGAGGGCGCCGCGGCGGATCTGGCAAATTGCGAGCAGCCTGCGCTCCCGAAGGCTGGAGCCGGAGCGCGGCGGCGGCGCCTGCTCGGCCGCCAAACTCCCGGGGCGCTCGGCGGGGCTGGGCCACCTCCTCCGACCCGGGGACCCCTCCCCAGGGTGCAGCCTGACTTTACCCCTCCCGCCTTTTTTTTTTTCCCCCCTTTCGCCTTCCTCTCCCTCTCGCTCTTCCCCGGCGTGGACCTCCGGCTGCCGCAGCAGCGCGATCCTTCCCGGGGCTCAGCTCCGGGCGCTGCCCATCCATCCCTCCAGGCTGCCGGCCAGGACGCGCGCCCGGCTTGGGGCAAAGAAAAGAAGAAAAACTTGTCGGAGGGGCTTCGCCAGCCCCGGGACCCCCCGCCCACACGCCCCGAGCCGCCCCCCGCCGGGACCACCCCAGGACCGGGAAAGTTCCCGGGAGCCAGCCGCAGCCCCCGCGCCCGGAGGAGGACCGGCGCGGCCGAGGAAGCCGCTGGGCTCGGGCGCGGAGAGCATCGCGGGCCGGGCGGCCCCGCAGCCCCCAGCCCCGGCTGCCCGCCGAGGGGGCAAGCCGGGCAGAGACCCAGGGTCCGCAGCGGAGCGCCGCGCCCCCGCACATTCCCTCCGCGCCGTTTCGGCTTCCGCGAGTGAAGTCCCAGGAACTGCACCAAGGCCTCGGGGCCCGCCGACGCCCCCACCCCCGGCGCCATGGCGGGGGTCCCCAGGGCCGGCCTGGCCGCCGCGGGGGCCGCGATCCTGTGCCACCTTCTGACTGCCCGGTTCCAGTTCGTGGAAGGGGAGGCTGGACGCCAGATGCGCGGTAAGCGGCGCTGTGGCTGGACTGCGTGCTGGCCCAGGACCCTCCCCATCCCAACGCCTCCTCGCGCCCTCGGGAAAGTTATTGCAGTTTTCTTCGGGGCAACTTGAGCTGCCCAGATCGCGAGACGGGGGTCGGTGGGAAGGGGAGGCTGGGGGCTGGGGGCGCCGGGGATGGACTGTCTCCCCGGAGCGGCCCCAGAGGGATCCGATGGGGCACACCTCCGGTGGGTCGGAGCCCGGGGGCTGGCCAGGCCGGCCCCCAGCTTGGCAGCTCTTCCCGCTCCTGGGGTAAACTAAAGAACGCGTGGTGGGGGAGGGGGGACACGGCGACAGCCTGGGCTCGCAGGTCTCCCATCAGCAGTACGAAATTGCCCGCCTCTGCCCCAGACTGTCCCCGCGGAGCCTGGGGCTGCTCGGAGGCTGGAAGCGGGGCGTGGCAGGTGCGGCTGGGCTCAGGGTGGGAGGGTGTGGGAAAGGTGGGGGCGGGCACGCCCGTGGGGACCAGCCCCTGGCCCGTCGTCCTCTGTCCGTCAGCTCTGCACACAAGCTCGGGCATGCCAGGGGTTCCTAGGAGTGCCCGGACCTGGGGGCGGGAGGAGTCGCGGCCTCCTCGGGCTCCTCCCAGCGGCCACGCCTCCTGCCGGGCAGGCCGCCGCGGCCAGGTGAGGGAAAGCCCGGTGGGGGCTGGAGCCTGCTCCCCCTTGTGCCCTTCAGCGAGGCCACTGAGGCACAGGGAGACCTTGGCAGAAATTTGTAGACTCCTGCAGACTTTCAGACCAAGTGTGATGGGGTGGGGGAGAAAACTTGGAAAGAAAAAGCAAAAACTTCTTGGTTGTTTCTGTTTGGGTGCATGCCTCTGTGTGTGTGTGTGTGTGTGTGTGTGTGTGTGTGTAACTGGGGCAAGTGAGCAGGAGTGGTAAGGGATTCCTTGCAAAGCATGCATGTGTCCCCAGTCATTAAAACTCCAGTCACAGATGGGAGGCTACCTGGGGGTTCCAGGTAAGGGTGGATGTGAGAGGAATACTGGAATGACATGTTGCCAAACAGAGACCTAGCAGAGAGTCCAAATGCGAGTTCACCCCTGGTGTGAATTGTTGTAGAAGAACACAGATGCTTCCTCAGTGCTCTTATTTATGACTGGAGAAATGTGTGTGCTGGGCGGCATGGTGTGGGTGATGACGGTGTTGTAGACACTGTGCACTTCCTGGGTGTTGATGACTCCCTCCGGCTTCTCTTGTTCTGCAGTAATCTCTGAGTGGTGGTTCTTGACTGTGTGTGGTCGACATCAGTAGACCGTACCTTCTGTTTACATCTCTGGTACCTTTCATTGGTTGAAAAAAAATACAGTTCCCTCTCCAGGAAAGAACACATTTATTTAAAAGTACAAGAGGAATTTTTATCGGCATACTTATAGAATAAACAAATGCTTTAAAGAAGACAAGTTCACAAAAAGAGGTTAGAAGAGGTGCGTGCGCCAAAATACATCCCGGGTTGTTTACTTAAAAGCGTCTTTAGCGCTAGGAGCAAATAATACGTTTACAGGACTAAATAAAAGCTCAGCAAATATCCATTTTTTTCTTAGCTTTTCTCATTAATAATGCTCCTGAGAATAGAATACACACACACAAATTTGCTATCAGTTCTCAACTCAGGATAAAATTCATTCTAAGATTGGCCAAATAATTTTAAAAATTAGCTTTGGGGAATATAAAATGCCTAAATGGCCAATGTAAATATACCAGTATTTTTAAAGTGGATCGATATTTCTGGTGGGAATCTGCTGTTAGAAACCCCTATGTTTAAAGGATGGGTTTAAAAGATCAAGGAAAAAAGGTGTAATTTTAAATTTCCTGGCAAACACTGGAGACTGTATTGTGACTGAAGTAGGCTCTTCCCTGGACATCAGAAGACACTTAGTTGTATAAAATAATCTTGGATTCAAGTGGTTAGCCTACAGAATGTGTAAAACATAGCAAGGTGAGATCTATAAAAAAGTATAGTTTCTATTGTAAAAAGTTCAGCAGCAGAAAAGAAAGTCGAACAGTCTTGAACTTTGGCATGCAGCTGTGAGGATTTTTGTTACAGACATTTTGGCCCAGGAAAAAACATCTGATTTCATAACAAGGACATTTTATTTTGCATGACTTCAGTAAACGCTGCAGTAGATTTTATTGCCACCAGAGGGCAGAGAAACTGCTAATTTCTTCTATTCATCTTTTTAATATTTTTATGTTCTAGAGGCAAGTAGTTTATGTTCAGCTGTCACTTATGTTTATTTTAGCCGTTATTTATCTGATTGAAGACGCTCTGTTGTACTCTGCTTTTGTTCAAGTCAAAACAATTCAGTTTGAAATATTACTAATTTGTGGGTTTCATCATGAAAGTCGCCTCGTTGAGACGTTGTGTCATAGTATAAAGTTTCCGTTTTTCAAAATATTATAACAGAAGGTTGACTCAAGTTACTATTTCTTATAAAATGGCATGGTTGATATTATCGGACAAATAACAGGCTTATGATTAGACACATAACCATATTCATCTATCTTTGTCTTGTGACTGAATACAAAAATTTAAACTATGAAATAAATGTAGGGCATTTTCCCTTTAAAGAATAGGTGAGGTTGTAGCCTAAATTTGGGTACGTTTGGGCTGGAGCATGAATGTGGTGTCGAATATTTACATCAGAGGCCAGGGGTTTCCTTCATGAGCGTCTTCGGGGAGGTCGGGCATTATTAACGTCAGGACGTTGACCCAGGCACTAGGCTGATATGCAGAGGTCAACCCTGCCAGGGAAGATGTGCTTGAAAGCACTTACTACTGGAAGATGTTAAGATGTTCCAAAGAGGTTTCTTCTCTGTGTGAATCAGTGATTTTTCATGCACAGATGTCAAAAACACGTATCTTTAAGTTAGTTTTGTCTCCGTTTTATTTCTTTATAAAAGATATCTCCTACTTCAGAAGTGATGTGTTTTTGAAAGAAGTTGGCCAACAGCTATCATCAGGAGATCTCAAGTCTTCAGCTGCTGCCCTGTCACATGGACATCTTTTATCACACATGGCCCCGTGGCCTTAGCCACTTCCCCAGGCCATCCGTCCCCTGCATGTTCTTAGCACTCTCACCAGTCACTCCCTGAGCTATCCTGTGCTCCTACCTTCTTGCCATTCTCCCTGCTCTTTCTTCTCCCTCCCTATTTATCCATCTTCTCTTTGTTCTTAACCCTCCACAAGCAAAACAACGGTTGCCTAGTGACTTCTTTAAGGAATCTGCCTGATGCTGTTAGATATTGTGGAGTTTCCTTTCTCTCCTGTATCCCGTTACAGGCGCTGCTCACTCCCAAGGCCACGTCCTGTCATCATTTACGCCTGGAGCTGCCGCAGCATGTGCCACGTAGGGTCTGCCGTAAACAGCTGTTGAGCTGGATGGACTAAACAGAATAGCTCAAGCTGGACCACTGACTTAACTGTCACTCTGGGGTACTTTTCGGTAATCCTCACCCTGTAACTTTTTTACCCATTGAAAACATGGAAATAAATACAGAAGCTGGCTGAATCCAATTGTAATTGAAACCCATAGCATGCAGAGGACTACAGACTGTCTTAATACTTTTGGTAGATTTTTTTTTTTTAAATCTTAAACCTACTATTAGTAGGTAGAACTTTCAAAAAGTTGTGTCTTACCATTTTGTACTGCTGGCTTCTAACTGCACATTCACTCCTGTTCTCAACTGAGTTTCTTAAAATTCAGTATAATACCTATAGCTACGTGGACAGATATGCATATATATGTCATACATACACACACACACACTCATGGTGGTACTGTTCTATTTCTCAGTGGAGATGAATCCTCTTAACTGAGGCTGGCTCACCGTGAAATTGCTTTTGAGCCGAACTGTGCCTAGGCGTTATGCCATTAACTCACACCAAAGGAGACTTTAAGAAGGCAGTCAGCATTCAGGAACGGGGCTCAGGGGTGGAGTGTTGACTTGGCTTGGAGTTTCGTCCCAGAGAACTTGTTCTGGTAGCTGCTACTGGGACCTGGATGAGGGTGTTGCAAAAGACACCCATAGTATCTGTTTCCTGAGTAGTTATCACAAAAACAAGGGTCAGAAATCCTGAGTTTAAATACTAGGCTCTTTTGAACTGATCTCTTTCTACCTTCGGGACACTTGATGTGTTGCCCTTAAAGCTGTGGGGTTTTGAAAGCTGCAGAGCACAACTAGTCCATGTCCAACACGTATGCAAACCTTCTGATCTCCATTTTTCATACTTACTTGCTCTCCTGTGTCTTCCTCTTCTCTCCTTGACCTGTGGTTTCAATGTGGCTGGACCTCTCCCAAATTCAATGTGGCCCCGCATGTGCCGTGTTGAGCGGTGGTAGAGTCTTAAAGTGTGATGTCATTAAGAGGGATTAATGCTGTTTTCCTGGGACTTGATTATTTACTAAGAGAACAGCCATCCCTGCTGTTTCCTCTCTTCCTTTTTCTCTTGTGCTTATCTTCCATGTTTCAATGTATCCTAGGAAGAGGCCAGGATATGCTGACCTCAGGCTCCTGGACTGGCAGCTTCCAGAGCCTCAAGCTAAAAAAATAAATTATACTTTTGAAGTTAGCCCGTCTCAGACATTCTGTTATAGCAACAGCAAATGGATTGTCACATTTTCTCACTTGAAAATCTTATCTTGTATTTGTTTTAGAGATAGAAAATAAATAAGTAAAATCCAATCACCATAACACATCTAGGTATTAATAAATTGCTTTTCAGTTTTTTCTTCCTCTGATGAATTCCAGTCCTGCCACCCCCATTCTGAGCACATTTCCTCCCAAGTTTTTATTATCTGCAGAGCACTGCACTCTGAGAGGTTTTTCTTCCTGGGGTTCGCATGGGATGTCTTCTTTCACTGACCCCACACGACGGTTCTGTTGAGCTGAGGAAGTCCCTATAAAGGCCCAGCCTGGGAGATGATGCCTTTGCTCAGACAGTTCGCCCACTATTTATTATGCCATATGTTGTTTGGCCAAATTAACAGTAACAGCCGGTCAAAAAAACGAAGGCATAAAACATTGCGCTCCGTGCCCGTCACGAGTGAGCCCGATGCAGGTTTGCCCTTGTTTTATTCCCTCTCTTTAATTAAAAAGGCGGCAGTAGATGGAGTGACGCTAGGATGTGTATTTAAACAGAATTAGAGGCCTTGTTAAAGGGATGTTTGCGATTAGCGTAGCCTGTTAAAGGCTGCGGATCAGAGCACGGGGTCAGACGCTGCTCGACCTTACCTGAAACCTAGATTTTAATGCCTTCTTTCCCCTCTAAATTAAAATAGGCTGTTATTACTCTTTCTGCTTCTGTTACAGTGGAGGGTGACCTGTGATTTTTTAAATTTTTTTTATATTTTTGCCAGGAGCGTATGACAAAAGCAACGAATGATGCAGACTGCCTTCCACTATTTTTTCAGAGTCTTACTTACATAGTTCCTCCCTACCTATGAGTTTTTCATTCATTACATGAAAATGTCTTTAGAATCCCTGTTGCTCAAGGTCTCATCCTGCAAGAAACTCACGTATCTCATGAATGCTCCAAGCCTGCAGAGGGAAAGGCAACAGGTTGCCTGCAGACAAGCAGCACGTGGATCTGAGTATGTACAAGTGAGCGTTCAAGCGGAGGGTAGTGGCGCAGGCCTGTAGTATCAGTACTTCGGAGGCTGAGACAGGAGGAACACAGGTTCAAGGCCAGCATCAGCAAGTACTGAGACTCAGCAACCTAGTGAGACCTGTTTCAAAAGCAAAATAAAATAGAGCTGGGGGAAGTGTGTAGCTTAGAATTAGAATGTCCCAAGTTTAATCCCCACGGCCACAAAAAACCCCCAAAGAGTAAATTTCTATATATTCCTTGTAGTGTTGAGGAATAGGAAATATCTAAATAAAGCTAATATGCGCACGCGCGCGCGCGCGCGCGCGTGTGTGTGTGTGTGTGTGTGTGTGTGTGTGTGTGTGTGTTACTGGGGTTGGAATACAGGGGCCTTCTACCTCTGGGCTTCACCCCTAGACCTATTTTATATTTTATTTGGAAACAAGGTCTCATCAAGTTGCTGAGGCTGGCTTCACACCTGCCATCCTCCTGTGTCAGACTCCCACACACTGGGATTGCAAACACGTGGCACCACGCCAGGCTCTGCTAATATATTTTTAAAAGGCACGATGGTTGGTGAATGCAATCTGGCCTGTTTAGGATAAAGTATTCTCAGGTTTAGTTGGAATATAAGGAATTCAACGTGTAATGGTGCGTTTTGTGCAGTAGCAATATGCTTCTGTGTGTTTGTGTGTTTTTTGCGATAGCTTCCAATGTGGTTTGTTTTTGCGATAGCTTCCAATGTGGTTTTTTAATCTGCGAAGCCATGATATGAATATCCGAAGAATAGCCATTTCCCTGGTAAGAAAGAAAGGTAGATGGAGCCTGTTATTTTCGAATGTGACATTCACAAGTACTCACGATTTCCGAGATGTAAAATAGTCTTCCAGGTGCTTTTCAGGCCGATCTCGTGTTGACTTTCTTCTTCACGTTTGCTTAATTTTCTCCATGATGGGAGCTGCCCCCAGCCCAGTGAGCCTGGCGCGTTCTTGGGAGCTTTATCACTTGTATCTCTTCCGACTTCCTCTGTCTGCTGCTCTCCCTTCTTTTTTACTGATTCTTTCCTTCAGTACATGGAGAAAAGTCTGCACACAAGTTACAGAGTGTAATCTGCATTGCAGAACAGTCACGGGAAAGCATATGGGAAGTGATTTTTGTTGTACCAACTCATGTTCTAATTACATATGCGTTCCTGCTGCTTAATGAACTCCTGTCCTAAACTTTTGATTAAAGGAATAAATAAACCCCTCAATTATTTTGCTAGGCCAGGGTTTCATGTTTAAGATAACTAAAGTGACCGGGCGTGGTGGCGCACGCTTGTCATCCCCGCGCTTGGGAGGCGGAGACAGGAGGATCAAGCAGGTTCGAAGCCAGCCGCGCTGGCTGAGGAGACCCTGTTTCCAAATTAAAAAAAAAAAGTATAAAAATAGGTCTGGGAGTGTAGCCCGGAAGTCGAAGGGTTTCCAGGAACCCCAGCACCACCAAAAAAAAAAAAAAAAAAAAAAAAGATGAACTAAAGCGTACGACCTGTGAGTACTCTTTCAAGAATTCTTATCTTCTTTATATAATAATATATTCTTTCAAATTCTTTTTATTGTTTTCATAGTCTTGGGAACACAGGCCTTTGAATCTTTTTAAATTAATTTGTTTTATGGTACTAGGGATTGAATCCAGCGTTGTCCCACCACTGAGCGGCATCCCTCAGCCCTTCTTTATTTTTCTTTTGAACCGTTCTCTCCCCTCAGCCTCCCAGTTAGCAGCATCCCAGCTGTGCTTCACCAATCCACCAGCTTCATTTGCTAATTCCAAAAATTAAATACTAGGCTAAAAGACTTATCATTGTATCTTTGCATTTTTACTCTTTGTATCTTGTTAAGAGAAGACATAGGATTTTTTTATATTTTAAGGTCTGTACCTTTATTTCAGAAGACTCTTAATGCCCTATGAAAATAAAGTTGACTTGTAAAGTTAAATTAAATGAATGATTTTACCTTACAGCTTGAAATGATTCTCACTGTATTACAAAGATGTTCCTCAGCTTTTGACTTTCACGTGCTAGTTTATCAGCATAGGATATTATAGATATATTATGTGTTCTGTAATGTATATGTGCACAGATTTTGATTTATAACTTGGAGCACAAAATATTAGTTTTTTTTTTCGGTACTGGGCATGGAACCCAGGGGCATTCTACCTCTGAGCTATACCCCCAGACCTATTTTTTATTCTTTATTTTGAAACAGGGTCTCACCAAGTTGTAGAGAACTTCATTAAGTAGCTGAGGCTGTCCGAGAACCTGCGATCCTCCGGTCTTAGCCTCCCAAGTCCTGGGATTACCACCATGCTCAGTTCCATAAACTATTAGTTTTTAAAAATTGTTTGTTTCAAATTAAGTGAGCTTTATGAAAGTTTGTCATTTTACATGACTTATCTGTAAATGCGTTTCCTGTATCAGAATACCACGGTCACATTGGTTAATATGACAAGATTTAGTGGCTATGTTGTGAAACATTTCGGGTGGGAGGCAGAGTGGGGTAATAACTCACCCTGCCTTCTGATTTGTTCTTGGCAATCGCACGTGCTTTAGTTGAACCCAGCTTTCCCACAATCCATTTCCGCAGGCTCCCCTCAATGGTAATTAGTGCTCTTGTGAACAGGGTGGTCGGTGCAGCCTTGTGTGCTTCTCTTTGTATTCATATACAGGAATTACTCAACTCAGAGCGAGCGTTCATGGCTTCCTGGCCTTGTGAATCCTCTACTATAAAAGATAATTCTCAGGGAAGACCTTGGTTGTAAGATCATAAACTTCAAAGATATGGGGGAAGAAACCCTTAATTATCTGTACGCTGATACCACACAGCACAGCCTCTATTGCTATAGCTCTGTGATAAGTCTTTGTATCTGATGAGGCAAACCTGTCTCCCTCGTTTCTGATCTTCTAAAGTCTGGACTATTTTCCATAGGCTCTTTGTTTTTCCACAGCCATTTTAGAATAAACATTTCAGATTTTGCTAAAAAAAGAAGCAAACACATTAAATCTTTGGGTTATTTTGTATAAAGCCAGTACCACAGTACTTCATAACAAGCTGTTAATAGTGACAAGTATTTGGCAATAAACTTTTTCAGTTCAAAAGATGTCCCTGGATTGAGGGCTAGTGCTATTTCCCGATCACATCATAAAACGTCCTAATTTGTTCTTAGGAATGCGGGGAGAATTAGAGGTCAATTAAAACGGACAGCTCAACTCACAGATGGAATGCTCATTTCTAACTTCTTAAGAGCTACCACAAAGGACTGGTGGGCTCCGGGCGAGTAACTCGGGGGAAGGACAGCCCGTTCAGTGTCCCTGGTAGCACGTTGTCTCTGGACTCACGGAGCTCAACCAAAAGCTTGCTGCGTCTTAAGAAACAGCTCTGGTGAGAACAGGAAAATCCCATAGATTTAGGATTCTCCTTCCGGTTTGCTCATTAGCTCATTAATTCCAATTTCCTGAAAGATTTACTCTGCCAGAGAGTACCCTTCAGGAAATTCTACCATTCTAAAGATAACAGAATTTACGATTTTATTTAGATAAAAGGCACTTACAATTCGAGGTTGGAGTCTCCCCTCCACATTGTAAGGTTTATGGCTGGCTATGGCTTTGAATATGTAAGTAGTGAGCTGAGTGTTTTTTAATCAGGAGTAAATGGACAGGCCTTTTTATTTCTTTGTTGTTTCGCCTTCATTATCTCTTTAACATCTGCTGTTCATTTCAGATATTTTTAAAAACAAGCATGATTCAAAGTCATTCCACTGATGATAGTCTCATTGTCTGGATATTGCAAAACAGCTCGGCTCAGGAAGCCTGATTTTTGCAATCTCAGTTTGGTCAAGTTGTTTTTAGAAGAGACATTTGTCAAATAGACACAGACAATAGGAACTGATTTTTTTTTCCCCACCAGGCCCTGGTGTCTGACTTCTGTGGGCTTTTCTCTGTCCTCACCACCAGGTCCCTGGCTCCGGCCAGCCACTGCCTTTCTGGCCTGGTTCACTTGCACAATTTCTCCCCTTGCCTCCAGATCACCCTGCTGGAAACTAGTCTTTATTCCAGAGCCTGAAAGATCTTTGTAAATTGCAGGTCCAGGTGGGCCCCCCTCTGTTGGAAATGTCTTCGTGTATTACAGCTGCCAGGCTTAGGCCTTGGGAAATCCAATCCTGGGATCCTGGTTTATCTTTCCAGATTAAAGTTCCTCACTTGCTCCGCCCCAAAGCTCCCAGAGGATCTCTGGTCTGAGATCCTGCATGTGCCCTTACCCTCCGCAGCACCCTTCCACCCTCTGGCCTATTTGTGCATCAGCTTTCAGCGGAGACTCAGTGTCTGCTGTGCTGGGCCTTGTATTTTCATGCTTCTCCTCCAGCACCGAGTCTGAAGTGAGTGAAGGGGCACATCTCCTCTTCTCGGCTCTTGGCCAGCGGATCTCCTACAATGAGTCCAAGGACTAGCGGAAGGGATAGAAAGATGACGGTTAATTTTTAATTAGGGTAAGAGGGAGGACGAAAGAGAAAGAGTGACCTCGAAGCTCTTGGGAAGCGGGCTTTTTCGCTTTCCTGGGGTTGTCTGTCTGTCCTTTTCTGACTGGTCAGAATCGGGTTTTGGAGAACCAATGGCTTTTGCACGATTTTGATCCTTAATTTGGATGCTGACCTGTGGTCTGGCCAGGGCCCGATTCCCTGGCGCCCACCAGGCTCTCACCTTCGTTTACTGCCCAGCCTCTCCGAAAGGTCTTCTCCACAGAGGGCCGCTTTACTTTGTCCTGTTCCCAGGGACCCTGGCCTGCCTCACCGGGACCTCACCGAACATTACACATCTTCACCAGCTCATCGTTGGTGTAACTGCTTGGGCCTGCCAGAAGTTGGAGACCGTCTGGGACTGACCCTCATTATATCTCTGTCTCCAAGGACAGAGTCCTTCCTTGAGATGGATGGATGAGTGGGCGTGGTGGCGCACACCTGTGATCATACAGGCTGGGGAAGATCCCAGGCTTGCAGACATCAACTGACCAAGGCCCCCTACAACTTGAGGAGATCGTGTTTCAAAATAAAACAATAAAATAGGGCTGGGGGTGTAGCTCAGAGGCAGAATGCCCCTAGGTTTAGTCTCCAGTAACATACACATGCACACACACTAATGGAGTCTGGTTGGTGTTCCATTTACATATGCTATTATATTTGGGATTACTGTTGTGGGGTACCACACTTGACTCTTTGTACATGTTTCTTTGGACAAAATTTCTGAATCCAATTTCTGCAACATACCCTGGGTTTAAATATCAATGACAAGAGTGTCTAGACAAACCAGAGGTTAAGTGATATCGAGTAAGGAGACATTGTCTTATGTATTTGTGAATAACTTGGAATTTATTTATAAAGGGCGGTTCAGAAATGATCCAGTCATGTACGAAGCCAAGAACAACAACATCAAAAAAGATGTTTTAACCAGTCTTCTAAAAAGTAGTTTTAAATATTGAGCTTTATAAATTCAAATAACATTTCAAAGGCCATAGAAGGACAAAATTTTAATCTATGATTATTTATAACCTAACAACTTGAACTGTCTAATAAAACACTAAAATTGTTTAATTTTCTCCCTTAGGGAGATTTTTATAGTTGAAAAAGCTAAAGGGATAAACAATGAATACAATAGATTTTACAGATAAAGCCCTGCAGTTTGTATAACCAGTATTCTAGATATCTCAACATGAAAGAAATATTTCCTGGGATCAGAAATTTAAAAGAATTTCATATATAGATTACCAGGCAGCCTTTTATTTTTTTTTTCTCCAAAAATAGAATCTAAAAGATCTTCTAGAACTGTGTCTAGTGATATGAGCTAACTGGTCCCAAGGTCTTAAATGTGGTCCCCTTGATTAAGCCTCTATCACACTGGGTCAGCATCCTTCCTCAACAGTTTGGTTTTGTTATTCCCCAAACATATTTCTCTCACCCTTGTCTTTACCTTTATTAGTTTTCTTGGAACTTCTTCAGAGTTCTCCCTATCTTTCCCACTAGTTGAATGCTGTAAACATCCTGTATTCTTATCTGCTGGTATCTTCTCTTCTTCTCTTCTTCCTGGCCCTTTCATCTCCTGGAGATGAGATGCCTTGGTGATGCTAGCTCTGCCATTCCTCTGGCCTCTCACCTTAGTACCACACTTCTCCAGACAGTTCGGCATGTGTCCCACAGGTGACCGCTTACCATCCCCCTTTGTCTTGGGCCTTAGCTGTATCAGTCCTTCTCTGAATGTTACGTACATCTTCTAGAAGAGAGAAGGTCTGTTTCTTTTTACTTCCAAAGGTTATTGCATTGAGAAGATAGAAATCTAAATCCATCTCTAAACAACCTTGAAATTCCTTCTAGCATAAATCAGAAAATTTTAATTTTGAATTGGGATTTGCTAATGCTGAAAACATCCTGGAAAAATATATCAAAGTTTTCAGTTATATTGTACTTTATATAATTATTGGATTGAGGACCTTTTCCTTCACTAAGTTATAAGCTCTGTCAACCTAGGAACCAAGTTTCTTTTTTCTTTCTTTATTCACTGGTACTAACATTTGAACCTCAGAGCTACACCCTCAGCTCTTTTTATTTTTAGTTTTGAAATAGGGTCTCTCTAGATTACTGAGGGTTTCGCTAAGTTGCTTGCTAAGTTGGCCTTGAACCTGCCAGCCTCCTCTCTCAGCCTTCCATATACTGGAATTATAGGCGTGTACCCCCACACCCAATTTATTTTCATTTTTATCTTGGCACTTTTCATAGAGCTTGACTTATAGAAAGCATTCAATATGTATTTATTAAATGAATTTTCTGCTTAAGTTGAACTGGTAGAGTGTAATATCAGTGACCCTCACAGTGCTAAATCCAAGCCATCAGATAATAATTGTCAAATAAGTTAGAAGTTGTGACTAAAACAGATATTTTCCTGTTAATTAATTTTTGTCCTGTTGTCATTTTACATGTTAAATTTGCTTATTTGAATCTTATTCAAATATGGGTATATGCTTATCCTCTCAGGCATTATAACACAATGGAGAATATTTTAACTTTTACCTGAATGCCACATCATGGCTTTTGCTAGTCCCTTCTGTACCCAGAAGTCAGAGGCAAAACAGCCATCAGGTGGACTACAACTGTTCCATAGCCAGTGGTCATTCATTCTACTCAGTTAATGTTATTGTTTATTGGGATTTTCTAGTAATATTAAAAAAAATGGTATAGCTAAACATCAGATATAGCACCTAACAATGACAGATTCTCAATTTAGAGATGATCTATTTGCTTATTGAATAGCCCACAAAGTCCACTTTACTTCTAATAAATGTCTTGCCTCATTCATTCATTCATTCAGTCAGTCAATAAGTTATTATTAATTTAAAAAATGGGTGCCAGGATAAGTTGATGTACTTATTAGAAGTAAAATAGGCTTTTGTGGGTTACCGGAAGCTGCTGTAGTTTGGATCATAAGTGTCCCTCTAGGGATCGTGTACGTGCTAAGGGCCTTGTTACGGTTTGCAATATCTCTCAAAGGCTCTCGTGTCAGGACCTCTTCAGTGGATAAATCCATCGGTAGGGTCATAAATTTGATAGCATTTTTGGGAGGTGGTAGAAACTACAGGATGCTATTTGGAGAAAGTGGGTCACTGGGGATGTGCCCTGGAAGTACAGATACTACCCCCAGTCCTCTCCTAGTGGACGTGCCCTCTCTGCCTCCTGCCTCCACAGAAGAGCAGCTTTTGCCCTCCCTTTCCTGCTTCGCCGTCCTTCTTCACCTCAGACCCGAAGCCTTGGAGCCTGCCGCCTGTGGACTGGAACCTACAAACCAGAGCCAAAACAAATCTTCCTCTTTAAGTTGTTTTTCTTAGGTATTTTGTCACAGTGACAGAAAGTATTTTCCCAGGATGGTCCTCTGGGAGATGGTGGGACCTAGTAGTAAGGCCTTAGGTCACTGGGCACAGGTACTCTAAAGGGGTCATGGAACCAGAGCCCCTTGTTCTACCTCTTTTGCCACAAGGCAAATATTTTCCTTTGCCATGTACTCCTCACCTCTCAAACTGTGAGCCAAAAAACTCTTTTCTTGTCATAAGTTGATTATATCATGTTTTTTATAGTAACTTAAAGCTAACTAACATGAAAACCTAGCCATTTATCCCCTAGTCTTTACAAAGAGGATGAAGACTGCTACATGCTACACATTTACTTGAGATGTGTGCTCAAAATATGCCATTTTCATGATATGATTTGAAAGTACTTCATAGAGTTCCATTTGCCCTATTTTTGTATTAGTGAACCTTTTCCTCAAGCAAGATAATTTTAGTTGGAAGATGTCTCTGTAAGTGAATTTAGTTTTATGATTCAGTGTGTGCGCTAAAAACAAAAGACATAGTGTCTAAACTTAAGGAACATGGCCTTCAGGGACACGTATGTCTACAGTGGAACAGGGTCCAGGGCATTCCACGGGTGGGGTCTAGGGTAGAGGACAAACTGACACGGTGGGGGCGACCTGTGGAAGTGAGGAGAGAGGGCATCCTGCAGGGGTGTGAGGGGTGGGGAAGGCTCTTAGGGAGGTCAGTGTCTCGTGGTCTCCTGGTTGCTAATAGAATGCTTTTGAGATCACATAGTCTTGGTCAGAACCTTGGCCCAGCCATTTACTTGTTTTGTGACCTTGGGCAAAAGATATGAATTCCCTGAACTGCCATTTCTTTATCTGAATAATGGGAATAAATGATCTATTCAGTATTAATAATAAATATAGTGAAATCATCCTGTTCCCTGAAGGTTTAGTCAGGGTTTTGTACAAAAATCTGGACGTGGATTGTTGAAGAACACGGCCACGTCAGCTAGAGGCAGAGAACTAGCAGCGAGGAGCTTTCAACTGATAGCTGCTGGGCATTGGTAGCTGACTGTTTTATAATTCACGCTGCTACAGACAACCAGATCATCTTTTTCTTTTCTTTCCTTCTTCTATTCTTTTCTATTATTATTATTATTATTATTATTATTATTATTAATTATTTTGGCCCTGGAGGTTGAACCCAGGGGCATTCTACCTCTGAGCTACATCCTCAGCTTTATTTTTTATTTTGAAACAGGGTCTCACTAAGTTGCTGAAGGCCTTGCTAGGTTGTTAAGGTGGTCCTGGAACCTGCAATCTTTTCGCCTCAACCTTTTTAAGTCCTTGGATTATAGGCTTTCACAACCGGGTAAAAACCTATCAGCTTTTTTGTTTGTTCATTTGTTCATCTGTGGTACTAGCTACACCCTCAGCTTTTTGGGTAAGCGTCTTGCTACTTGTTGAGGCTGTCCTTGAACCTGTGAGCCTCCTATCTCAGCCTCCCAAGTACTGGCCTTACAAGTCTATGCCACCACACCCGGCTAAACCATATTATCTTAAGAGTAGTAGGTTTAGGAGGACGTCAGTGCAGTCAGAGGTGCTGCTGGCCCTGGGCACCTTCGGGAGAGGCAGCTCTCCTGGAGGTTCTCGCTGCACCTAGGCAGGCCGGGACAGCACGCATGGCTGCTGCAGGAATGCAAAGCATTTCTCGTGTTCACAGCCTCCCCCTCACCCAGCAAGAGCCTAGGGCAAGATTTGAGTTTGGAGAACAGTATTCCAATAAAATGTGCCTTGAAATAACATGCAAAGATTTTATTTTACTTAACAAACATGTGTTGTGTAACATGAGACGAGGCTCTCAGAAAGTTTCCTTCTTTTATGTTTTGGAATGGGCTGAGGACACAACGCTAAATTCTGCTGTGTCATCTATTTTGAAACAAGAAAATGATGTTTTAGCTTTATTGATATACTTGTTTCTGGGGATACAGATGGCGCCTCAGGGATTGCCCAGCTCCCTCAGGGGCTATGGGACTTGTCTATAAAGAGATGCTAACGCTGCCTGCATCTTAGTGACTTTATCTGAAAATGTAAGCAGTGTATGTGCGAGAGAGTAACAGCAGCTCTAAGATTACATCCAGGAATGAAAGATAAGAAATGTCAAAGTAAAAAAGAATGTCAGTCTTTAAGAGCCTAGGGTTTCCCAAGTATTTCATCTTTAGCATTTTTCCCCTAAACTGTGCAGAGACCTTTAGTATTTAAGTTGAGATAAGCCATATGTACACACATTACACACACGCACACAAATACACATCTGCAGCAGAGACAGGTGCATTCGTGGTGTTGAGAGTGGTGGACCAACTCCTAGTTCCTGTCTGAATATTTCCTGCTCTAATTTAGTATCAGTGGTCTTTAACCTTTGACAGTCATTTATTTAGGTTTAGTAATGTATTGTAGAGGAGGGTCCCTCTCTGTCTGAAAGCTATGGAGGAACTGATGCCCTAAAGAGAGAGGTGTGGCTGGGCGTGGTGGCGCACACTTGTAATCCCAGCATTGGTTAGTGGACAGTCTCAGATACTTAGCGAGGCCTTTTGCAACTCAATGAGACCCTGTTTCAAAAATAAAAAGACTAAAACATAGGGCTGGGGGTGTAGCTCAGAGGCACCTTGCCCCTGGGTTCCATCCCCAGTACCGCAATAAAAGAAAAAAAAAAAGACAAAGAAAAGAAAGAGAAAAGAAAAGAAAAGAAAAAAAGACTTTAAAAATAGGGCTGGAGATTTAGCTTGGAGGTAGAATGCCCCTTGGTTCCATCCCTAGTACTCAAATAAATAAATACTAAAAAATCGGGCTAGGGGTGTAGCTCAGAGGTACAGTGCCCCTGGGTTCCATCCCCAGTACTGCGAGAGAGAGAGAGAGAGAAAGAAAAGAAGAAGAAGAAGAAGAAGAAGAAGAAGAAGAAGAAGAAGAAGGAAGAGGAGGAGGAGGAGGAGGAGGAGGAGGGAGAGACAGACAGACAGACAGACACAGAGAGAGACAGAGAGAGAGGTGGTGTCCAGGTTCAAATAGACTGGGCTAAGAGGCCCTTGGCCAGGTCCTTGGTTTTTGCCCAAGAATTGCAAGAAATCATTAAGAGTATATGTGCTTTAGTAGATGCCTGCAAGCTTGAGTGTGTGTGTGCGTGTGTGTGTGCGTGTGCACACGCCCATGCACCTGTGAAGGGGAGTGAACAGAGGTAAAGAAACAGACATACCCAAAGGGGCCTGGGGGAGAAGTACTAAGGAAAGAGGAGGGCGGGCCCTGAGGCCCAAACTCATACCGCTTGCCTGTAGAGCCTCCGGTACCAGTTTACCAGACATCGGCCGAAACGCTGTGTAACGTTATCTGAAGTTCATGGAATTCTCAGAAGATTCCAATTATTCAATTGGATTTGCCTAGAAACTGGAAGAAATTGGCTCCGTGTGCAATTGTTTCAAAATAACTGAGATGAGGGACTTAAATTAAAATTAATATGCCATGGCATTGACATTGATTGTGCAGTTTAGTTCTCAGGAGAGAAATAAATGAATTATTGCTGGATGTATTCTATGTGCTGAGCATTGTACTGCAGAGAATTAAAAAAATATATATATACAGTGCTTGCCCAGTAGGAGTTACAGGGAAGTACTGAAATGACTGAAATGGGGCAGTAAAGGGGCAATGCTAAGGGCATGCGGGGTGTGTGATAGAGAAGGAAGGAGAGATGGAAAAGCAGAGGCAGATGGCATCATGAAACGAGAGCACAGGAGTTAGAGTCGGGAGGGCTTCCTAGTGGAGGGGCAGGGTCTGTCCTAGAAGTGGAAATGAAAGGGCACTGATGGAGGAAGAGCATCCGAAACAGAAGAGGGTGGAGGCCAGAACCTTGGGACCCTTGGGAAACTGCTCTTGCCTTGGGAAGGGGCGGACTTAGCCTGTGAAAGGCCTTCTATACCCAGCTGAATGTTCACCCCTCTCCTGATGATGAGAGCTGCTGGCCAGGGACAGATTTTTGTAAGCTGAGTGATGGGGCCAGCCAGGAGACAGACCAAATGACAGACCACTGGACTATGTGCTAGAAACTGACAAAGGCTTTAAATAAAAGGAGAAACTTGAAGGTATTGTTCAAGTCCTCTCCACAAATGAGCTCAGCCCTAGACTTGTTGAATACAGAGATGCTTCTGGCCATCCCAGTGGATACCAGTGCCAGGCCTGGGGATCAGCAGGGAGTCTTGGGTGAGACCAAGATTCCGCATTGTCAGGTTGCAAGTGTCACACAACCAGCCCAGAAGCAGCAACAGAGAAGAGCAGAGGGGCATGGCCACAGTTCTCGGTGGGGGCAGTGGCACGTGCCTGTCATCCTAGCCCTTGGGAGGCTAAAACAGGAGGATTGTACATTCGAGGACAGCCTCAGCAACTTTGTGAGAATCTTAGCAACCTAGAGAGACCCTGTTTCAAAACCCAAAGTAAAAAGGGATGGGGGTGTAGCTCAGAGATAGAATGCCCCAGGTTCAATCCCTGGTACCAGGAAAAATTATGTCCCAGTCCCTGAGAAGGGTAAACCGAGGAAGGGCCCGGGAAAGAGGAAGAACAGTGACCCAGAGAGGAAGGCAGATTAGGGCAGAGAAAAAATAAAGTTCTTGGACTTTGGCAAATGTTGGGTCATCTGAGATTCAGTAAGTTTTGGTGGAAGAATAGGGGCCACTGGTACCAGATCATTGTAGAAGAATTTGTGGAGAAGTTGAGTGGAAGAAGTAGTGCCTGGGAGATAGTTTTCTTTAAAAACATGACTGGTAAAGAAACGGCAGAGAGGAAAAGGCCATAGGGGAACGGAGGGAAGGAGAGGGCTTTTATTCGAATGGTGGGTTGAGCGGGTTCACAGGCGCTGGGCAGACATCCAGTGTGTGGAGGGCCAGCTGGAAGAGAACTGTGCCACAGACACAAGAAACCACGCTGGGATTGTTGGGATTGTTTTTTCTAAGAAAATGATCAGAGCTCTCCCAGAGTACAATTTGACTTTAAGAAGACTTTCTTTCTTTCATCACCTGCAGAAGATTGCTGTGACATCTAATAAAAATTTAATTAAGACCTAGACAGTATCACTTTTTATGTAACCTGAAGTCGTTTAATCCATGAAAGCTCTCAAATAAAATAGGAAAGTGAATCTCATCTTAAGAAGTGGCAGAAGGAAAGATGAGTAAGTTTCTGAGTTCAGTCTGGACTACAAGAAGGTTGGAATGTGATAAAAACATGAGAACTGCATTAGAAAAAAATGGTATTTCAAATAATTTGTTTAGCTGCAGACTTTTTTTTTTTATCAAGTTACTCTTATACCTTTATTAACATGCAAAAATGGCTTTCTTGTTCTCTTGCTACCAGGAAGACCTGAAATTTAAATAATCCACTGAGGAAAGAAAGTTGTTTTTCCTCACTGTCATTAATTCCAGAGCTTTTCACACTGTAATTATTTGGTGGCTAATAGGAAGATGAATTTTAATACTGAATGAAACAGAAGCTGGCACATAGTAGACATTCAGTAAATATTTGAGCAATACGGCTTTTCTGTCCTTTATTTGTACTTTTTCTGTCCTTTATTGATGCAGTATGGTCTATCATCCTGTAGACAGGTAGGCAGGCACACAGCCACAGCGCTGTGATTCCCGGCTCCGCCCACTCGCTCCCTCCCCCATGTATGATAATGAGATTGCCGTTCATCAGTTGTATTTAAGGAATCAAAGGTGTAGAGGTCCACGTATTCTTTTATAAAAACTTGGGAACTCTTTTTTCACTAAGAAACTCTGTACGCTTACAAAAGGGGTGTTTATTTTTTCTCAATATTTTCATCTAGGTGACTTGGGGTTTTTATTAGTAGTTGTTTTATCAAATTGTTTGAGGACTGAAAGAACGAATTGTTATCATCTGTAACATGCAACTCTGCAGGACATTCCAAACTAGCTTGAAATTAAAAGAAAAATAAGGGGAAAAAAATCAAGATAATGCCATCTGCAGATTCAACACAGGAAAAGTGCAAAGCAGTAGGCCCTTCTTATCTCCGGGCTATCATGAGGACAGATGGTGTTGTCTGTCTTAGCAACTGGGACCTTGCTCCCTGTCTTCCGGGTGTATGTGTGTGTGTGTGGGGGGGGGGGACAGGAGCAAATGCATGAAATGGGAGGAAGCCATAGGTCGGTTCTGGCAGTTCACAATCTTTACGGACACACCATAAGGTGGTTACTTAGTTTGTGTTTGCTTATATCATCTCTCCTATTTTAGCTATGCAATACTTTGCAAAACCCAAAACAACAAAGTACTAATGTTTAGTAATACTAGTATTTAATATTAATAATTAACAAATTATTAATACATTGAAACTCATAAATAGATATATTTAAGTCCCAGTAAAAACACAAATCAGTGTGTTATAGTCTCCTTAACTTTATGAGGGGGTTGAAACAATTTTAATAAGTGGAAACTTAGGTAAACTCTGTTAATTATAGGCTGATTATCTGTGATCTGAAATGCTTGGGGACCAGCGTGCTTGGGATTTTGAAAGTTTTAGGATTTTGGAATATTTGGTTATACATGAAGATACACATTCAGATATCTTAGAGATGGAACCCAAGTCTAAAGAGGAAATACATTTGTGTTTTATGCATATATAGCCTAAAAGTAGGCTATATATACATATAAATATACACAATATATAATATATACAATATAGACTATATATACAATATATACATTGGTAGGCTTATATAATATATATTGTATATATGTGTGTATATATTTATATATTTAAATATGTATATGTTTATATATACACACATATATACATATATGTGTATATGTGTATGTACACACATACACACACATACACACACACACACACATATTTGTGGGGGTTTTTTTTGTACTGGGGATTGGACCCAGAGGTATTCTACTTCCAAGCTACACTCCCAGCCCAATTTTATTTCTTGTTTAAAAGCAGGGTCTCACTGCATTGCTGAGAACTTTGCTAAGTAGCTGAGGCTGGCTTTGAACCTGTGAACCTCCTGTCTTAGCCTCCCAAGTACTGGGATTACAAAGGTGTGCCGCAATGCCTGGCGACAATATTTTAAATAATTGTGTCATTGTTTGAAACTTTTCACTTATGTCATTATGGTACCTCTCAAAAAAGTTTCACGTTTTGGAGTATTTTAGATTTCAGATTTGTTTTCCCTCACCCCTATTTTCTCAGTTTTGTCATTCATTAAATGGCAGTGACGATGCTCAATCCACAAGACTTCTGTGAGGTTTATATATGAGATACGGAAGCCCTCAGTGCCTTATCTGGGGCATAGAGCAAAGTCAACAATGGTGGCCTTGCATGTTTATCAGTGATATTGTAGATATCCAGCAGATATCCATATGTAAAATAATGTGCCCTTCAGGATATTGGAATATCCATCCACTTTCTTTCTTACCCTAAGTTAAGATTTAGTGCGTACTAACATTTTATGATAATAAAGGTTGAACCAATATTAATTTGATTTCATTTATTTAAAAATAGCCATTTAGGCCGGGCGTGGTGGCGCACGCTTGTAATCCCTGCGCTTGGGAGGCGGAGACAGGAGGATCGCGCTGGTTCGAAGCCAGCCACACTGGCTTAAGAGACCCTGTTTCCAAATAAAAAAATATAAAAATAGGTCTGGGAGTGTAACCCGGAGGCAGAAGGGTTTCGAGGAACCCCCAGTACCACTAAAAATAAAAGAAAATTTAAAAAATTAAAAAATTGCCATTTAGGTCAGGCATGGTGGTGCTAACCTGTAATCTTAGTTCTTGGGAGGCTGAAATAGGAGGATTACAGGTTCATGGCCAGCCTCAGCAACTTAGCCAAACTCTGGTTCAAAATAAAAAATAATATAGGATAAGTTGGGCGTGGTGGCTCATACTCGTAATCCCTGCATTCCGGAGGCTGAGACAGGAGGATCACAGTCCGTGGACAGGCTCAGCTACTTAGTGAGGCCCTTTAGAACTCAGTGAGATCCTGTTTCAAACTAAAGAATAAAAAATAGGGCTGGAGTGCAGCTTGGAGTTAGAACGTTTCTGGATTCCATCCCCAGTACAGCAAAAAAGCACAAAATAAATACATAAAAATAAGTGAATGAATGAATGAATGAATAAATAATAAATAAACAAAAATAAAATAGGGCTGGGGGTATAGCTCAGAGGCAGAATGCCCCTGGGTCAATCCCTAGTATAGGTGTGTGTGTGTGTGTGTGTGTGTGTGTGTGCGTGCGCACTACTAGGGACTGAACACAGGGCATTCTACCTCTGAGCTATACCCCCTGCCTTATTTTATCCTTATTATTTTGAAGCAGGCTCTCCCTAAGTTGCCGAGGCTGGCCGCGAACCTGTGATTCTCTTGTCTCAGCCAACCCAGTACTGGAATGACAAGTGTTAGCCACCGTGCCCGGCTGATCTTCTGTATTTATATGGCATCCTAAAATATTGAAAATAAATTATTAAGAGAGGAGGGTCAGGGCTCATCTACCCTAAATATTATACTATTCATCATATTTATGATAGTACATGGAAAAGAATTTGGCGAGGAGCGTATATAACTGGCATGTAATTTCACTTTTCTTTTGATGATGCATCAAACGTTACTGATTCCATGTATACTATTCATGTCATTGCGATTGACAAAGAGGTGATTAAGGCAGAAAAACCTATGTCAGAAAACGATTATGCTGATAACAACATGATTACCGCCACCGATTTCTTCCTGGGAACCCGCCTCGAAGCCTCATAAAGCAAATCATTTTCCGCAGCTGTCTGGAGTAGCTGCTTGTCGGTGTCCTTTCCCATCACAATTGAAAAGAAAATGGCATTTTCAACATTTTTGATTACATGTACCCTCTATCTCAGACTCAAATTTTTCTCTTTAAATCGAACTTATTTTTCAAAGTAACTTAATTACTTTCCAACCTTACACTGAAGAGGCCTTTTTCTTAGATTTGTTCATATGTATTTGACCATGGTCATACGTTAAAATGTGTGCATTAGAACGTAAAACGAGCCAGGCATGTGGCGCACACCCGTAATCCTAGTACTCGGGAGGCTGAGACAGGAGGATTGCATGTTTGAGGTCAGCTTCAGCAATTTAGTGAGACCTTCAGCCACCAAGCTAGACCCTGCTTCAAAAGGGAAAGGAAAAGGACCCCGGGGAGGGAGCTCAGGGATAGAATGTCCCAGGTTTCAATCCCCAGAACAAATAAAATAAAATGAAACAACAAATAGACTTGAAAAGCCTGTGCTCATTCTTAAATTTTGAGGTAATGTAAATTTGTATTTCATCAGCGTCTCTTTCAGTTTTCTACCCTTTACTCTAAATGACAGCGTCTTAATTTCTTATTTATTTATTTATTTTTCTGTTTGTTTTGCAGCACTGGGGATTGAACCCAGGGGCCTGCCCAGGCTGGGCAAGTGCTCTACCGCTGACATGCACTTCTAGCCCTTTTGTTTAAAAAAAAAAAATTTGAGACAGCATCTTGCTGAATTTGCACAGCCTGGCCAAAAACTTGCAGTCCTCCTGCCTCAGGCTCCTCAGTGCTGGGATCATAGCCACGCACCACCACGCGTAGCTCAGTGTTTCCATCATAATATTAAGTGCTTTTCTTTATTCCTAGTTATAAAGGCAATCCTGTTCATTATAGATATTTTATAAGATATAAGAGCGTACAAAGAAGAGAAATCTTGTCCATTGGTCAGAAAAATCCATTAGAGTAGAAATGTGGTATGTCTACTTCTGGTTTTCCTTTAAGGTTTAATCTGTGTCTGTCTATCAGCCATCACCTTCCCCTCATCTCTTCTGGTCCTGCCACTTCTGAGCAGTGACCTCACCCAGCTGGACCTCTGTGATTTCCTTTCTTGTTTGTCAAATGAAGACAACCACAGCCCCTTGCTGCCGAACAGATTTTGAGGGACTGTCATGTCAAGTGACCAGCAAACCGCCTGACACACAGAACACTTGCACTCAATGCCAATGACTTTTTCCCACCTTGTTTATTTGTATTTCATCACCTTGTAATCTAGTGTGCAGATTGTAAGATATAAGCAACATGGTAATGGAATGAATGTGTGACGCCAACCAGTGCACAGCCATGCCCCGTGTTGGGGACCCCTTGACGCAGAATATTGAGAAGCTGCAAGGAAGATTAATGAGAATATTTACAAATATTTTCAGATAACTGCATTTTCCTTGAAGTTTCAGTTTTTTTTCTTTTTTTGATTTTATTTATTTATTTTTCTTTTAACAATTTTTTTATTGAACATAAATAGTATACATTTAAACTATATTTGGTACCTTCTCCCCCGCCCCCGTTTTCCCTTCCCCCCTCCCACCAATGGTTGTCTAGGTTAACCATGTCTTATTCATAATTTTACACATGTTCAGATGTAGACCCTCATTAATCAAGATCAGCCTTTCTCCTCTCCTATCTTTCCATTCAAACTTTGCTGGTATTTCCCCTCCATTATCTGGAGTCCCACTGGTATCCTCTGTGTTTCCTAGTTTGGGCATATTAGAGGAAACATATGTACCTTCTCTCCTTCTGTGCTTGGCTGATCTCACTTAACATAATGTTCTCCAGGGCTTTCCATCTTCTTGCAAATGATATAATTTTGTTCTTCTTTATGGCTGAATAGAATTCCATTGTGTGTATTTCCCACAGTTTTGCTATCCATTCATCTGTTGATGGGGACCTGGGTTGGTTCCATATTTTGGCTATTACAAATTGTGCTGCTATGAACATAGGTATGCATGTGTTGCTGTAGTTCTCTGCCTTCAACCCCTTTGGAAAGATACCCAGGAGTGGTATAGCTGGATCATATGGTGGATCTATTCCCACCTTCCTTAGGAATCTCCACACAGATCTCCATAGTGGCTGAACTAGTTTGCACTCCCACCAACAGTGTAAAAGAGTTCCTCTTTCCCCACATCCTCGCCAGCATTTGTTGTTGTTTGATTTCTTTATGCTTGCCACTCTGACTGGGGTTAGATGGAATCTCTGTGTAGTTTTGATTTGCATCTCCCTGATGGCCAGTGATGAAGAACATCTTTTCATGTATCTATTGGCCCTTTGTATCTCTTCTTTTGTGAAGTGTCTATTCAGTTCAGTTGCCCATTTCTTGATTGGGTTGTTTGTTTTGCTAGTGTAGAGTCTTTTGAGCTCTTTGTATATTCTGGATATTAGCCCTCTATCAGAATGGTGGCTGGTAAAGATTCTTTCCCATTCTGTCGGCTTCCTCTTTAGGTTATTGATAGTTTCCTTTGATGAGAAGAAACTTTTTAGTTTGATGTTATCCCACTTGTTTATTGTTGCTTTAATTTCCTGAGCTTTGGAGGTTTTGTTGAGAAAGTTACTGCCTGTGCCAATATGTTGTAGTGTTGAACCTATGCTCTCCTCTACTAACTTCACAGTGTCAGGTTTAATTTCTAAGTCTTTGATTCATCTTGAGTTGATTCCTGTGCATGGTGAGATATAGGGGTTTAGATTCATCTTTTTACAAATGGTTAGCCAGTTCTCCCAGCACCACTTGTTGAAAAGGCTGTCCTTTCTCCAGCGTATGTGTTTGGCCCCTTTGTCAAAGATTAATTGACTAAAGATGTGTGGGTTTGTTTCTGTATCTTCTATTCTAATCCACTGGTCAGTATATCTGTTATTGTGCCAGTACCATGCTGTTTTTACTACTATTGCTCTATAGTATAGTTTGAAGTCTGGGATTGTAATGCCTCCTGCATGTTTCTTATTGTTGAGAATTGCTTTGGCTATTCTAGGTCTTTTCTTTCTCCATATGAAGTTCATGATTGATTTTTCTAGGTCTCTGAAGAATGTCACTGGTATTTTAATGGGAATTGCATTGAACCTATAGATCAATTTTGGCAGAATGGCCATTTTGATGATATTTATTTTGCCTATCCATGAGCATGGGAGATCTTTCCATCTTCCAAGGTCTTCTTCCATTTCTTTTTTTAATGTTTTATAGTTTTTGTTGTAGAGGTCTTTTACGTCTTGGGTTAGGTTTATTCCTAGGTATTTTATTGGTTTTGAGGTTATAGTGAATGGAATTGTTTTCTTTGTTTCTTTCATTGTGGATTCGTTGTTTGCATAAAGAAAGGCCACTGATTTCTTAAGGTTGATTTTGCAACCTGTGACTTTGCTGAATTTGTCAATCAGCTCCAGAAGTCTTTTAGTTGAGTTCTTTGGGTCTTCCAGATAAAGGATCATGTCATCTGCGAATAAGGATAATTTTACTTCCTCTCTTCCTATGTGAATTCCTTTGATTTCCTTCTCTTGTCTTATTGCTGCAGCAAGAGTCTCAAGGACTGTATTGAAAAGGAGTGGTGATAGTGGGCATCCTTGTCTTGTTCCTCATTTTAGAGGAAATTCTTGCAGTTTTTCCCCATTCAATATAATGTTGGCTTTGGGTTTGCAGTATATTGCCTTGATGATGTTGAAGTACTTTCCTTCTATCCCAATTTTCTGCAGTGTTTTTAACATAAATGGGTGTTGGATTTTGTCGAATGCTTTTTCAGCATCTATTGCTATGATGATGTGGTTTTTGTTCTTGGTTCTATTTATGTGGTGAATAACATGTATTGATTTGCGTATGTTGAACCAGCCTTGTTTTTCTGGGATGAAACCGACTTGGTCATGATGTATTATTCTCTTGATATAGTTTTGAATGCGTATAGCTAGTATTTTGTTTAGAATTTTTGCATCTATGTTCATTAAGGATATTGGTCTGTAGTTTTCCTTTCTTGAGGTGTCTTTATTTAGTTTGGGGATTAATGTGATACTGGCCTCATAAAAGGAATTTGGGAGAGTTCCATCTCTTTCAATTTCCCAGAACATGTTATGAAGTATTGGTATTAGTTGTTCACTGAAGGTTTTGTAGAATTCAGCTGGGAACCCATCTGGGCCTGGGCTTTTCTTTGGTGGAAGAATTTTTATTGCCGTTTCTATTTCTTTGGTTGTTATTGGTTGGTTTAGGCTTGCTATGTCCTCTTGGCTGAGTGTAGGAAGGTTAACAGAAGTTTCAGTTTTGAGGTAAGGCTCAGAGTCTTTAAAATATGACACGCTCTAGCCTTATTCCTTTTGTCCTGGATGAGGCATGACCGAAGAGCATCTTGTGATGCTCTTGTTTGATGCATCTAAATACTCACAGGTGCAGAGGAATGGACTTAATGCCGGAATCATTTTTCTCAGATTCATATAAACTTACCCACTCCCCATTCCTGCCCTTTTATAACAAACGTCCTGACAATCGTGGCCTCTGTTTTCCGCCATCTCCTGATTTCTCCCCTTGTCTATGCAACTGGATCTTCAGCCTTTAAACACCTTGTTTTTTTTGTGTGTGTAAATTACAGAATAAAGAACAACTTTAATAAAAAAAAAAAAACTCATGCTGACTTCAATTCGGATTAGGTCCATAGATGATAAAACATAAGCCAGCAAGAAACTCTTATCTTGCTTGAACCAGATGAATTTGAAGGGAGCTAAATACACTGCATGTTTACAAGAAATTGATGGTAGGTAAATACATTACACATTTAAAAGAATTATCTGAATAAACACTTGGGGATGGGTCTTTCTTGGTAAGTGGGATTATGCATTTCCTCTCACAGTTGTGCATGTACGCTTATTAAGTGTATAGTAGTCCCCATTATACATGATTTCTTTCTCTCTCTTTTTTTTTTGGTGGTACTGGGGATGGAACCCTTCTACCTCCGGGCTACACTCCCAGACAGACATATATATATATATATATATATTTTTTTTTTTTGAAACAAGGTCTCTTAAGCCAGCGCGGCTGGCTTTGAACCTGTGCGATCCTCCTGTCTCCGCCTCCCAAGCGTGGGGATGACAAGCGTGCGCCACCACGCCCGGCCAACATGATTTCACTCTCTGTGTTTTCAATGACCCGTGGCCAACCATGGTCTGAAAACATTCAGTGGATAAAGACAATCTATGAATTTATTTTTGGAGTTGGTGGCTACAGGGCATTTTACCTCTGAACTATACCCCCAACCATTTTTCTTTTGAAACAGAATCTCACTAAGTTTCTGAGGCTGGCTTCGAACCCTCAATCCTCCTGTCTCAGCTTTCCAAGTACTGGGGTTATAGGCTTGTGCCATCATGCCTATGAACTTTAAATTGTGTACTGTTTTGAATAGCCTGGAGCAGCATCATGGCATCTCATTCACTCCTGTCTGAAATGTGCCCCAGGCCTTGCTCTACCTAGCCTGTATACAGTCCCCTCGCATGTGTTGATTCTAGCTGTCCTGCACTGTCAGATCAACTCTCAGGATAGGACAGTGCTGTGCTCAGCTAACCCTGATGTGGCCGCCCGATGCTGCATCCCGAGTCTCTCATCCAATCCGCTTCATCTCATCATAGAGGCACTGCCCGACTCACATCACCATAGGAACTGGGGGGAGTACAGTGCAACGAGCCTGGGAGAGGGAGGGAGAAAGAGATTAGGCTCACATAATTTTATAATAGTGTGTTGTTATAAATTTTCCATTTTATTATTAGCTCTTGTTGTTAATCTCATACTCTGCACAATATGTGAAAACCAATTTATCGTGGATGTGTATGTAGAATAAACATTACAGGATTTTATATTTTCCATGATTTCAGGCATTCCTGGAGGTCTTAGAAAACATGTATGCCCTGTGGACTGCGGAAGGGGAGGCTGCTATGGACCGTAAATAGTCCCCTTTCTTCTTTACTGCATATCTTGGTTTCTGATACAATTTTTATATTATCTTATATAAATAAATCTGCAAAAGCAATAAAAAGCAAAGCAGAACTGAGATATGAGTAGATTAACTTTATTAGCAGAAATAATTTCTCCAAACAGCTTGACTTTAAAAAATATTCTAGGGGTGCACCAAGTGCTGTGAGCATGTCTGCATTGTCAACTTGATTTGCATTATGATATGAAGCTATAATACACCAAGGAAAGCACATGAAAATATTTTTGTTCTGTGTTGCATGTGTCATAGATGGTAAGGTTTTAAGAATTGGTGACGGTAGCTCCAGTACCAAATGCTTTAGCATCTCTATAAAAATCTTCTATAGCATGACTGTGACGAACAAAACCATGATCTGTTATGGAATAAGTTAGAACTTTAGTAGTAAAATTGAGTTAACAACATACCTTATTTTATAATTTGTTTTACAACCAATTTTTTTTATCTCCATGTATAAAGAATTCTAGTCAAAATTACTAAATAACAAAAAAGCTACAAGCAATACCCTTCCATTCGTCACTTGAGATCTGTCTCAGTTATCAGATCGACTGTCATAGGAACTATGCTGTCATAGTTACTAGCCGATGTCTGTAAGTGACTGGTTAGAATTGTAGCTTCTGGTTGGCTCTTATTAACATAGTTGAAATGACTAACTACTAGCCAGGTGTGTGGTGCACACCCGAAATCCCTCTAATTGGAGGCTGTGAGATGAGAGGTCACAAGTTTGAGGTAAGTCTCAGCAACTTCACCAGGCCCTCAGCAACTTAGGGAGACCATGTTTCAAAATAAAAGATCAAGGCAGGCATGGCGAGGCACACATGCAGTACCAGTACTTGGGAGTTAAGACAGGGAGATCATAGGTTTGAAGCCAACCTCAGCAACTTAGTGCGGCCTTCTGCAACATAGTGAGACCCTGTTTTGAACTGGAGAATAAAAATAGAACTGGAGGTGTAGCTTGGAGTAGAACACTCCTGGGTTCAATTCTCAGTACCGCAAAAATAAAAGTCAAATAAATGTTAAGAAATGGGCTGGGGGGAGAGCTCAAAGGTAGAATGCCCCCGGGTTCCAGTTCTCGGTACAAAAACAAAGCAAGACTAAGACTTACCGCTCACTACCACACACTAAACAGTAGAGGAGGGCTTTACTTCCTGAGGGCTATAGGCTTGTGAAATTTTCTATTGTTGGTCATATAAAAGGTCGTTTATTGCATCCAAAGTTCATAGGAGTTGGGTATAGGAGGCAGAGGGATAGCCCCGGTGTTGCTTTTTCCCTCACCTGCAAAACCTAATTGCACACGAAGCTGTCTTACTTCGGTCATTCTGTCCGTTCTTAGGTTGCTAGGAGTGCTTGCGAGGGCAGATGCAGGCTCTACCTTAGCAACAAGACCATCCCTAGATGTGGTTCCCTGGTGAGTCTTCCGTTGTCAAGCTCCGAGCCAAGTCATCTCCCGTCTCTGCTGTTCCCTGTCCAAGAAGCCCCTTCAACCACTTCTGAATTTCTCCAACAGGTGTGCCAAACATAAAGGTTTCACAGGTGCTCAGACAAAGGCTAATAAGTGTGTAGGATTTATTTTTGCTAAGACTTTAGGAAGGTAATTATGGCAACTTCTCGTCAGGTGAAATGCTTTCCAAGCTGTGCAGAGGGGGAACAATTTATTACAAGTAGGCAGAGAAGTTCAGTGTTACGCCCGTGCCAAGAGAAGCCCAGGTGTTCCTGGGGACCCGGGAGAACTCCTCTTTCCATGTCAACCCCAGAGCAAGGACTGGCGTCAGTATTCCTCCCCGGTACATCACAGTGTGCCGAAGGTGACCAGAGCAGCAGGGCTCCATCTATGGAAACGGCTTCCTTAATTCCTTCTGCACAGTTCTCTTATTTTCAAAATGTCCCAACTTTGCCAAAAACTGACAAACTGCATTAGAGGGCGGGAACCAAACCTCTCGCTTCCTGCTTGGTACCTCAAGTGTAGTCAAGGCAACCGCCCTAAGAGTAACAGCAACCTGATGTTTGTGCCAAAGGTGCGCGCTTTGGGTCTGCTACTGGCGGGAAAGCTGTTTTTAGGGGAAGCAGAAGAGAAAATGAAAAGAAAAGACATTAATTGTCTTTCTTCTTCACTCCCTTATGACTTGATATTTTTGCCGTGGGAAATGAGATTGAAAGCGGAGAGATGCCCGTGTGTTAGGTCTCCATCATCACAGCAGATACCTAAGGAGGTAACTTTTTTTTTTTTTTTTTTTGTGGTCCTGGGGATGGAACCCAAGGGGCTTTTACCACCAGGCTACACCCCCAACCTATTTTTATATTTTATTTGGAAACAGGGTCTCACTAAGTTCCTGAGAGCCTAAGTAGCTGAGGCTGGCTTCGAACCTGTGTGATCTTCCTGTCTCAGCCTCCCAAGTACTGGGATTACAAGCGTGCACCACCACGCCCGGCTAGGAGGTAACTTCTAAAGAGAAAAGCTTTCCCAAGGCTCCCCCAGGGCTGGATATGAGCCTACCACAATTACTACATTACCGGGTGAGACTATAATGCACCGTAAAAGTATAAAAATGAAACAACATATGAAGAGTATGAGGAGGAAAGCTTTCCAGTCTTAGAAGGTCTGCCCATGATCCGCTGGACCTGTTGCTGTGAGCCTGAGGCCAGGCCACACATCACATCATGAAATGTGAGATGAAACAAAACCACCCACCTGGGGGCCATGGAGCCCAAGGAGAGGGAGGCCGGGCCTGCAGCCCCGCCAGCACAGCCTCAGGGCCGGGAGACCGGAGACCTCCCGCCAGGCCCCGCCTCTCAGCAGGTCCCACCGCCTCCCAACAGCACCAGGATGGCACCCACCCTTCAACACTGGGCCCTCTGGGGAGGCCTTCAAGGTTTAACTAGAGCAAAGGGGCTTTAGGGAGGAGAACAGAGAGCGAGCAAAATGAGAGTTACATCTCACCCCTGGGCGAGCCCGCCTCTCCTAGACCTTCTTGGCTTTCCAGCGAGCAGTGTCAGTGTGATGCATTCTGTCCATCTTTCGTTCGCACGTACGACCTCCCTTCTTCTTCTGGGGCTCAACTCTGCTGCAAACTCTTTTTGTCCACAGAAACATAATTGATTTTTTTCATGGGTCTGCAATAAGCCCTGAGTGGCCGACTTTCTTTATCTCACCAAACTGTTTGTTGTTGTTGCTTGGTTAGGGATTCCGTCCGGGGGCATTAACCCCCAAGCTGTACTCCCAGACCTTTTATTTATTTATTTTATTTTGAAACAGGGCCTTGCCAAGTTGATGAGGGTCACTCTAAATGGTAGAGGCTGACCTTGAACCTGCGATCCTCTTGCCTCAGCCTCCCAAGTACTGGGATTACAGGCGTGCACCACCATGCCTGGCTCATTTCTTAATAGTTACAAACTCAGTCTATTTCAGCCCAACACTAACCATACCTGACATGCCTCATGCTGTGAAAGGTGTTGCACTTACGCCAAGCTCCTCACACATGTTGCTATATCCTTAGAACTGTATTAGTTTTATTATAAAATCTATGCAATTTATGCCTAAAATGACAACCTTTCCCAAGATTACATAAGTAGTGAATACAGGGGCCAGGCCCCATCTAGTTGAATTCCTAAAGCTGAGTGTCTAACCACTGAACTATACTTTCTATATATTTACGGTATGCAAGGCCTTCGGCCACCTGTATTGGAATGAAATAGCCTCAGACCTACTTGGATCTCATTTTCATATGTGGGAAATTGGCTTCACCTGTTCCTGGAATGCATGCTGTTTTGCTCATAAAATATTGTCTTTCTTCTCCCTTTGTCCATTTCTGTGGTCGCTATTAAAATCAGACTCAGCTGGGGCATGGTGGCACATACCTGTAATCCTAGTACTTGGGAGGCTGAGACAGGAGGATCCCAGGTTCAAGATCAGCCTCAGCTACTTAGGGATACTCTCAGACAACCTCGTGAAACTGTTTCAAAACAAAACTAAAAAAGGGCAGTGGTGTAGTTTGGAGGTAGAACACCTCTGGGTTCAATCTCTAATGACACACACACACACACAAAAGGAAAAAATAAATCAGACTCAAGATGTACCTACTCAGAACAAAATAAGAAGGGCTGTGGTGGTGCTTGGAGATAGCGAGGCCTTGGATCTGGTCCTCCGCGCAGCGAAACAGAACAGAACACAGGTACCGATTGTGGAAGTTTTCTCTGATCGTCCTTGAGTCAGAGGTCATTTCTTTAGACATTTCCCCTCTGCCGTCTTCAGTTCCTGCAGTTTGGGGTTTTGCCTGGATATACGCCTTTTGCTTCTAATCTCCAACACAAATTGCCAGCTTTTTCACGGGAAGCGCGTTGGTGGGCCTCTTTGTGGCCGGAGCAGCTCTGCACAGTGGATGCCTTCCATGGGGCTTGCTGAAAAAGAAACGTGCTCTGAGCATCTCTTCCAGATGAGTACCGTTCTGATTAGGAGGGGCCCACCTGAAGCACGGGAGACAAATGGTTAAAATGAGTGCAAAGCAGAGACTGCTGCTGTCCTTGTTAACTTGAATTTCTTAATAATTCCCATGTAGGTTAAGAGGAATTTCAGGGTTTCTGTGAAGTGCCCTCTAGGGCGTCTCCTCCTCCCCGTGGCTCTGACACCCACAGGCTGCCTCGGCTGCTCTAGGATTTCACCCCTGCGGCCGATTCCCCTCTAAGGGTTCTGAATGGCAGGACTGCAGAGATTTTAATGAAGTCACTCTCATCCCAGGAAAAAAAGCTTTCAGATAAGGCCACTACTTTGCTATCCTCTTAGGCAGTACTGCAAAAAAGTTTTAAACGTTGAGGATTAAGATTGTATCCTTTGCAGGAGGAATCCCTGCCAATGCCCCACTTATACCTCATGACACATACACTTAGAAAGTTTTTAATTCCCTTATCACCTTCCAGTGCCCATGCCTTTATTTAGATATAGGGATTTGTGGAATTTATAACAAATGGTTTTGCAATCCACATATATGCAAAGTTTTTAAAATGATAACTAAATATTATAAACAAAACAGTTTTTTGTATTTAAGGGTAATAAAATACCATAGCACAATAAAAGAATCCAAGTGCATGTTTCTTTTCCACGTTGTAAATTTATTAATATATGCTATAAACTAGGACACACACACAGACACATGCACACACACATGCACACACGCACACACATGCACACACGCGCACACACAAAATATTCCATTTCCCCTTCCTTCCTTCCTTCCTTCCTCTTCTCTCTCTCCTCTTCCTCTCAAACACACAGAAGAATTGTAAAGTTTTAAAAGAAAACCTGATTGTACAAAATGAACTCTAGTGTGAAATGTTATACATTTTCTTATTTCAGTGGATGGATGGGTTATTCTAAAGTTGAAGAAAGAAAAAGACTAATATGCATTTTATGATGGAAAAAAGTCCATGCGAGAATAAATTGTAGTCAGTATTTCCCTATTTCTTTCCCTAGAGAGAGACCTGCCTGCCCGTGGGCTTCGGTGGCTGTCCAGAGAGGGCAGTCTCCGGCAGTGTTGAGCGTAGTTCTCTAGGTAACATTTCCTTACTCCCTAAATTATTTTAGAATAATTTAATATATGCAAGGTAGCAGTCAGTAATCGCCACCACACCGTAGCAACTTCTGGTAACATCTTGCAGTCTGTACATAAAGCAACACCAGGAAATTATGCTATTTGTGCAAACTTCACTGATATAAATGGTTCATTCACCACTTTTCTCTGACTGTATGGTTAAATTAGAAACATCCCTTATCTTAAACAGAAGAAAAGTATACTTGCCTGATAGTTTTTTTGACACACACACACACACACACACACACACACACACTGCACAATTTGAATAAGGAAAATAATATATTTTCTTGGCAGTAATTTTGAGTACCAAATATCGATTTTTCCAGTAGTATAAGGCTTCTACTTCTATAAAATTTATTGAGAAGCCAGCTGAGTTATTTATAGATGATGTGTCCCGAAACTTTTGAAACTCCTCTCTTCTCATGGGGTATTGTAATTAAAAGGCAAAATACAAAGCACATTTGCTGAAAAGATTAATATCTCATGGATGTTTAATCATGAAAGGCCCACCTAATGGGTTTCTCCATGACCACAGCTTACACACCCCATACTGAGAGACTCTAAAGTAAATAATTTGCATTTGAATTACTATCTGTTTAATTCTTTATAAGATCCACCAAAGTATGCATTTTAAATAAAATATTCTGCACACTGTACTTTAGGAAAGACAGGACAACCTGAGCCCGAGAGCTAAATGAAAGAAAGATTCTGCCTTGAAGCGCGCAGCCCACTGCCTTTGGACCTCAAGACAAGGACGTCATGTTTAGGAAAGCCACACATTATTCAGTTTGCTTTCACAAACATTTGTTAAGTGTTTGAAATCTGCCAGGCATTCAGATGTGTAACCCCAGAAGATTCAAAGGATAGTAAGATCTATATCTTGCTTTTGATGCATTAAAAAATAAAGGAATAGGTAATAATTGGGCAAAGAAATATATAAACAAGCTATTTTATGACAACAGCTATAAGTAATAGTACTTGTAAGGGTTATGAGTAAAAGTATTTTCATAGTACTATAAAAAGATATATCACATGCATTTATAAAATGTTTAGTTCCCTTAATAATCTACAGTACTCATGTATTTAAATATAGGGCAGTACTACTTTTGCTCTTCTTCACGGCTGAGTAGGGTTGCACTGTGTGTATATACCACATTTCCCTTATCCTTTCATCTGCTGACAGATACCTGGGTTGGTTTCACAATTTGCTGTTGTGATTTGTGCTGCTATAAACGTGGATGTACACGTATCATTATGCTTTTTTCTCTCTTAAAGCGCTTTGGAGATGAGTAGCTGGTGTTTTGTTGTTGTTCTGTTTTTATTTGGTGCTGGGGATTGAACCCAGGGGATTCTACTTCTGACGTACCTCCCCAGTCTTATTTTAGTTTTTATTTAGAAACAGGGTCTCACTTAGTTGCTGAAAGTTTTGTTAAGTTGCTGAGGCTGGTCTCGAACTTGGGACCTTTTTGTCTCGGCATCACCAATGTCTTCATTCAGCTCTCTTCCCTTATTCCCGAAGGAGCTGTTAGTCTGCTCTGGGTGAGAACTACAGATGTGACTATGGGAATGATGCTTTGAGAGATTTTGGTGAAGAAGCAGCCTGCTGGTGAAATGTGAGAAGAAGGAAGCTCTTAAAAAGGAAACTCTAAAATCAACCTCTAAAAAGTTTATCTGAAGATCTGGTTACTCAAAGTGTGGTCCAGAAACTTGTAGTTTCCAACTTCACTTGGGCGCTTTTGAGGAATGCAGAATCTCTGCAAACCCAGTGAATCAGGACCTGCATTCTGAAGTGGTCCTCAGGCTGCATCTTTGCTCATCTAACTTTCAGAAGGACTGGTCTAGAAATAAAAGTTTTCTTAAGCTGGTTGACTACAGATACTATATTATGCAAATAGCAGATAATACACATGCAGTTTGCCAGGCAAGGTGGTGCATGCATGTACTTAATTCAGTACTTGGGAGGCTGAGACAGGAGGATTACAGGCTTGAGGACAGCCTCAGTTACGAATTAATTTGTAGACTTTGTACCCTCTAGAGAATGGAAATCTGTTTTGATGAGGCAGTTTGTTTTTTTGACTAGTCTGTAGAATAAGAAGTGGTGCAAGGCCCTTCTGAAGTGAGGTTATCACAAGTCAGATTTTAGGCAAAGAATCTGCTTGCTAAAAATATTTTTCATCTCTTCACATTGGAGCAGTAGTGCCTAACTCAATCATGTTTGTCGGTTTGCACAATAAAAGGAGCAATATAACTTCGCCAGGCAGAGAATGAAGATACTTTTAACTAATTTTACAGACACAAACTAATCAAGGTAATTTGAATCTTGGACAGAATTCAAGAAAGCCATTTATGTAACTGCTCTGAAATGTGTTATTTCAATTGCTCAGTAAAGGCTACAGATAGAGGAAAAAACAATTACAAACATAAAGGCTATATAGTCTTAAAAAAGGTTCAAGGAATGGATAAGGTATCCCGTATAGTGGAATTTCTTATCTGAAATTACAGGACTTTGCTTAAGTAATGTCTTGCTCTCCTTGTGGGTTATATGTCACAGTTCATTAGAACCACCACTATTTATTCCCTTTTGATTATTTAATAGGGACTGCAGAAAATGTGGATGCTAATTTCCCTTGACTAAAGAATATATGTGAAACTAAATTTTATTACTTTGTTTTCCTCTTCTGATTTTCCTCCTCCTCCTCCTCCTCCTCCTCCTCCTCCTCCTCCTCCTCCTCCTCCTCCTCCTTCTGTTTAGTTCAAGATCCCTAGAACACTGAACTTGAGACACTTTTTCACAGTTGCTTTTTGGGACTGTATAGTTCCTGGAAAATGAGGGCAAGAACCAAGGGAAACTGAGGCAAGAAGGAGGAGCTACTAGAATGACCTTGGTTTTGCGAGAAAACACAGCTAAATGCTTGTTCACCCCAGCTGGCTCCTGAGAGGTTGTATGCAAGGATAAATCCATCTTTTTCTTTTATCTGGATCTGTTCATTTTCTGGGTTCTTTCTTTGGTTTCTGATTGGTCCAAATTTACCCTGTGGGCTTAGACTTCCTGCACCTACTCTGGCCTTCTGGGTGGCCTCTGATTGGTCCAAATTTACCCTGTGGGCTTAGACTCCTGCACCTACTCTGGCCTTCTGGGTGGCCTCTGATTGGTCCAAATTTACCCTATGGGCTTAGACTCCTGCACCTACTCTGGCCTTCTGGGTGGCCTCTGTGCAAACCAGGCTCTCCATGGCCTGGTTGGGTCAGACCCGGACACTGGAGGGGTCATGACTCCCAATTCTTGGGTACAGCACTGGCCACACCAGGTCTGGCTTTGGACGCTGGGGAGGCTGAGTCTGACTGGAGGCCGACACCGCTGCAGCAGAGGCCAGGTGCGCTCACCTGGAGGATGGCTGCGGCTGCGCTGGCTGCCTCGAGGCCAGAGGCTGAGGCCAGTGAGCCGCGCAGACCACACATTACAGTCTCTACACAATTGACTAACACGATAGCATGTTAGAAGAAAGCATACATTTGTCTTTCCACAACATAAATACAACTCAAATACGGTAGAAAAAAAAGACCTACATGTATTGTTTTTGTGTTGTTTTTAATATACGTTTGTAGCTGTTAATCCAGGACAGTTTTGCGTCTCGGGCGTAAAGCGGTGTCTGGGGACATTTTGGGCAGCCGCAACTGATGGGCGTGACTGTCATTTGGTGCGTAGGAGCCTGGGATGCTGCGAGCCATCCCAGGATGGCAGGCTGGCCCTCCATGTCAGAGAATTAGCCAAGCCAAAATGTCTTGGTTGAGAAATGTTGATGGAAAAAGCCCAGGATTGTTTTTTATTTTAAGGCTAGCTTACCATTTTATTGAGCAATTGAAAAAAGAATCTCAGTTCCTATCCCTTAGAGGGTTTAGGGGGAATTCTAGCTTATCCTAGCCTTCCCAAACCGCCAGTGCCTTTGGGTACAATCAGTGCCCCAGGCAAAGGGGCCGCTGGGGTTTCAGAAGAGCAGAGACAGCAGCCGAGAAAGTCAGGAGCAAAGTCCTCGTCTTTAAAAATTTATCCTTAGCTAACTGCACAGTGAAGAGAAGTTAAACTTTAATTTCTACGTCCTCTTACTCTCTTCTGCATTCTTGTAATCATCGTGTTCAAGATGTATATTCTGGCTAGAATCTTGAGGTTGCCATCACTTTGATAGTTTACGTGTTCCGTAATAACATAAAACATACATCAATGGGCCTAACTACCATTACGACGATTTGCCGCTGGAGGATAAATGAATTATACCACAAACATATGCACGATTTTCAGATTCATTCTGGCATTCGTTTGAGATGTTTTTATATATATCACAATTTGAAGGAACCTGTCACAGGTTTTAACATCACTTTCGTTATAGCTTCAATTATAATGGAGCAACAATTATATTTGCTCTGATTATGAATGTATCCAAGATGCCTAGGATTGTGTCAGCTTTACGAGATAAATATATGTTGAATATAATTCTGGATCTGCAGTAGTAGAAGTGACAATTTTTAATGAGAAGAATATGGAAATACCCAGAGATTTAAAATTCAAATAGCTTTGTGGGTTTTATCCCTTTTTGTCTGAGTCAATATAACTAGGCCCAAGAAAGTTTAATCTTATTTTAAATTATTATCAACTATTGGCTTGCTTTATTTATTTATTTGTTCATTTATTGTATGTGGCACTGGGTATTAAAACCAGAGGGCATTCTACCTCTAAGCGACATCCCCAGCTCTACTTCTTTAATTTTTTACTTTGAAATAAGATCGCACTAAGTTGCTGAGGGCCTCACCAAAAAGCCCGGGCTGATCACAAACCTGAGGTCCTCCTCACTCAGCCTCCCAAGTACGGGGGTTCCAGGCACGCATCACCATGCAGCTAAGTATAGGCCCTTGAAAATCTACTTTTTCCCTCTTAGCTATTTGTATTTATGAAACAGATTTAAATATGGTTCCTGGTTCTGCCTCATAGCTACAACTTTAGGCAAATGAGTTGAGCTTTCTAAGCCTTCATTTTCACTTTTTTCCTGACTTTTTATAGTAAATTAGGTAATATAAATTAGGTAATGGGCTTACCTTAGTGCCTGTAGGCAAGCAAGTACTCAAACATACTAGTTTCTGCTGTCATATGCTATTTAATAATTAGAGTGGGGCATGGTTGTGCAGACCCTAAATCCTAATACTTGGGAGGCTGAGACAGGAGAATCACAGGTTCTAGGCCAGCATTAGCAACTTAACACGACCTTGGTTCACAAATCAAAGATAAAAAATGCCGAGGATATATCTTGGAGGTGGAATTCCCCTGGGCCCAACCTCTGGTCATCCCCAAAACTGGGTACATTAAATTTTATAATTTTGAAATATTCTATCAAGAGTAGATATTTTACTATTTACTAGTAGCACGGTCTTTGTTATAAAGTATTTATTATTCACATGTGTTTTACATGATTTTATTTTTATAGTAGAAATGCACATTAAAATATTTTTTAAACTAGATTTCTGGTTTTGGATTTTTATACTTCATCATGAGAACATATCAAAATCAGTTTTGCTAAAGGTACTATTCGTTGAAGCTTTGTATGCACACACATATGTATATATAGGTGCTAATAGCTGAAGCTGTGATACACGTAGTATATTATGTGTAGCTACTATTAGTTGACTGGTATGTCGAACCCACACACTGTACCCAATATTCTTTTATAATTAGGTAGAGCTCTTTATAATGAGGCCAAGCCTCTTCTGGCCTGATGCTCTGTGATGGACTTGGGAGCAGGGGTGGGTGATGGCCGGGCCCTGAGACCCGCGCAGTCACCGTGGGCTCCGCGAGCTGCGGCTCCGTGCAGCGCTCAGGCGGCTTCAGCTGCTGCGCCCTCGCTCTCCCGGCCCCGCTCTCTGCTGTCTGCTCTGGCATGCCGCACACTTGTCTCCTTTTCTCACACAAAAGGGAACCGTTTCCTGGCATGAAGGAAAGGGAGAATCAAAACAACTCGTACTGAAATGTCGATGGTTCTGATGACTCTTTATTTTCTGTGACTTTCTTCGCCAGTCGTCTTGAAACCTTGCTTAATTGTCTTCTTCAAGATATATTATGAAGCCGGGCGTGGTGGCGCACGCTTGTAATCCCAGCATTCGGGAGGCTGAGACCTGGAGGATCGCGGTTTGCGGACAGCCTCAGCTAGTGAGGCCCTCTGCAACTCAGTGAGACCCCGTTTCAAAATAAAGAATAAAAAATTGGGCAGGGGTGTAGCTTGGAGGTAGAATGCCCCTGGGTTCCATCCCCAGACCCGCAAAAAAACAAAACAAAACAAGATATATTATGACATGGTGATAAAGACAAAGAAAATATTAATTGGTAAGATAAATTTCTTGTTTACAATATCCAGGGAAAAATAGGTTTAAACAAAATAACTGGGTTTCTGCTATAGTTAAATTTAGTTTATAAAGGGACAGGTGATAGCAGTTACAATTTATTAGACATTTATTGTTAGCTGAGTGAGGTGACGCACACCTGATAGTCCAGTACTTGGGAGGCTGAGGCAGGAGGACTGCAGGTTTGAGGCCAGCCTCAACAACTTGTGAGACCCTATCTTGAGATACAGTATCAAAAGGGCTGGGCTCTAGAACGTCCCTGTCGTTTACCTGCTTTATAATGAATGTATGAATGAATCTATGGCCATTATTGGAATTAAATATTCCATTCTTGGAATATTTAAAACACCCTTTGTCTTTTTCCAGCATCTGTGGCTCCTGTATGGTGCATATATTTATGGACAGGATGTTTCGATTCCTCTTCTCTCTGCAGTGATCCCCAAAATGTGATGAGCACAACCTAGAGGAAGGAAGATTATCTGTTCACAGTTCTGGAGGTTTCAGTCCCTGCAGAGTTGGGTCACATCTGGCGAGCTCGGGCATGGTGGTGTGGTGGGAGGACAAGAGATCAGAAGGGCAAGGGGCACACGGTCCCTGCCTCCCACGAGACCTACTTACTCCACACGGCACCCAGGGCCACACCCGCCTGCCTCCTCCAGCCATATCCCACCTGCCTACACCACCACCCAGTAAACCCCTAATCCATCAATAGATTTATCCACTGCTGAGATTAGGAATTAGAACCCCCCTGGTCAATGGCTTCTCTGAAATCTGTGGGCTCGTCCAGGGAACGCTCTATATCCAAACCGTAACAGGCGGTGACAGTGGGGAGACACTTCTTCACTGGGCTTCCCTGCTCTTGGACTTATAAACGCCTCCTGGAAGTAGGAATTCTTTGCCCTCCCTCTGCTTGCTTCTGTGGTTGCTTGGGAACCACCCAGCCGCCCATGGAGGAGGGGATGCAGGGCTGGGACAAGGGCTGAAGACAGGAACCACAAATAGAGTTGAGAGCTGCTGACCGCTGAGGGCACGCCGCAGACGTCCCTCCGGGCTCTGGCCCCTCCAGTAACCTTCTTCAGTCTTCACTTTTAATGTAGACTCCTGGCGGTGGACTGTGCGCTCCCACGGTGAAATCCACGGCGCTCGATGCAGGGCCCAGAGCCAAGCAGGGAGCCGGGGCGCAGCTGAGAGGTGGGGCGCTTGCCTGGCCTCCCAGAGAGCCTGGGTTCCATCCCGGGATGGGGGACAAAGAACAGAGTAGCTTCTCCACATGTCCTCGTTGAATAAAGAGAGTCAGAGTCCCTAATCATTCTCAATTTTACTGTAAGACTTCAGTGGCTTCATGCCGACCTAGACATTCGTGGAAGTTAGCAGGCGTTACCTGGTAAAAATATACACATCTTTGGGAGCTTGGGTTAGGGGCTCTTAGGTTAATAAGAATGAAATTAATTTAGATTTCTCATTTCTTAATGTCTAAAATAGAATTAGCTGCGCAGAAGAAACACGAGCTCAGACTGAGGGGGTAAAGCGCAGGGGAGAGTTCGGGTCAAGGAAGGTAAGTAGCTTAAGGGATGGAGAATTCTTTCGGAGTGGAGTGATACATGACGATTGAAGCCAACGGCCTCGCTAGAAGCCATTAGGGAGAAAACAGAGGCCAAAGAAAACGTTGAAGGGTGCCGGAGAGAAATTAGAAGTGTGCCTAAGAGAAAGCAAAGGATGCCCTGCGTGATCCTTCTCTTTTCTTTGCTATGGCTTTTCTTATTTCAGGGTCCATATAATATCATTAATAAAATATTTCAAACACACATATTAGGAGTCAAATTCACTAGAGGGTTGAACTGCGAGTTTATCGCCGTTTGTCAAAGACTTTCTACGGAGAAAATGCAAAAGATAGCATTCCGGGCTTTGAAAGATTCTTAGAAATCATTCAATTCTATGGATTTTTGACTTATTTCTAGATTTGGAAGCTTGTTTTTATTCAGAGGAACTCTTAATCTCAGGTAAAATGTGTCACTCAGAGAAGAGCAGAGTTGCTCCGAAGGTAGGTCTGGCCACCCTCTAAACGCAGTCCTCCCATCTTTTCTCCTTTCCCCCGAAGGTGGTCTGGGCTCTAACGAGAGCTTGAGGCTTGGGGTGCTGCCGGCGGCCACTGATGTAAACACCTGTGCCTATTTATGACGAAGGAGCCGGAGACATTTCGGAACTTGGCACAATGACTTGAACAGACTGCGCGTGGCTCATCGACCCTGCACTTGTGCCAAGATTCTCCGGGAATGAACGTACAGGGTCTCTTATGTGCCTAACTGACAAAATAATAAATAATTACATACATAAATAAGTAAAAATCGAATGAGTGAAAAAAAAGGAATGAATGGATACGGAGCTAGACGTTACTAGTGGGGGAGCTGTCTCTGCGTTGGACACAGCCCCAGGCAGACTTGATTCGTTCTTTGTTGGAGGGTTGTACTCGGTTGAGAGCTGTGTTTGCACTGTGAGAAGCCTAAGCTTCCGCGAGGACGGGGGCAGGTCTGCGTTCTTCCCTGTAGATACTGCCTGCATCCAGTGCCAGCAGCAACGGGCCAGGCCAGGTGATCGATCACTATGTTGAATGTACTGTTTATGGACTCTTGTATTGCAGGACGCTTAGCCAATTCAACACTTAGTGCGCTTGAACCCAACTCCTTTCCTTTGGTGTTACGAGTATTTGGATAAAGGTGCCCATATGTAGTATGTAGATATTTTTTAATATCAGTAGAAACCTGAGAGTCAGATTTAGCTAATCTTCACTCAGTGCAGCCAAAGCCTTGTCAAAGTCTGATAATTTTATCTTCTCAATAGTTCTTATATTTGTTCCATTCTTTCTGGCCCAAGGAATTCCATTACTACAGGAGTACCTTTGGGCTTGTTTTATGGACAATTTATTTTATAGTGGCCTCTTAACTGATCTCCATCTGCCCTTCAGTGCCTACTTCTTCCTTGTTCTATTTGCCTGACTGGCCTTTCAAGGGAAATCTCACCCAGCCACCCCTGGCTTAACCTTTAATGACTGTCCAGCCACTCCTGGGCCACTGGAACCCTTGATTAGCTGGGCATTCACGCCACCTTTTCGGCTTCATTTATGCAGTCCACCCCCTGCTTCCCTTGAATGCCCCGAGTTTCCTACTGTACCATGCTCTCTCCTCTCACTTCCTCTTCTGTTTGTGATCCCCATCTGCCATTCTTTTCTGCTTTACAATTATGAATTATCTTTTAAGCCTTAGTTCAGATGTCCAATCTGTTTGACCTTCCCCGCAGCTCTCCTGACCCCTGGTTCCACCTCAGTTAGGAATGGAGCATACCATTAATTAATTAATTAATTAATTAATTTTGTTTCTTGGCCATTAGAGAAACTGGCAATTGGTTTTACCATGTGTTCCCCCCAAGTGTTCCCCCCTCCCCCCAGAGATCTTAAATCAGTGTGCCCACTTGATCACAGACTAGAACTTCTAAAATAATAAGAGAACAGGACCCCTGGGACTAATGGCTTTGAGCCAAAATAACCTTTTTCTCTTTATAAGTTGATCATCTCAGGTATTTGTTATAGTGACGGAAAGCTGACTAATATAGTAGAATTATAGGAAGGGAGAACAGGAGGATTCTTTTGCCTTCAAGTTTGAGAATTTGAATCAGCTCATTAATCACGAATGAGAAAGTTTCTGGCTTTATGTATTGCTATGGAAAGCATTTATAGCGTCTACACCGCCCGCCCTCTGCCCCCTGGCAACTCATTTTTCTTTCTCTCTCTCTCTCTCTCTCTCTCTCTCTCTCTCTCTCTCTCTCTCTCTCTCTCTCTCTTTTTTTTTTAAACTATGGAACTTCACAATCTGGAGGAAAGGGAAGCCAATATTGTAGGATCTATTACATCCTGCCAAGACTCAGCCAAGCTTCTTAGACTTATTGTAGGTTTGTATCCTGTGCATTTAATTGCCATCAGTCCCAGGGGTCCTGATCTCTTATTATTTCAGATTCTAAAAGTGAGGATGTGAGCTGTATGGGGTTCAAATTCTATTTCAATCTGCCCTAGGGAATAGCAGAAGTTGACTGTGAAGAATTTCCTATAATCCATAGAAGTGATCACTCTTTTCTACCAACCTTCCTGTGGTTTTCTTTTTAAGAGACCTAAACAAAGTAACAAATGGAAGCCTTTCTTTTCCACTTTTATTTTTAAAGGCTAAGAGGAAATGATGTTTTTATTTAAGACCCAAAAATAAAGCCACCTCACACATATTTGAATCTTCATGTCGTATGTTAGTTTTTACTGGCATTTGAGACGCTAAGGATGTGAATGGTGTACTATTATGTTTGGGGCCCCCTTTTTTTTTTTGTTTGGTCCAGGTTTGGTTTAGAGAAATCTTGGATCTTGGATAGATGTGTGTGAGAAAGTTGTATTGACAAAAACATCTGTGCAGATCACAGCTCAAAACAATATTTAGTTCTGGGAATTGTTCAGAGACAGCTGCCAGCTGACATCACATTCCAGAGGTGCTTGCAGGGCTGGTGGACTGCATGAAATGTTTTGCATTTGCCAGTTCTGAACTGGCAGCTGGGCTGCAAGAAGTTCTATTTAATGTCGTGAGGAGCATCCTAGGCTGCAGAGGAGCATCACAGCCCTGGACCAGGCCTGAGGGGCCTTGCGTGTAAGCTGGTAAACCGTGTTGGAGCACAGCAATATATAACCAGTGCATCAGCCGTTTCCTTGTGTGTAAACCATTTCTTCTTCTCCTTCTTCTTCCTCCTCCTCCTCCTCCTCCTCCTCCTCCTCCTCCTCCTCCTCCTCCTCTTCTTCTTCTTCTTCTTCTTCTTCTTCTTTTTTTTTTTGTATTCTTTATTTTTCATGTGTAAACCATTTCTAATGATAATGCCAAGCATGGGATTTTTTGTTGTTGTTTGAATGAGTTAGCAAGTTAGTACCTAAAAAAATCAAGGCATACATACATGCCGTGGTTTACTTTGGTATCCTTTCTACATGTTTTTTGCTGTTCCTGCAAAGGGATGGTAAATGCTGTTGCCTTTGTTTTTAAAAGAGTAAAGTCCAATGAGTTTGGTAATGTTTGTATTAAAAAGTATTATTTACTCAGCCATAAAGAGCAACAAAATGATGGCATTTCAGGAGATTTGGTGGAACTAAAGAATATTATGCTTAGTGAGACCAGCCAGTTGTAAAAAGTCAAGGGTCAAACTTTTTCTAATGTGGAAACTAGAAAGAAAAACAGGAAATTCAGGGACTTTACACAATTGAGGAGACTGACCAGCAGAATAGTTAAAGGGGCGAGGGGAAGAAAGATAAGAAGGGGAAAAGGAGGAAATGATAAAAGACATTTCAGATTATGCGCTATCCATGTATGAAGGTGTCACGACCTGTATTTCTGTTCTGCACAGGGAAGAGTGGAGGGCGTAAAAGAAAACACACCAAGACCCACGTGAGGTTCATTCACAGGACATACCATACATCACACTATGATGTATGGTTGCTGTGCTCCAATAAAAGTATAAAAAATAAGCTGGGCGTGGTGGCACGTGCTTGTAATCCCAGCATTTGGGAGGCGGAGACTGGAGGATAGTGGTTCTCTGACAGCCTCAGCTACTTAGCGAGGCCCTTCACAACTCAGTGACACCCTGTTTCAAAAAATAAAAATAGACTAAAATATAAGACTGGGGATGTAGCTCGGAGGTACACTGCACCTGGGTTCCATCCCCAGTGCCACACACACACACACACACAAAAAAAAAAAAAAACCAGCAAAGAATACATTAAAATAAAATAAAAAATTGGTAAGCACTTTTAAATTTCAGTTTGCCGTAAGGAATAAGCTATATGTAGGAGAACAGAAAAAGCAAAAAAAATTGTTTTTTGAACATTATAGAGCAAATACACTTTTCGAATACATTTTTAATGTCAATGGGAAAATATATTGGACTTGCTAAATATGTGTTTTTAATGGAAGAAATCATAATATATATGTTGATCTCTGACCAGTTTAAAGTACTTACCCACAACATACAACATACTATTTGATCTTAAGTCAAAGAGCAAGGGCATGAATTGAAGCCAAATACTCTTTATGTTCAGTCTGAAGAGCTCCTTTTATTTGAATAAGAAAAAGAACTATTTTATGATGATCAATCATATTTCAGTTTCTAAAGATAAAATAGGCCCCTCTCTAGCACAAAAAATCTTAGCTAGGAGCTGAAAATACCTCTCAATTTTTACTACTCTGACTTAAATACATCCTTAAGAACACTGAAAGTCAATGTTACCTTGTGTATTTTTTCTATTTTATTGGTACTGGGGTCCTGGAAACCCTTCTACCTCCGGGCTACACTCCCAGACCTATTTTATGTTTTTATTTGGAAACAGGGTCTCTTAAGCCAGCGCGACTGGCTTCGAACCTGCGCGATCCTCCTGTCTCCACCTCCCAAGCGCAGGGATTACAAGCGTGCGCCACCACGCCCGGCTACCATGTGCATTTTAGTTGCTATAATTTATGGCATAACTTCTTTTTATTTGTGGATCTTCAGGAGTCTCCCCTTATCTGTGGGAGATGCATTCCTACACCCCCAGTTGTTTGCCTCTAACTGAAGAGTCCCGAGCTCTCTATTTGTTCCTATACTTACATACTATGTTAAAATTTAATTTATAAATTAGAAACAATAAGAGATTTATACCTATCACTAACAATAGAACAATACAATTGAACAACGTATTATAATAACTGCAATGTGCACGTGGTCTCTCTTTTGCTCAGTGGCTGTGGTACAGGTGGTGTAGACAGACTGGGGACATTGGACAGAGGGAGGACTCGTGCAGGGTAGAATGAAGCAGGACAGTGTAAGATTTTTTTATCATGCTATTGGAAAACAACATGCAATCTCAACCTTATGAATTGTTTCTTCTTTTAATATTCTATTTAGTAGTTTTAGTAGCTTGTGAATTTTTAGTAAAATTCACAGGTAAGAGAGGAGTACAATAGCTTGTAGATTGTCTACCAGTATTGCATTCTGTGTAGACCCAGTGAAATAAGCACAGGGGAGAAATTAGATCTATTCACGTAGGGCCATACGTGCTCCGGAAATCTCACGTATGGTCAAAGTCAAGCCACGCATCCAGTGACTCCTCTCCGTGCTCTGCAACTCTGTTAAGCAACTGTAAAAAAAAAAATAATAATAATTTATAAATTAGGAATAATAAGAGATTTATACCTATCACTAACAGGAACTTGGTCACTCTTTGGGGTGAAATATTGCTTCCTCCTGGAGCATAAGAATTCAAACCACTGTTTGGAGAGGAAAAACAGTGGCTGTTCTTTATTCTTGAGAAATGTATTTTTCTGCCTCATGGAGGTAGAGTTGATCTGTACTTCACTTTGCAAAATGCAAAAAAAAAAAAAAAAAAAAAAGCTTTGTGTGTGTGCTCTAAACATCCTGCCCTTTTGTTACTGGAGTGAGCAGACCAGAAGGTAGTCTTTTTAGTTTTGTGTTTTGAAGTCATTATCCTTTACTCTGCTACTTTCCTGCCGCTTGGCACCCCAGAACACAATGGGGAGTGCAAAGGCTTTAAAATACCTGCATTTTCCTAGGAAGTTTCTAATTGAAGGTTGTTACTTTTCCTTCAGCCTTGGTTATCTCAGGGGGTTCTGTAAAAATCGAAACTTTCAAAAAATGGGACATTTACAAAGAACCAACCATTACAGAAGTAGTGAGCAAAAAGAAGTTTTTTATTATTATTATTATTATTATTATTTACAGTTGCTTAACAAATTTCTTAAGCTCTGGAAATACACAGGCTCCAGGCTTCTGAAACCAGGATGAACAACTCGACTTTGATGTCCTTGAATCCTTCCTGGCTTTCCTGATAGGCTCACAGCCTCTGTGCCCGCTCCGCTGGTTAGGACGTCAGCCTACCCCAACATAACTTTCTGCTCTGCCGGGCAGATTAGTTCAGAAATCTGGATTAGAATCTTTGACAGCCCTGGGACTCACACTTTTATGGCCTGTGGAAGAGGGGATCACTGGACGAAAACATTGTAAAAATTATTTTTGTGAACATTTTTAGTTTTTTGGGATCTTGAGAATGATCCAATTAAAGGAACTGAGATGAAATTTTTTAGATAGAGCTGGGTAAGCAGGACAGTCATGTTAGGTAGTTTATGTGGTATAAAAACAAGAATAGCCAGGCGTGATGGCGCCGTTTATAATCCCCGCGCTTGGGAGGCGGACACAGGAGTATCATGCAGGTTTGAAGCCAGCCTTGCTGTCTTAAGAGACCCTGTTTCTAAATAAAATATAAAATAGGTCTGGGAGTGTAACCTGGAGGTAGAAGGGTTCCACCCCAGTACCACCAAAAACAAAACAAAACAAAACAAAACAAAAAAAAAACAAAAAAAAAACAAAAACAGAATAGTGGGAATGGATAGAGATAAATTTTATCTAGGACCACCTCAGAAAAAATATAAAGTATGCAAATTCATCCTCAGGAAACCGAAAGGAACGATCTACCGAAATCCGGTTGACTGCTGTCAGTATCAGTAAGTATTCCTTAATAAAACCTCTGAAAGAGTATGATATTGGAAATAATAAAATTTCTCAACTATACTTAAATGTGTTGTTCCTAAATGTGCTACATTTAGAAGTTATAATTATGACTATGGGCCTGTAAAATACGTTCACTGGTGTTACGGATGGTTTTATATGTAGATTTGAAGGTGATTTTGATTGTACTCTTGTGTATTGAAACAGTAACCACCACACTGAGGTATTATGCCAATTATTGACAGGTCTTAGAAAATAAAAGCCTGTATCTTACAGTCACTGTGCCTAATCTGAGTTTAATGCAGTCTGTAGTCTATCCTCTGTCTGTCTGTCTGTCTGTCTATCTGTCTGTCTCTCTCTCTTTTTCTCTCTTTGTGGCACAGGTTATGGGATACAGTAGGTCTGTACCAGTGAACTACATGAGCCGTATCCCTAGACCTTTGGACATTTTTACTTGGAGATAGGGTCTTGCTAAGTTGCTGAGAATGGCTTGGAATCTGTGATCCTCCTGCCTCAGCCTCCCAAGGAGCTGTACTATAGGCCTCTGCCACTGTGCTCAACTAGCCTTTCCTTTTATTTCTCTTGAGAGTTAACTTTGAAAAAAAGTTGAAAACTACACCCTTAATAGAAAAAGATAAAATTGCTGTAGTTGGAATTTTGTGTATGTGTGTGGTACTCTGGTCTTAATCCCTCAAAAGTCCCTGCTCCTCAGGGTGATGATAATGGAGGTTGCTGCACCTTTAGGAGGTGGGGCTTAATGGGAGGTCTTCAGGCCAGTGGGATGCCCTTGAAGGGGACTGTAGGGCTCGAGCCCCTTCCTCTCTCTCTCTTCATTTCCTAGCCATGCGGTGGGCAGCTTTGCTCTGCCCCTATTCTCTGCCACTAAATGTTTCCTTCTCACAGGCCCAAAGGCAAAGGGTTGAATCAATCATGGACTGAAATCTCTGAAACAGCGACTTAAATTAATGTTTTTTCTTGCTTTCTCTCTTTTTTTAATACTTTTATTGGTGTCAATTTCAGCAAAAGTAGCTGGGTATAAAAATCTCAATATATTTTCTATACACCAAGCATGAATCCACTGAAAAAGATATCTGGAAAATCAATTCACAATAGATTAAAATAGATTAAAAATACTTAAGAATAAACCTAAAAATGAGGTAAAAGGCCTTCACAATGAAACTTATAGAACACTGAAAAAGAAGTTGAAGAAAATCTGAGCAGATGGAAAGACCCATGTTCTCGGACAGGCCGAATAATTAGAGTCAAGATGGCCACACTAACAGAACTGACCTACAAATTCAGTGCAGCCCCTATCGAAATACTCTTGTTATTCTTCACAGAGCTATAAAAAGTAGTTCCAAAATGTATGTGGAAGAACAAAAGATACTTTTCTCTTTATAAATCGATTTGTCTCAGATATCTGTTGTAGTGATGGAAAGCTGACAAATATCAAGGATTACTTTTTGTTCTTCCTCTTTAGGTAAGTTAATCCTCAGTCAGCAGGCAAAGGCTACTGCTAGTTTTTGTGAAAAATGATCTCCTCCACTTAAGAAAATCTGTATTATCTTTGAAAAAATTTTGTTTCATCTTTCTCTTTAGTATATGAGCCTGTGCTCTTCAACCATGGTACTTTATTTCTCTTTAATATTATTTTATTTGGGTTTTTTAGTCTTTGTTATTGGTGGTACTGGGGTTCCTGGAATCCCTTCTACCTCCGGGCTACACTCCGAGACCTATTTTATATTTTTATTTGGAAACACGGTCTCCTAAGCCAGTGCGGCTGGCTTTGAACCTGCGCGATCCTCCTGTCTCCGCCTCCCAAGCGCGGGAATTACAAGCGTGTGCCATCATGCCTGGCATCTTTAATATTATTTTAAAGCATAGCACCTGTAGGAACCATCAGGGTGAGACATATTTTGTTATTAATACAAAGTCTTTAAAAGAAACTACAAATCTTAAAACACGTTGAATTTTTTTTGCTTCTAACTTTTCTTAATATTTTTTATGTATGTATGCATGTATATATGTATGTATTTCATAGTAAGAATTCAACATAGGGCATTAACTCTGAGCCTCTGTATCAGATCTGGAGTCAGAGAGCTCAGGGTTCATGATTTGACTAAGTCATTTCACCTTTAGTAACTATGAGCCAGTTAGTTTAATTTTCCAAAGCCTACATTTTTCTCATATGTTTTACTTTTATTTCACTTATTAGAATAACATTGCATTATATTTCAGAACATTCTGATTCTGATAGAAATATGCCTACTTTATTATTCAGAAAATAATAGAAAATATATTTTAAGATTTATTGTACAGAAAAATGGAATCAAGCACAGTGGTCATACAAAAACTTTAGTAAATCCAGGTGTGCTGGTACATGCCCATAATTTCATTTCTTGGGAAGAAGAAATAGGAAGATAACAGATTCAAGGCCAGCCTTAGCAACTTAGTAAAAATCTGTTTAAAAATAAAAAAATATAAAAGATGCTGAGGGCATAGCTGGGAAGTAAAATGCCCCCGATTCAATCCTCAGTAACAGACAAACGAACTTCAGTCAGTAATCATTAGCAGACCATTTGTTGTTGAGTTTTACAGTAATGCTTTTAGGAGGCTTGGATAAATTAATTACATGTGACCTTAATATGAAGGTTATTTCTGACCAAACTAATGAACTAATGGAGAGGAAGTCAGGGATTCTCCATAAAAGACAGTAAGAATTTCTACAAACAAGACAAAGGAATCAATCCTAGGAGTTTTTATTCAGATGATTATTATAAAATGATAGAAATTAATGCAACACTATAGCCCATGACTAGAGTTAAGTTAGATAGGAGGAGTTGATACATACTTCATAAAGAAAATGGTTGGAACTACTGGACTATTTCAGAAAAATTGCAAGTGGAAAGTAAGACATCTGTTGTTCATTTCCAAACATGGTGAAAGATGATAAATTAACAGATATTTTATGCAAAATTGGAAAGTCATTTTCTGGCACCTGTAAGTACTATATGAAGATGTGTAATAATTACTGCTACTACTACTTGTACTAATTATCATTGTGCTGGATTTGTTATAATTACTACTACTACTTGTACTAGTTATCATTGTGCTGGGTTTATTTGTTTGTAGAGCCTGTTCAGTGTTAGCTCGTATGAGCTAACAAAATCTGTATATGTAGTTTATTTACTGCTTACCTGTGCACTAGATTTTAGGTTAAATGGTTTGTATGTCCCACCTCATTTAATATATACAGCAACCCTGTGAAGTAGGCTCTGTTATCTTCTCCTCTATACAGTTAAGTAAACCAAGATTTAGGTTTGGCAAATTGTTGGACCTGGGATTTGACTGCCGGCAGTCTGGCCATTATCCACAATTAGGATCTGATTTAATCGTTTTTCACAGCGAGAGATTGGAAATGGGAGAGTAGGCAGGTAGAACTGTTCTTGGAACACCATCATAATCAGTGTTTTGCCAAAAGGAAGGGCAGCAAGGCAAAGAATAATGACACACTATATTTTTTTAAATAAAAAATAGGATAAAAGTTCCCTTATAGAGAAAATGGACTCGTGTCATTCTTTTAACCACATTTTGTTGACATGGGGACTTGCATATCTTGAAACCTTCCCATAATTATAAGATAAATAAAAAAGCAATAAAGAGTAGAACTCAGACCATAGCATTGTGACAGCGTTACCCACATAGAGTGGTGAAATTTATTATAACATTTTTATTTTTTAGATTCTTCTAAACATTAGTGTTCATATAAAATCTATCAGTGAGGACTGTGTGGCATTTCCCACTTGATCCTGTATGTGACTCTCTCAATACCCTTTTTCTGCCCTATTTTTTCTCTAAGAGAACTTGTTTCCTGGTATACCTTAGGACTAACTTAGGTCTTGCTTCTCGTGACTTCCCTTTAATGGAAGCCCTATATGAACAGAAATTCTCATCTGTCTTATTCACTATCTCCAGAGGATAGATGAGTCCTGGGCACATACTGGTCACTGAATTAATAGTTATCAAATGAAAGGATGAAATCAATTATCAGATGAATGATCACACTATTGAATGAATTATTAAATTATTAATTGCTAGTAATTAATACTTGTTAATGAGTTATTGGATGGATAAAGTTATCAACTGAATGAATGACACTCAGGGTAACTTCCCTAAATTCTCAAATGATGGGTGAGCTTTCTTCAGAAAATCCATTTGGCTTGAGAAGGCATTACTGAGTCAATTAGAATAGTCTAGGACATGGGTGACGCGTTCTCCAATGGCAGCTCAGATGCAGTAGGGAACTTTGCAGATAATATCTAGGCAGCTCCATCCTTGAGGTCGGTCGGTCTCATCCTGGCAAGTCCGGGACATATAGAGTGCCGCGCATGCAGGGCAGTGTAGTCACCCTTCCCCACAGCAATGCCAGCCTCCTGGTAGGCCTGGTCTGTCATTGAGCTAGTTCAGCCTGGCAGGAATCCGTGACCTAGTGGGGAGAACCAGCCCGGCTGAGCCAGGGTCAGCATTAGTTCTTTTGTCCTGAGGACATCTTGTCCTTGTTTCTCTTTTCGTACTGTTGCCCTTAAATATCTACCAAAGTTCTCTGAATTTTTTTGGCGTTGCTTAGCTTAACTCAGGAGGAAAGAGTTTCAGCCACACCTAGACAAATGTGTCCTGGACCATCACCATGCTCAAGAGGGAGAGGGCGGCAGCTGTTGAGCTGAGGACCTGGGTGGAGTACGGGGGATCCGGGCAGAGGGCTGGAAAAGGGTGGAGGCAGGTGGGGTGGGGTACAGTCCATGACCTCCCTCCAGGGTGTTTATTCTCTGGCAATGAGTGTCTTTGATCATGAGACATAGATTTTTCCTGTAATAAATCAACTTAAATGTGGAGAACGTCATTTTGTGGCATCCCGAGACATGCTTTTAGAGTTTCCTGGGTCTTCTTGAAGGTCACCAGGATTCAGGGGAGTCTGGGGTTGTTTTGTTAACTCCCCCGTCCACATGTCTGATCTTTATGCTGATTCAAACGATTGCACAAACTCCCAGCAGAACATTTGGGCTGTTTACATGACACCCGAGAGTTGTTTTGACAGAAACCCTCCTAATACAGCAAAAGGTCCAGTCCTGGTTCAAAACAAGGGTGTCTGTGCTGTGTTTTTATTATGCGGGCCAAAGCGCACCATACTGGAGTGCTAATGTTTGTCCATGAACTTCCCAAGGTTCTTTGCAACAGTGATGTAGCCCAGCCACGTAGGGAGGCTGTCAGCAACCTACACAGATCCTGTTTCGAAACAAAAGATAGGGATTTGGGATGAGGAAGCCTACAGACACACTTGTGACAAAAAAGACGGCCAAGTGGCATGCTAACTCATCTTTGCTTATTGTACGATATCCTCGGCAGAATTTTGTTTTTCTTTTATAGGCAATGGTTCTAGATGTGGAGGCAATGGGGATCTAATCCTACTTCCCCCAAGCAGAACATCACTGCCTTAGCGAATATTAAGCCAAGTACGATCTTTTGTACCCCTAACTAGCATTGTACATACCACAGTGGATCTAAATAGGCTGAAAATGTTCATCAAAAATCTCACAAAACGTTGTATAGAGATTGCTATTTTATTCCAGAGAACATGAAAGGATATTTCATTTCATTTCTTTGGTATCCCAAAAATCTGTTTCCACTGCATGCAAGATTAGGTGATTTTGTGGGCGCCTTGCAGTATTTGGTATGGCCTGAAATGGTCCAGAGTAAAAAAACGAAAGGGTTTGGGAGTAAGTACTTGAAAGTAATTTTGAGTTCTAATGCAGACATATCAAAATGACTCGTAAGGCTTTTTTAAAAATCTTGGAACTACATTTCTGTGTTCTTAAAATTTCAGGTTAGAGCATGGTGTTGCATACCCGTGAGCTCAGTGTTTGGAGGCTGAGACGGGAAGATCACAGGTTGAAGGACAGCCTCAACCACAGAGTGTGACTCTTGACAACCTAGTGAGAGCCTATTTCAAAACAAAAAAATGTAAGGGGCTGAGGGAGTATTTGGGAGGTGGATGCCCCTAGGTTCAACCCCTGGTACCAGGGGAAAATTAGAAAAAAGGAATTCAGACCTGCTTCTGTGTAGTCAAGAAAGGCTGAGAAAAGAGTCAGCTCAGCAAGTAGTAGGATAAATTAGTATAAAGCTTTACTTACTGAAGTAAACGTAACCCAATAAATAGCTCTCTAGCGGAGGTCAGCAGCGCTAATGATCACAATTGATTATGTGATCAATTATTGATTACTGCCTAGAAGTGAAATGAATCACAAGTGCAGGCCTAGTAACAGATCTGAAGAATGAGTGTGGTCCTGTGGCAGGAAAAAAAGATAAAGCTGAAACCACACAGAGCACTGAAGATAACGCCTTCTGCTTTTCTTAGAAGGAATGTCTACCGCGCAAATATGGACCAAGCTCTTTTAAACCATAGAACTTCCTGTTTAGTATCAAAGATGGAAACATACTTTTCAGAACTATAAGGATCCCTGCTCAGTTCCAGGGTACATTGATCACTGACTTATTTCTATACTCCATGTTTCCTGAACCTCGGGCCACCATGGGGAGCCTGTTCTTTGCAAACATTCGTATCCTGGAGAAATTGCAGTCGACTCTGTGCCCTCAGAGGACTGGCATCGGGGAAGAATAAAAACACTCAGGGTTCAGAGTGTGATATGCTGGATAACAGGTCCATGGTGCTGAATGGCTCAGGGGGTCAGATTTGGAAAAGGGCATTTGGTTTTGGGGAGCTGAGGAAAATGCAGATGAATCTTCCTGAGGAAAGTAACACTTGAGTTGAGCTTTGAGTGTGATGTTAGCAAAGGCAAGCCAGAGGCAGAAAGAAATGATGAGGCCAGAGAAGCTGAGTGCTCATCCAGCGAAGCCGAAGAAATCTGGCTAGAGTGTAATTCAAATTTGGGAATTTTTCAGAGAAAAGGCTGGGATTGTTTAGAGACACATTCTCTTTAAAGGCATTTGTGCCAAAATAAGGAATTCCAACTTTTTATAGTCTAGGAGAAGCAACTCTTGAAAATATTACGGGAGAAATCTGTCCATGAGACAGATGATTAATCCAAACTGCTTCTCTGACAACTTCATAGGGCCGGTCATATTATCCTAAGACTGATGTTTCCAACATTAAATGATAAATTGGAAGCAATCCCAGGTTCTCCATAGTCTACGCTTAACCTTGTCATGGGTCTCTGGGCTGCAACTAGAAAGGGGTGCAGGAAGCAGAATTGCATTTCCTTTAGTTTTTCAACTAGCTAAAGAATGAGGCAGTGTTATAAAGTAAATAGAAAAGAAATGCTGGATGTAGTTATTGGCTGTTTCTTGTTTTGTTCATTGAATATGAACAAACCAAATTAACTATGGAAAATAGCACAAAGGAGAAGAATGCTTAGTATTCTGAAAGATGGGGTTAGAGGTAAGATATTTTAAAAAGGAATATGGTTATTATTTAGAAATCATGTCATGCAGTTTAAATTTATGTGACCAACTTGAGCTTACGAGAGTTAATGACTTGGTAATTAATAATCACAGAAGTAGTCAAATGTCTAACATTTGGCAAGAACATAAAGAACGAGATAGAAATAAACATATGCATATATGTTCATGCAGTAAGACAAATTTTCTTTCAAGAATGCTTAGCTAGGCCTCAAGGGGACTCAGTTTTTATTGTGAATTTGTGTTTGGAGACATAAATTAAGGTAATTAGTTCAAATTTTTCTACGAAATTAACCGCAAAATTTTCTATTTCCTTCAACTGTTTAATTTCTTTTCAAGGTAAGTAAAATTCAGGAGTCTGAAAATTAAAGAGGTGAGTTTTGTCGTCTCTCTTTAATTCAATGTCATAAAAACGGGACATTTTAATTAAGAGAGAAAAGCTCACCACGTTGATTTTCTTGATACATGCAAAGAATCTCAATTCAAATTTACCCTTGAAATGTTTTGTAACCTTTTGACTTAAGAAAAATATCTCAGCAGCAATTGTTCAGAATATTTTCTTCAGGGGCTTCCACCAAATTGAAGCTAACTAGTGCCGAGGAGCAGAAGTCGATAGTCAACACTACTCCACACTTCAACCCTCACCGTTTGGGATTTTCTAGTCCTATTTACATGGATTTTCTAGACCTATTTACACAGTGGTTCTGGGAGAGTAGTAAAGGAACCAGATGAGGAAGGAAGAATTTGGAACGCTGAGCAAGAGATCTTTTCTTTTTGTGGCAAAATGAGGGTTTTATTAACTTTGAAGATGATTCGAAACCAGTAGGAAAACACTAACAAATGAGCTTTTGGAAATTTTTGTACAAAGTAGTTTTTCCAGCAAGATGGAGTAAACAATACAAAAAACCCCAAAAAACTTGTGAGTTTTGGTTTCCCAGCCAACGTTGTGCTGCAGGTATATTTTTCTCCATCAAAGGAAATGATTGTCTTGTCTGTGTGTGGTCTGGGGTTTGAACCCAGGCACTACTTTTATTCTTTCTCTCTTCCCTTCCTTCCCTCCTTCATTTCTTTCCTTCTTTGTGGTACTGAGGATAGAACCCAGGGGCATTCTACTTCCAAGCTACACCCCTAGCCCTAATTTTTATTCTTTATTTTGAAACAGGGTCTCACTAAGTTGCAAAAGGCCTCATTATGGCTGAGGCTGTCCGTGAACCATGACCCTCCGGTCTCAGCCTCCCAAATGCCTGGATTATAAGCCTGCGCCACCATGCCTGGCTTTATTCTGTATTTTTTATATTCTATTTTATATGTGGATCATATTGAAAATTACATACAATCAGACAGTGCATGGTGCCCCTAATCCCCTTCTCCCCTCCCAACAATGAGTGTCCAGGTTGACCATGCTACATTCATACTTTTACACATATTTGAATGTAGCTCCTCCATTAATCAACCTTAGCCGCCTTCTTCTCATATCCTTCCATTTCAGCTTTGCTGAGGTTTCCCCTCCATTGTCTGGAGTCTCTCTGGTATCCCCAACACTCCCTAGTTTGGGCATAGTAGAGAAAACATATGTCCCTTCTCTTTCTGTGCTTAGCTGATCTCACTTAACATAATGTTCTCCAGGCCTTTCCATCTTCTTGCGAATGACATGATTTTGTTCTTTATTACTGAGTAGAATTCCATTCTGTGTATTTCCCATAATTTTTCACTCCATTCATTGTTGATGGAGACCTAGGTTGGTTCCGTATTTTGGCTATTACGAATCATGCTGCTATGAACACGGGTATGCTTACTGTATGTTACTGTATGTTACTGTAGTTCTCTAATTTCAACCCTTTGGAAAGCTACCCAGGATCCATTCCTAGTTTTCTAAGGAATCTCCACACTGTTCTCCATAGCAGTTGAACTAGTTTGCACTCCCACCAACAGTGTAAAAGAGTTCCTCTTTCCCCACATCCTCACCAGCATTTGCTCTTATTTGACTTCTTTATGCTTGCTACTCTGATTGGGGTTAGATGGAAACTCAGCGTAGTTTTGATTTGCTTCTCCCTGATGGCTAATGATGTTGAACATTTTTTCATGTATCTATTGGCCATTTGTATCTCTTTATTTTGTGAAGTGTCTATCCAATTCAGTCGCCCATTTTCTTGATTGGGTTTTTTGTTTTGCTAGTGCAGTCTTTTGAGCTCTTTGTATATTCCGGACATTAGCCCTCTATCAGAGTGGTGGCTGGTAAAGATCTTTTCCCATTCTGTAGGCTTCCTCTTTAGGTTTTGAAACAAGGTCTCACTGAGTTGTGGAGGGCCTCACTAAGTAGCTGAGGCTGGCCACAAACCTGCAATCCTCCTGTCTCCACCTCCCAAGTACCTGGATTACAAGCGTGCACCACCACGCCCGGCTCTTCATCAGTGCTTTTACATCACAGGTACTCAAAAATATTCATTCAAAAACATATCTAATCTTTTGATAATTGCATTAGTATTAGCCACAGATTACCCAAATGAGAAGAAACCTGGGGAATAGGTGAACCTATTTAAAATGCAAATTTAATCAAGGATTTCAAGATTAACTCGACAAGGCGTACAGTCCCACTGAATATAAATTGACCACTGAATTTTGTGATAATAAAATGGCATTGGTGATATTTAGACTGCAACTACTTTATAGATGTGCAAAATAAGGGGGGGGGGCATGCAGGGGAAGATAGAAACTGATTAAATAACTTCTCAAAGCCAGGCAGCAGCCAGGAGGCATGACAGGGACTAGACTGAGCTTTCCTGGACCACCGTCATTTCTATGACATAGTATTCAACTCCAACTCTCCAGGTGGTTCTTTGCTTCCCAAATCTGTACTCCTTTCCTTCAGAATCATACAGTTTCTAGTTGAGCGCAGAGCTGTCTGGGTAATGATGGCTTTCTCCCTCACTCATGTGTACAGTCATGGCCACGTGACCAGGGTTTTGCCCATTCTGTAGACATGGTGCACACATCTGTGTCATTGCCTAAGGAATATCGCTTCTCTCCTCGTGACTTGAATGTGGATCTGGTAACCCAGCTTGGGCCGCGTAGTCAGGACACAGGCCTAGGAGAAGGATGATGTAGATGGGCCTGGGCCCCTGGTGCTCACAGAACAAAGCACTCTCCCATCCTGGCCTAGGAGTGGAAATACTGTCAGAGCATCACGGAAGACTTCCATCAGCGTCTTGGAATTCCGTTGATGGTCACATCTCATATCAAAATTGGAATAATGTTATTCTTCTTATTATTTGGTGGTACTGAGGTTCCTGGAAGCCCGTCTACCTCCGGGCTACACTCCCAGACTTATTTTATATTTTTATCTGGAAACAGGGTCTCTTAAACCAGCGAGGCTGACTTCGAACCTGCGCGATAACGCCTGTCTCCGCCTCCCGAGTGCGGGATTACAACCGTGAGCCACCACGCCCGGCTAGAATAATGTTATTTTTGAAGTGTTATTTAGCTCATAATTTTTATCCCATTTAACCTAGAGAATTAAAGCACCACGTGGAATATTAATCTTTATGGTGCTCTTGCTCTTTGACGTCGTGTTCAAGTCTAACTCCATAGGTTGTTCTTTGCTCCATAAATCTGCTATTTCTTTCTTCCAAAATAGTGTAAATTTTAGTTGTTGATTTTTTAAATTTTTTCTTCTCTGAGAAGAACATAAACATTTAAAAAAATTAGAGAGTTGCACATTCCATCAGTACCTGGAGTCATGTTTAAGTAGAATAATTTTTCTTTTCTTACCATGATGGGATCCTTAAAGAAAATTTGTGGAAAACTATGATACTCTATTCTAGGCAAATTTCTTACATGTGTATGGGGCCATTGGCATTTGTTTAATTTAGTCTGTCAGTGAGCTATCTTTAATCTTGCTAGTTAATTGAAGCCAAAATGGTTTAAGGTCTTTCTGATTTATTAATTCCTCTGCATAGTTCTTATAGCTCAATTTGTTTTTATTGCCTAAGCAAATTATTTTGTGTCTTTTTTTTTTCCACTAATATTTTTCAGCTTCAAATTACCCTGTCATCTCCCACCCATTAGAGATGATTTGGTAAAATGAACTCTGGCCTTTTTTGGGCGTCATATGATTTTGAAATGACTCTCATTAGGTATTTTTATTTTCTTTTAGAATTAACAGCAAGTGAGTCAGAGCAAAGAGAAGAAATCAGAAAGCTTCTCCCCCACAAATACAGATGCTTTTTAAATTTTTAACAGGGGTCACATCCTGTTAAACCCGTTGCTTGTTGAAAATACTGCGAAGTCAAAAATGCGCTTAATACACTTAACCACAAAAAAATCATAACAACAAAGTACACCGTGGGATGTCGGTTGTCCACCCTCAGTCTTTGCACGGCTGCCTGGCGTCTGCAGCTCTCTGCCACTGCTGGACATCTGGACATCGCGAGAGTATCACGCATTTATTGTTAGTCTGGGAAGATCCAAAATAACAAATTATTCTTACTCTTTTTGTTGTTTTAACTACTTTTTGCAGTGCTGGGGATCAAATCTAGACTTTTCAAAACAGTTCCTCCTGAACACCGATCGTGTTCAGCCCATCATACAATCTAAAACCTTAAGTCCAGCCATCGTCAGCAGGCCCTCTCTACAGGGCGTTTCCTTTTATCTTGCTGTCTAATCCTGACCTTACTCAGTTTTTCTCCATGCCACTGACTTTAGCTTGTTTTATGGTCTTTCATGTAAGTGAACTGTGTACTCTGCTCCTATTATTAGCCACTAAGTGATTATGGGGTATAGAGATAAACATTTCTAAACCATTCATAATGAGGAAAAATAAGATCCTTTCATTTAGCATATGTTTTTAAATTTATTTGGCTTGCTACCCCCTTTTCAAAAAAATTATTCAACACTTCCTTTCCCCAGAAATCGACTTGTGTGTGTGTGTGTGTGTGTGTGTGTGTGTGTGTGGTAACAGGGATTGAACAGGGATTGAGAGACAGGGGCATTCTGTCTCTCAGCTATTTCCCCAGCCCTATTTTATTTTTTAGTTTGAAAAAGGATCTCACGAAGTTGTTGCGGGCTTCACTAAATTGATGAGGCTGACTTCAACCTGTCATCCTCCTTTCTAGACTCACAGGTACCGGGATTACAGGCGTGTGCCACCATGCTTTGCTGGAAATCCACCTCCATTAAGCAAACAAATAAAAAGATGCAGTGATAAATATGTGTGGTTTTCTTATCTGCATTCTGTTCCAGTATCTTCTGCAGGCTGGTATTGCCCACTTTGGGAACCTATGATTTAAGGAAGGAAAATAATGAGAGGGCCTAAATAATTAAAACTCTGAGAATTGTAGCTTTCTTTCTTCCTGTGTTTTTTTTTTTGTTTGTTTGTTTTTTTTTTAGTCTGAAAAGCCAAACCAAGCAAACAAAAAACCCCCAAATAGTTGGAAAATAGAAGCCAAAATATTAATCCTAGTGCTACTTGGCACAATCATTGTAAGCCAATAGACATTTTTTATTTTGGCACGATTTTGGCCGCTGGTTCCAGCTCATGTTCATGTGTTAAATGTGCCATGTTTCTATTAAGGCTGATACAGAGCTGCTCACAAGTGTCTAGTTAAAAGACAAGTAGACTTTTCTCCTGATGGATTCCTGGAGCTGGGGCCCTCTGGCCCCTCCTGAAGCAATGTAAATGTTTTTACTAAGGTTTGGGGCAACCAAATACACACTCAGAGGTGCTTGTTTTTTCTTGTAAGATCGTAAACTTTCATTTCATTTATTTCTGCCACAACTACACACAGTGAAATCTAATCACTATTCTGTAATGGGAGTGTTAACTTGAATGTAGTCATAAGCTAAAGGGCTCATGAGATTTGCATTCTCTAATTAAGGAAAACAAGAAGTCCAAAGAGGGTCAATACCAGGAGGCCAAAGAAATGTGTAGGTTAATAGGGATAGAAAGGAAAAGGAGGGGGTCAGTCAGGCTTTGACAAATTGGGGAGTCAGTCAGCGGACCCAGGTCTGAAACCCAACTCTGTCTGAAGTCCAAAGTCAGGCACTTTTGAGATGCTCTTGTCCTGCTTCTATAAAGAGATACCATGAAGCTGAAGCTGTGTGCTAGAGCGAGATCAATGAATTAAAAATGCCATCGCGTGAAAGGCTTCTGAAGACAAATATTAAGCTCTTTACTTGGGTTCAAGGTAACAACGACTGAAGAATAAATGAGATGTAGGTAAACAGTAGTAGCATATGTCAGGAAGATTTGTTTGATGAAGGTTACGTTGGTCAGCACTGACACCCGGGTCAAGATTACGCCTGGGAGCCTGTGGAGTGCAGCCCGATAAGAAGAGGGAGCGAGACGAGAGCGCCACTTCACGCTGGCTGCTTGTGCTCCAGGTTTTCTTTGCCTTAATGTCCAAGGGGACATTTAGCAACACACATTTATTAAGAAAAACATTAAAAGTTGGAAATAGATAGCTTATAAGGGAAATGGATGGGAAGTATCTAGTCAGCTGAAAGATAGTCTGGGTGGACCTGAGAGGTATTATAAAAACTGGACCCAGCTGGGTGAGGTGGGTGCTTGTCTATTATCCCAGTACTTGGAAGGCTGAGACAAGAGGATCACACATTCTAGACTAGTCTCAGCAACTTGGCAAGACTTGCAGGAACCTAGTGAGACCTTGTTTCAAAACAAAACTGGCTGGGGAAGTAGCTCAGAAGTAGAATGCCCTTGTGTTCAATCCTCAGTACGGGGGCGGGGGGGGATATGAACCCTTTGCTTTTCAGTATCTAGATAGATGTATTTTGTTCAGATTGAAAACCCATGGCATTAAATTCAAATATAAATGATCACCTTCTCTCCATTTTATGTTGAAGTAGGCCGCTCCACCTGCTGTTTAATGTGTAATGTTTTATTTCAAATGCTAGTTACTATAAGCAGGAGAAAAGAATGCACTGTATTCACTACTGTTGACATAGTCTTATTTATTTGAGATAGTTTAATGATGTGACCTGTGATCAATATTTTGGCTTTTTCCTCTTTTTTCTTTCTATCTTGTCTTATCAGACATAAAAGGGGAAAGAGTAGTGAAAGGCCGAATTTAGTTGAGTTATTTTTGCCTCAAGTTCTGTGTTCCCAACATCCGTCCACTTCCTTCCCCAGTGAGTATCAGTGCTGTGGAGAGTCACCTTTGTTAGGCCAGTGCACTCCAGGCTTTCTCTGTCAGATGTTTCTAAACACTGGAAAATTATTGAGGACTTAATAATATGTTTATTGTCTTCTCTCTCAATAATTACTGTTTTAGAAATTGAAAAGGCTAAATTAAAATATTCTTTTAAATTCATTGAAGTAATGATGCTAGTCACATAAATAACATTTTTATGAACAATATTTTTATGAAAACAAAATACTTAGGGTGACAATATGTAATTTTTTGAAAATCTCCTTAAAAAGATTCAGTTCATCAGAAAGTGACTAGATTCACATAGCTGCTTCTGTATTCAGACTTTTACAGGTATTGCATTAGAGAACTTCTAGAAAATTTCACTGTATTATGCTGAGAGAATAATAGTGAAAAAGCAAATAATATGGCAGCAGGGTTATTATGAAATAGTGCTGACCTCATGGCCCCGCGTCAAGAGTCCCAGGAATATCTGAAGTCTCCACTACTTTATAAAGCTACCATAAATAAGTATGATTCTAAAGCACTCGTTTGGAGATCACCTGTGTGTGTGTTGAAGTCCTTTAATCATGTCTCCTTTGTGGCTAAGGTTTAGATGCTCTATATAGTGAGATCCTTGTCACGCGGTGACTCTTCACAGAAGTAAGCGATAGAGAAATTTGAAAAACAAAAAGTAAAAAGTAAAACAAAAATCTGTCTCTGGGTTTAATCTCCAGTACAAAAAGAAAAAAAGAGATAAAAAATGTGGTTGGCTCAAGAGAGTACTGCAGAAAAGTGGTGTGTGTGCATGTGTGTGTATTTCCACACGTGCATGTTCTCAAGTGTAGGCTACACATGTCAAATATAAATACGTTTCCTATTAATCAGAAGAACAGAAGACAACAGAGGAATGGAGACCCTTCAGAAGCATCAGCGGTATCAACAGCTATCTTTTTCTCTGTCTTGAATATAGAAGCGCCAAAATTTCCTGAGGCTACCTGATATAAAAGCGAAAGCAAAAGAGAGATTGCTTAGAATAGGATGGGCAGCTCTTCATAACCGCATAGATGACTCCGGCAGGGTGTAAGTCACTTCCAGATGACATTATGCTCAGCCAGCTACAAGAGAAGGAAACCAGAGTTTGATTTCCTTCCGTACAGCCCACATTCTGTCATGTGTAATTTTTTAATTGCATTTTGCTGCGTAGTCTTGTGAATGACCGTGCTTATCCCTCTGTGTCTGACAGTACAGCGTGCTTTGGCGTCTACCAATGAGAAATTATTAATGGGTTTGCTATAATTAAGACATGAGCTTCCCTTTGATACTTTTACATTTATTTAGAAAAATAAGTGAGCAGACTGACTTATCAGCCTCGCCGAGAAAAAGATGAAAGTATTCTTTAACAAATATATAGTGAGCTGAATTCATATCAAAGGAGGTAGAATTTTCACTCCCTGAGAGTTCTAGGAGTGTTTAAATTGTGGGAAATTATTCCCATGTATCTAGGATTAGGTGTAAAGGACAGATTATGATTTGCAGGCCAACTTCTTTTTCTTCTAGTGATTGACTTCTGACAACTTTTTGGCAACCTTGAAAATGATGATTAAGCTGGGTATGGTCACCCTTGTCTGCCATCCTACTTGGGAGGCTAAGACAGGAGGACGCAGGTTCGAGTCCAGCCTCAGCAATCTATCCAGACCCTGTTTCAAAATAAAGCATTTTATTTATTTATTTATTTTTAATTTTTTTTTTTTTTTTTTTTTTTTTTTGCGGGTCTGGGGATAGAACCCAGGGGCATTTGACCTCCGAGCTACAGCCCTTGCCCTATTTTTTATTCTTTATTTTGAAACCGGGTCTCACTGAGTTGCAGAGGGCCTCACTAAGTAGCTGAGGCTGTCAGTGAACCATGATCCTCCAGGTCTCAGCCTCCCGAATGCTGGGATGACAAGCGTGCGCCACCACGCTTGGCTAACATAAAGCATTTTAAATAAAAAGGGCTGGAAGTGTAGCTCAGAAGTAGAATGCCTCAATCCCCAGTATCAAATAAAGGAACAAAAATGATTACACAGATTGGCTGTAGGCAGATGCGGTACACTGGAGTTAGTTAGATGCCCGTGGAGTGGGGATCTGAGGGAGGAGGGCCTGAGGAGGCCTGGGAGCCCGGGGAAAGAGGCGGCAGGTGGACAGGGCTGACATGTGGGTATCGCACAGCCAGCGGCCACCTGGGGAGGCGCACTACAGACAGAGGGCACAGCCAGGCAGATTGTGTGGACAGGGCAGGGTCATATTAGGGCGCACGGTCACAGAGGTAGGTGGCCAGGCGACTGACATTTGGGGGAGTGTGCCAGAGGGCGGGCTTCGGGGAAGGATAGCCAGGCTGTGTCGTAGAGCCAGGCTAGTCCCGCTGAAAGCTCAACCAGCAAAAATGCCACTGAAGAGGGAGATGAGCCGCAAGTCAGGCACGGTGCTGTGTTACATGACGAGTGTATTACGGGAGGAGAAAGAAAAAGAAAGCCATGGTTTTGACACTGCCAAGCGGCATTCTTGGGAGACTGCCCCAAAAGAATGTCAGCTCTTCTAAACATTACTCAAGAAACTTTAATTTTATATAAATACCTTTTTGGTTTGATCTTGCAGAGGTAGTAGAAAAAATATTATATGCCTCTGGATAAATTGTTATGACAGTATAATGGAGGTTTTGTTTATTAATTTATTTATTGTGGTACTAGGGATTGAACCCAAGGGCATGCTACTTTTGAGCGACACCCACAGCCGCCCCCCTTTTATCTTGTGGTCCTGGGGCTCCTGGAAGCCCTTCTACCACCGGCCTACACGCCCAGACCTATTTTATATTTTTATTTGGAAACAGGGTCTCTTAAGCCAGCAAACCTGGCTTCGAACCTGCATGATCCTCCTGTCTCTGTCTCCCAAGCGCGGGGATTACAAGCGTGCTCCACCACGCGAGGTCTCCCACAGCCCCTTTTTAATTTTTTAAAATTTGAGACAGGGTCTCGTTAGGTTGTTGGAAGTTTGGATAAGTTGCTGAAACTGTTCTCAAATTTTCAACCTTCTTGTCTCAGCCTCCCAAGTGCTGGGATTATAGGTGTATTCGTCAACTCTGGGCTGGAGTTCAAATTTTGACTTGTTGGTTTATTGGAAAGATGATTCAGGGCTAATATCCATCTTCCTCCTACTTTGTGACCCAAAGACCTTTATAAATTGTTTAAAACATTTTATAGGCTTTGAAAGTGTCGCCCACTTTTAAATAGATATATTCTTTAGGTTTGCGTGGTCACAGACCCTGTTGGTTCTTTTTATTGCCAGTTATTTCAGTTTTTCTTAATGGCCATGCCCTTCCTGCTATTAACCATGCACTTGGAAACAGGCATTAACTCATTCAAGCCACTTGGGCCCCTCCAAATATACTGGTGTGCAATTCATTAAATGACTCATTAATTGTTTTCAATCCACCAGGGTCTCATTTAATGACTTGCTGGAGCCATGTATTAAATAGTGTCCCAGTGCCCTCGGAATGTATCTTTACTCAATGACTCAGTCTTGAAGAGGGCATTTATTGAATGACTACAGTTATGCCAGGGTTGTATAGTGAAGTAAGTTACTTTTCTTGTTTGCTCTTTTTTCCTGTCCTATCAGTGGCCTCCCCGATATGTCTGGCTGGGGCATTGCCTACAGCTGTATTTCAGTGGTACAGTAATCTTGAAAAGATATTGCAACTTCAAGAAACAATGGATTTCTCAACCTAAATTTTAAACATCTACTGGCAAGAAAAAACAGATAATGAAGGTCCTTTGCCTCTTGAATCTGAGATGTCCCTATAAGAGTGTCAGCACAGAACCTGTATAAATAAAATGAGTATAAAAAGGATTGGTCATGTAGCTCAGAGGTAGTATGCCCCTGGGTTCAGTCCTTAGTATACAAACAAACAAAAAAAAACAAACAAACACACACTTCTAGGCACTGGCTTAAGGTGTGTCTTTATTTTCTCATTGAATTCTGAGAAAATACTGTGCGATTGTAGATTTTCAGACTACCCTGGATTTTCCAGGTGGAGCAGTCGAGGCTTACAGGAGTTCCAGGCAGAACAAAGCGGCAGCGCTGGGTCCTCAAGGGTGCGGTGGACTCGAGAACATTCCTCGTAGCTTCTGGTCATCTTGTCTCCACAGTTCGAGACCCTCTACGTCCATTCACTAGTTCACGCCTCCTTCTACCTTCAGTTATTAGCGCCCACGTCGAGACCGGTGTGATAGCTTATTGGAAGTTAGGGGCAGGGTTTCTGTCACTTCAAATTCTGGGGACACCTCTGGGCATCCTCTAATTCCTTAAACTTGTAAAATCATTTTAAAGAACTGTATTTTTTAATCAAGGGTGGCTAAATTCTGTTTTTTAAACTCAAGTGTACAAGGATATAGTACACATGTTTGTGACAGGTTAGTGTGTTCTGGAATTTATACAGTCTGGATAGATGGATGTACCTCTGTCATAACTAACGTAAGTGCTTTCCTAATGTAGATTGACAGTCTTCAACATACACATGGTCCCTGTTTCTTGTGGTCTTACATACATATGGCCACCTAGAAATGCTCGGCTCCAGCCAGTTGACGCCTCCTTTCTCTTTGCTGCTATAGTTTGACGTTCTTTTCTTGCGGGCTTTCCCACAGAGGGTCCAGCTTCTGTCCTTGGGTCTTTTTTTTCTTCTTCTTTGTTACTTTGGCAGGGCCTGAGACCAACTCCAGGACCCATGCTAGGCAACGCTCTGCCACTGAGCTGCATTCCCACCCGCATCCTTGTTTCTTTCTCTCCTCTGCCATACCCTCCCCTTTTATACCCTGCCCGATGTATCTTCGATCGCTCCCCTCTCACTCTCTGGCTCTCGCTTTCTGTCCATTTACCAGAAAATATAACTACTCGGCTATTCTGTTAAAGAGTAAGAATAAGACGGAATATGTTGCATTCTCTTTTGCAGAAAATTTATTAGGCCATTAGTTCTTCTTTCGTTTTAGTTAGCTTTCGTTTTCCGAGTCTTGGTTTAAAGTATATACTTGCACCTGCCTCCTTCCCCATTCACGTTACATTCTCTTTCCCTTCCAAAATTGTCTGCAATTACCTTTTGTGTTTACTGAATGGCCCTTCAGGCTTTGGAGTGGGGCAGCGATGGAGTCTAACACTGGAAGTATTATCTTTGGAGGTGGGCTTTCTACTCATCAAGCACCTATTACAGGCACCCTAAGATGAAAGCCACAGGTCCCACCTCTGTCTCTGGCTTAAAAGTGCCCCACAACTTTCCTACAGAGAGATTAAGGCGCTTTAGACAGGCAGGCTGCCTTTAGAGACTGGTCCTCTCTGGGGTCATTATAAAACAAGACATGATTAAGGACGTTCCTCTTTTGCTTCTAGACTAATTCCATTTAGTACTTATCACTCGTGTTTGAAGTCAAAATCAGGTCTAATAACCAAAGAATTGGGTTTACCTTCAAGTTCTCCGCAAAGCAAATGCTAAATAATATTAAATGTGAATTGCTTCTTTGATTAAAAAATTCTATTTTCATTTTCATAGAATAAGTTAAGAGATCCTTCCCCAAATAAAAAGTAGCATAGCTTTATTCTCAGGTTGGTTTCTCTTAATTAATTTACTTGTTTATGGAAGGAGAGAAATCACACGGGAAAAAAATCCATTTTCTTTAAAAAAAAAAGAATCACAGAATACATATATTCAGTCTCAGTTACATAGTGAGGCCCTCTGCAACTTATTGAGACCCTGTTTAAAAATAAAGAGTAAAAAATAGTTCTAGGGGTATAGCTTGGAGGTAAATGCCCCTGGGTTCAATCCCCAGTACAAAAAAAAACTATGAATATTGACAGTACAAAGAAAATTTCAGGCTACATTGATCTTTACAATTAAAGAGTCCTATGGCATCCTTTTTACTTAGAAGGTATTTGGTAAATATTTATAAATAATAATAATAGGGAATACTTATATATTTCTTTTATTATGTGCCAGCCAGTATCTAAGGGTTCTTAAGTTGATCCTCAAAACCTCTTAAAGTGATATTGCTTTTATAAGTGCTATTATTATTTCTATGTTGAGAAATGAAACTGATTTATGGTAAACTTGACTAATTTAATTTGTTTAAAGTCATTTAGCTGGTTAGAAGTCGAGCCCAGGCAGTCTGGCCCCCGGGTTTTGCTTTCCACGACTCCGGCCATCCCAGTGCCTCATGAATCATAAGCTGGAAGTGCTGCTGAAAGAATTCTACTAACGATTTCAGACATAAAGTTCCAACTATGACTCCAGCCAAAATTGCTGGACTCTGTGTACATAGTCACCTTGCTCTCCCCCTTTCAGTTACCATGACAAAACACCCGAGAAAATCAGCTTTAAAGGAGGAAAGGTTTGGTTTGTCTCGTGGTTTCAGTTTTCAGTCCATGGTCTCTTGGCCCTGTTACTTCGGTCTGTGACTGCACAGTACCCTGTAGGGGGAGCACATCGTAGGGAACCACCTTGCGGGGCCTTGGAAGCAAAGGGGTGTTGCATTCTCAGCATACCCTTTAGGGACATGTCCCCAGTGGCATAGCTTTCTCCTACGAGGCTCCACCTCTTAAAGGTTCTTCCACTTCCCCACTGCCCCACAGGCTGGGTCCTCAAGCCCTTAGCATATGAGCCTTTGGAGGAGACGTCCAAACCACAGCAGCCATGTTTAGGAACATGGATTGCCATGGATTCTTAACTCAGCAGTCTCAGTTACTCCATCCCTGGCCATACAAACGCAATCCCGTGCTAAGCGTGATTGAGAAGAAGTGCAGTTTCTCTGGATAAAGGCAGGTTTCTTATGCTTTGGGAATTTCTTTTGTGTTTTCTTTAATCTGGCCCCACGTTTGCGTGTCAGTTCATGTAACAATGAGTTCTGATGTTCTCTGCAGTGACGGCACAGCAGTAAGTCTCAGTAACAGATTTATGTCTAAATAAAACCCCCAGTGCATGGGATGAGCTAGGTCTCGACTCAGGCAGCAAGAGGAGTCTTTTTTCCTTACTGCTGACCCCGGAGAAGTGGCCTTCCTTCATCACTGCTAAAATTCCCTCTTATTATCACAAGGACTTCTTTCATCCAGGGTAGGTCAACTCTGAAGTTAGAGATCTGTGTCAATTTGATCTTACATCCCGGCTCCGACCTTCATCAAAGGAAGATAATAATCCAATCTCAAAAGGGCTAGCATGGGTAATGATATTTTACTGCTCAGCGTATGCAGCTCCCAGGGCCTCCTAGCTGTGGAGAACTCTTTGATACTCGGCCTTCAGTTATTACATGGCTCTAACAAGCGCAGTTAGTTTGGAGTTGAGTGTCTTCATGATTTAAAATTGTTTATGCATCCATAAAAAAACATACATTACACTGAATCTTAAGTCCCACTCTACTTTCAAGAGTGAATATATAAAAGTCCTGTTTTATGCTTCAAAGAATTGATATATATATGAAATGTCAAATATTCTTGATGTTTGTTGTAAGAAGCTGCGAGTAGTGTTTGGAGGGGAAAATAATATATACAGTTATTTCATTGGTTGAAATAGTTAATGACTTTTGTCATTAAGTGATCTTTGGGCTATTTAATTTTTATGCGGTGAATTGCTATAAATTTATTTTTATAATTCTCATTTTCAAGGTCCTAAATGTCTTCTGAAAGCCATATAAAATAAAGAGAGGGAAGTTTCCCTGTGTTTAAGACTGGTCATAAACTCCATCCAGTGACTCTCAGGCTTATTTTAAATCAAGTGGAAGCTCTATACAAAAAAGACGCCTCTGCGACAAGCATAATGATTGCTCCCTTTGCAAAGAAGTAATCCTTGTGAAATTAAGGGCAATGTTATGGACATGTAAGTAATAAACAACTGAAAATAATCTTGGGGACAAAACTTGTTACAAGAAAAATTGTATGGTTAGTGAAACTATCTGTTAAGAATTAGCATGTCAGGAAAGCCATTGACAGCTCATGTCTCATCAGCTAGTTACGTGGCCTTTTCTACAAATGATTTCTTTCTGGAATCCTGCTAAATAAACTTTGAAGAGGAAATCCGAATGCTCAGATATAGGGCTCAGTAAAGAACTGGAGTAGTTTGGAGCCCACCATGCCAACTGCCCACATCCTCTGGGTCCACTTTCGTGCCAGGAGTTTGGTCTGACAGTATTTTCATTCCACAAATTGGATCAAGTTAGAGAACCAGCCACAGGGAGTCAAAGACGAATCTTTAGAAAAACAGCAACCAAGCTCGGACACAGCTCTCCAGGGTACAGGGGCAACAGAAGCCAAGAGTCTAAGAAACGTTCTGAACCATCTACAGGAAGGGAAAGTTGCACCCTAAAACGTACTTTCTAAGGTGTTCCCGAAGTCACCAAGATCCCAGGAATCCCTGGAAAGCCAGAGGGTGGGTGTTTTTCATCCTCCACAATCCTAAGAAGTTACCATACCACGATGTGAAATTTTGCTGTGAGTCACAGCGTCAGGAATTTGGAATTCATTCAAATGAACCCATTTCAGTTCCCATGGGCATTCATGAGTTTTCTGAGCACCAAGACAAGGCTGGTGTTATTCATTCATCCATACTTCTTCATAGACAACTTTTTAATACTTTTTCTGCATTTTGTATTTATACATAACAGGTTCCAAATGATACAGACGTACGCGCACACAGTGCTTGGTGATTTACCTGCTCCGTCTCACCCTGCTCCCCTCCCTTTCTGTACATGCTAGTTTTAATTGGAGTGCTTTTCTTATAAACCAGGAGAGGTCTTGAACTAGAGGGGCTGGGGTTGTACTTGGGGGATGATGGCAGAGCTGGAGATGAAGGAGGTATAGGAGGCGGTCCAGAGCACAGAAAGATAGGACTAGGCGTTTTTAAGTTTTTTGGAAATCAACTGTGGAGTAGAGCTCGGTGGTGTACACCTGTAATCCTGGTATTTGGGAGATTGGAGGATCACAAGTTTGAGGCCAACCTCAATAACGTAGGTAGGCCTTCAGCAACTTAGTGAGACCATGTTTCAAAATAAAAATAAAAAGGACTAGGGTATAGGTTGGAAGTAGAATGGCCTGGGTTCAACTCCCAGTACAAAAGAGAGAAAAAGAGAAAGAAAGAAAGAAAGAAAGAAAGAAAGAAAGAAAGAAAGAAAGAAAGAAAGAAAGGAGGGAGGGAAGAAGAAGGAACCTCTGTGTATTTTACATTTATCCTGTACAGGGAACACATCTCATTGAGGACCAACCAGGTCACACGTAGCGTAGTGGCTTGGTGGCTACCACACCAGACAGCTCAGTCCTGACATTTTCTTGGGTCCAAATAAAGTGCTTCCCAGCAGCACATAGGGATCATTATCTGTTCTTGAAGAACAGTTTGAGGTGAGGCCCACCTGAGCTGAGTAGCGTCATGGGGCCACACGGGGCGCTCTGGAGCAGCCCAGCCAGCCCTCCTTGTGGCCTTCCTTCACCCGGGGCCAAGGTGCCCGTGGCCCACCATCGAGCTTGAAGTGATCCTGGCTGAGGCAGTCTTTCCATAGCAGTGAGGGCTCACTGGATCACCAGTGGGGCCGGGCCCAGCGAAGCAGCTCGAGGACCGTCTGCAGGACCTTAGCCCTGCACACATGTGGAAAGTGGCGGACCAGCAAACTGTCGCCTTCCCGCTGCCACCAGAATGGTCAGAGAGGCCGAGAGCCAGCGAGTGGCAGTTCTGGGTAGCACGAGCAGGGAGCTGGGTTCTGTTTTGCTAGGGTTGCCTGCGTTGCCAGGTGGGTGACCTTCCTCCAGTTATTTCACTAGCCTCTCTCTATCCAGTGGTGGGACAGCAGAAGATGTTCAAGTTTCCAGATCAGTTTAGATGGACAGCTGTCCAAGAGCCAGAGGACTGCAGCTATTCATTTGCAAAGTATTCTCTCTTTTCTTTTAGTCATATACAACCTGGAACAACTTGTAACACACAGCGGGTAGCCATTAAAATATATGTTACATTAAAGCATGAATTCATAAATTCATTCTTTTACAGTGCTGGGGATTGAACCTAGGGGCACTCTACTCACAAGCTACACCTCCAGGCATTTTTACTTTTTATTATTTATTTATTTATTATTTATTTTATTTTTTGGTGGTACTCGGGATGGAACTCTTCTATCTCTGGGTTACACTCCCAGACCTATTTTATATATTTTTTGGAAACAGGGTCTTTTAAGCCAGTGCGGCTGGTTTTGAACCAGTGCAATCCTCCTGTGTCTGCCTCCCAAGCGCGAGGATTATAAGCGTGCACCACCACCCCTGGCCAGGCTTTTTAAAATTATTTATTTGTAGACAGGATCTCACTAAGTTGTGAAGAGCTTCACCAAGTCCCTGAGGCTGGCTGTGAGCCCGCAATCCTCCTGTCTCAGCCTCCCAAGGACTGGGATTACAAGTGTGTACCACCATGCCTGGTTTAATAAATTCATACTTAATATACTTATTAGAGTATATTTAAGTAAATGTAAATGAATACATATTTTCATAGACCCTACAATGCTGTAGTCACTGAGCTCAGTTCCTTAGGTGAAGTTCTTGCCATTGGAACTTGTACTCCACCCCTGTTTTTTAAAGCCTGTTGTCTCTGCTACAAAACATAAATAAAATTAATTAATTAATTAATAATTTAAAAGCTGTCTTATTAACCACATAAGTTCATTCAAGATTTTCAAGGAAGATGATTTATTTTTTATGCCATGGTTCTTGTTGCTATCTCTGGCTACTCCCCACCATTACTCTTATACTTTTCTTTTTTTATCTCAGAGAATCACTTGCAATCTCCTCTGATATCTCTTAGCCCAGATGTTTCTCCAAAGTTTGCTCTTAACATTTCCTCTCCTAACTTTTTTATTATGAGTATTGAAAATTTGCACACTTCACTGGTACACTAATCACTGGAGGGATAAGAGTAAGTTAGCATAATGTTCAATTTTCTTTCCAGCCAGGTAGTTTATGTGGATCAAACAACTGGCCTGCCCTCCGTCTGCCGCAAGGGCTGGTGATGTTCTGGTAGTTAAGCATTCTGGCCTTTAATGTACCAACTGCTGCCTAATTAAGACATTGTTTCTACAAAATGAATGCGGGATTTTCTGATTGCACATATTATATGAGGACAAATTCTCATGAACCTCATCGAGTAGCTTCAAAAATGACCTTCAGATCTGGGCATGGTGGCCCATACTTGTAAACCCAGTACTAGGGAGGCAGAGACAGGAGGATCACAGTTCATGGTCAGCCTTAGCTACATAGTGAGGCCCTCTGCAACTTAGTGAGACCCTGCTTCAAAAATAAAGAATAAAGCTGGGTGTGGTTGAGCACACTTGTAATCTCAGCACTTGGGAGGCCGAGACTGGAGAATCATGGTTCATGGAAAGCCTCAGCTACTTAGTGAGGCCCTCTGCAACTCAGTGAGACCCTCTTTCAAATTAAAGAATAAAAAATAGTGCTGAGAGTGTAGCTTGGAGGTAGAATGCCCCTGGATTCCATTCCCAGTACCTCAAAATAAAACAAAATAAAAAATAAAGACCTTCAAAGGTTGAATCGAGACAGTGTAGAAAACAGCAATATTTCCCTTGTACTTGTAGATTTTTAAAGTATATTTTTATCTAAAAGTAGAATTTTCAATAAATCTGCCAACAATTAAGCTTCAAATTGTTGCCAACTGTGAAAAGGTACTGAACTAACTCTCTGTGTAATATTGTAGATTTCTTTAAAGTATTTATGTATACCCCATATAAAGTATTTTAATAAAACTCACCATTTTCTTTTAACTCTGTTTTACCTATTTGGATTTTTTTTTTAATTTTGGCATTTTGGGGGCTAAAAATTTCTGGTTATTTAAATTTTTGTAACTTTTTTCTTTTTTTCTTTTTAATTTTTTTGGTAGTACTGGGGGTGGAACCCAGAGGCTTTCTACTTCTGGGCTATACTCCCAGACCCATTTTATATTTTATTTGGAAACAGGGTCTCACTAAGTTGCTGAGAGCCTCACTAAGTAGCTGAGGCTGGCTTCGAACCTGTGCGATCCTCCTGTCTCAGCCTCCCAAGTGCGGGATTACAAGTGTGTGCTACTACGCCCACTAACTTTTTTCTTTGATGGTTAGAAAATGATTGTATTTAAAGTCTTCTAGAGTTTCTTCCAGATAATCATAATAGACAAAAGACAAAATACAAAACATTGCACTTAGCAATTTAAACTTGCCCATTTTTTTTTTAATGTCCATTGAAAGGAACTTTACAGATTCTTCGCAAAGGCGCATAGCAAGTGTTATTTCTTTTGCCTATTTATTTATTTGCTCAATTATATTAGGTTTATAAAGGTTTCAAAAGCATAAATAGAACTGAAGTACAGATAGATGCAAATGTGCATTAGAGAAAGTAGGCAGAACAGAAGATCAAGATGGGGCTGGGAGGCGTACGCTGGGAGGCGGTCGTTTGGAATGACAAGGTATGAGCTAAGTATACCTACAGGGTAATTTGGTATTTGACCTTCACAGTATACTTTAGAAAAATATGTGTTATGTTTTTAAAAGACAAAATGCTCCTCGATCTTTAAATAAACATTGTGTGTCTTGTCATCAAGTTATGGTTTACTAGAAACTTGATGATAACACTGTCTTCAACAGTGTCCATGTAACTTAGCAAATAATGGACATTTCCGAGTTTTCTATTTTTAGAGTCTCTCATTGCAAGCCAACATATGTCATCAGGTCAAATATTCTGAACGTAAGAATCCTGGATTGTAGGTGATGTTTCTTTGAAATCGGCAGACTTTTTGGAAAGCTAGACCCTCTCAGATCTCCCATGTCCTCCACAATACTGGCTAGTATTTCCTGTCAGTGACATCAAATCTAATTCCTGCATGACACTTCGTAGGCCAACCCAGACAGATGCACATACCTATTCTCTGGTGACGACTGCTTCCAGGCAAAGCGTAAGAAGTAGCTTCAGTTGGCAATATAAATATCAGTGGAGGAAAAACCCCAATGTTTTCTGATTAGTTCACTGCATTTTTTGCTTAGTTGACAGATGAGCATAATTTCTTTCCCCCTTTGTTTATTATCATTAGTGTACGGATGGGTCCTTAATTATTCAGCCTTGTATTCATCTGTATATTTATTTATTAATAAATACATCTGGGGTTCAGTATTTAACATACTAAAGATAGCTAGAAGAAGAATCTTCCTTGCTATCTCTGGGAGTCTTGATCTTTCATGGGTAAGAGAAGACAGTCATTTAAGTGGTGCTAATGACACCAGTGTTCAATCCTTTGATGACACCGCTAGTCAGGCGCTGTTGTAAAATTCAAGTGCTAGAGTGCTATAAAATATGCATATTTAATGCACTTCAGAGGACCCCTGGGCTATACTATCATTGTGGTACTTGTAGTAAGGACCCTAAAATTCCAACCTCACATCTTTTGGGATATATTTAACAGAGACTGTAAAATCAGTGTCGTGGCTGTGTTAATCAACCAAACACACTCACAGTACCAGAGTGAAAACAAGGTTATATTGCAACCTTGGGGAGTCATTCCCTGTGTAACAACAGCCTGTTTTACAGCCCCAAACTACAGAAATGAGGACCTGAGAGAAGAATTAGTAAACTGTCACTGATGTACACTGTGGACTCAATGGATTTTATACATGGCAACTACTTTTATTTTTGAAAATTATGCACTTATTGTCTAGCATGTAAAACGAGAATGAGGACCACAACATTAGTATGGCACACAGTGCAGTCATTCTGTGGTATCTGTGGAACACTGACTCCATGGTTCCTCACAGATAACCCAAATCCACAGATGCCGTTGTTTTTCAGACTGCGGTTTGTTTTTGCTTCCTTGGAAGCAAAGGTTGGTGTTGGGAGATGATCAGGAGAATTCAAGACTGCACATTTCCTCTACCTCTTCGGCTGCAGTCATATAAAATCATCCCTTTCACTCCTTATCCCTCCCCCTAAGACTTGGCCTTCCTCTGGATTTGAAGCGCCTCGCCAGGAATTGGGCTGCAAGTATGGCTCAGTATCATCCATTCTTCATCTATCCAGGACCATAATATTTGAAAATTTGGGTTCAGATTATTAATATTCATACTTTAAAAATCAAGAACATGAAATAAACCGAGTTTGCGATCATTCAGATAAAAACTGAAATGTAAAGATGACCCTTCTGCAAATATTTTACCTGTGTGCATTTTAAGATGTACATCTTTGATGCCATTCTCTCTTAACTTTGATACTCAAAGCCTCCTTTAATTCTAAACATTTTTTTAATTTTCTCTGCCCTACTTTTAAATAAAACTTGTTAGCTATTTTGCTCACCTTCTTTCTCAACGGTTATTTTATTTTATTTTATTTTTTGCCCTATAATACTTCCCACATACCTTATACATTATTTTCTAGTGAAAGTAAAAGAAAAAGTATCAGCTTCAATAAAGCTTTTGTTAAAACATCTGACGTATTGGGAGTTCTTAGACATAGCTTCTCATGGAGAACCTGAGGGATCTTTGAAGTCATCTCATTTCACCTTATAGTCATGAAAATGAGAGACCCAGAGAAGTAAAATGATATTCCCACTGAAGCCAGGGCTTCTGGTGGCTGATCCAGATAGAACCCCCCCTCCCCCCTTTTTTTTAAATCCCTGGTAGAGAAATTTTAAATTCTAAATTTTTTACTATGGCAAGGAACACTTGCTCTTTTCTATTTTTAGTTAAAGAATGCATTTTGGATTACAGTCAGTATTTAAAATAACTTCATGAGGATACAAGCAGCCAGTAGGTACATTCGTCATATTTAAGAGTGTACGTTCTATGTAAGCAAATTCTGTTTTTCTGGCTTTGGGATTTCTCTCTGTTACATCTCAAAGTATTTCCCTGAAGCCATTTCCTTTTTAAAAATCATCTCCAGTCTATCTTAGTTTATTACTTATGTCATTTTCTTCCAGCTTAGTTGGTTTTTCTCAAACTGATTCCACATGTTACTTTCAGTCACAGCGTCTCAGGACTCTGGAAATGTAGCCTGAAGCACTTTACTTGTTTGGTATTCTGCAGGGATTTCAGTACAGCTGAGATGCTAAAGGTTTTGTCTGTTCCTCCACAAGCAAGTCAATATTTAAAACAAACAAACAAACAACAATAATATTTGTTTCATTCTGTTAATGAATGTAGAATGGAACATGCTCTTCTTGAAATCCAGTTAAGCAAGGGAGCAGAAAGCAATCATTAAATATTCTGGTCAAGAGTTGGATCATATCGTGGATGGAAATTTGCTAAAACAAAGGACTTTGGGATGTAAATATGAGTCAGATCCCAAGTATCTCTGATGTGTGCTAGCAAAGAGACAATTATTGCTTTCATGCCTTATGACACATTTGACTTTGATATCATAACTTTTTTTCAATGTCAAGTATAGTGGCCATGGCCAGTGTGATTAATAATATTGGTAAAATTGATTTGTGTGTGTGTGTGTGTGTGTGTGTGTGTGTGTATGTGCGAGTGTGTGTTTTTTATTGGAGATTGAACCCAGGGGTATTATATCTCTGAGCTATACCCTGATTTTTATTTTTTTATTTCAATGACAGCATCACTATTGCTGAAGCTGTCCTTGAACCTGCGATCATTTCAAATACTGGAATTATAGGCATGGGCCACCAAGTCTGGCTCTATGTGTTTCTCGACATTTTTCACTACTGTGTTCTATCCGTAGTGTTTCTGAGAATGATGTGTGGACGTGTGTGTGTGTGTGTGTGTGTGTGTGTGTGTGTGTGTGTGTGAGAGAGAGAGAGAGAGAGAGAGAGAGAGAGAGAGAGAGAGATTGACTGACTCCTGGGAATTACACATGTGAATCTTTGTAGAGTCTACTAATACGGATATTTTACCACTTCAAGTAAAACGCAGGCTGCTTCCTGCCATTTATATTCCTTTAGCAACTGTACTTTATCATTTTCCCAAATGTCATCTTTATATATTTTGAGAACCACATTAGAAAACATCATGGTTTCATTTTCAACCATCTGAGATAATTTTAAAAGGTCAAGAGTAGAGACGAAGTTATTTTGCTCACCCACGTATGAATCTGTTCTCTTATTCTCTATTCTGACGCCCCAGGTTGCCTTGTGTGGTCACTTCCTCCCTGAAGAATTCCCTCCAATAGTTTCTTGTCTTTTGTTTTCAGCAGGCCACTGGGTCATTCCTCAAATTGCAAGTTTGCTAGAGATCTTTCCTTCTCGTCCCTACTTTTCAGTCGTCTGCTGTGTGTTTCATTCATTTTTACCAATGGCTTTTAGCTATAAAAAGAGGGAGAACTCGGGTGAAATGTGCTTATCCCCCATCCCAGAATGAAAGTCACACCTGTACTTGCTTACGTACGCTCGTGTCAAGTCAGAAAATAGCTGCCGTGGCTTCTTGGACTTGCATAGACTAGAGAGCTCAGTCTTGTACCTCAGGGAGGGTCCAGCTGCCAGCTGGTCCTTTCATGCTTACTTCTCCTGTATCTTGGAAAGTACAAGGTATATCTGACTTGGAAAAGCTCTGCGGGTAAGAGTGTGAGATACGTTCACATAGGCTAGTGTCCCCTTATCTATGGTTTTCCTTTCTCGGTTTTAGTTACCCATGATCACTACAATCCAAAAATATTAAATGGAAAAGTCCAGGAAGAAACAATTCATAAGTTGTAAAATACAGCTTTTCTGAGTAGAGTGATGAAAGGTCACTCCATCTGACGTAGGATATGAATCATCCTTTTGTGCAGAGTATCCACACTGTGTAAGCTACCTCCTCACTAGTTATTCCTTAGCTATCTAGGTTGTCAGATCAACTCTCATGGCATTCTAATGCTTGTGCAGAGTGTTTGGTACTATTCACGGTTTCAGGTATCACTGGGGGTCATGGATAGTCCTCCAAGGATAATAGGCGATTATTACAGATTTAGTGCTTAGGGGGAAATTATGTGGAGTGAGCTTCCTTTTCCATTTGTCGTCTTTTCAAAAATATGTGGATAGGTAAGAAATCAAAGTTGAGAAAACACCAAAGGAAATATTACAATAGCAATAGTAGCTGACAGTTGTTACAGGCGTTATGCTAACCTCCAAACCTTCTAGCCCTCTGCAGATGACTAGGATTATTATACCCACTTGAAAGACTAGAAATGGAGGCTCAGAAACTAATCTCACCGAGCTCCAAAGAGTCCTTTTTTTCCAACACTGAGGCTGAAGGGTGACATTTCATGGGTATGCAGAAGAGAAGACAACTTTCTAGCAACAGTGGGTTAAATTCAGTCTGGTAGCTATTGAGGAAGGGGCAGGCTGAACAGACACAAAAGCTTTGCCAAAGGAGCTTGAAGACCATTCTTCTTTACAAAAGGCTCACGTGTAGGAGTGGCCATTGACTGATTTTCATCATCTAAGTTAGAACGCCGGTTTTTAAAATGTCTCAACTCTTCTCAAAAATTTTAGAGTCTATTCAGCCAGGGCTGGTCTTCATTTTGACCTCTGCTTTATGCTACTGAAAGAGGAACAAGGCTTTGAGTCCCGCAGAGCCATGCGAGAGAGAGCACTTTCCCAGAGCCTGGCCACAGAAGCAGCAGAGACCTGGGTTCCACATGCTGCTGTCACGAAATTAAGGCTCTATTTTGTTTTCCTTAGGCTGCAGTGTGCTTTAAGCTTGGCCGGGCACTCTGATCAACAAAAGTATATTCTCCAGGATACTGCAGATCCACTCTGAAGTGGAGCATAAAAAAATATTATAACAACTCAAATCACACTTTGTACTTTTCAGATTCTACGAATCGTTTCTGCTTTTGTGACATACATCCTTCCCAATGGTTTTTGCAATTCTATAAAATACCTAATTCAGTCCAGCCCCGATCCTTTGAGTGATGAAAAGAGACTGCAGCTTCTAGTCGTTAAAGGCCCACGTCCACTCTGAATTTCAATAACTGTCCTTTTAAGTTGAGGCTGTTTGTATTTTCCCACATCAGTAAGAAAGGGATTCAGACAAAATATGGGTCTTTTAGAGACCTTTAATTCTCCAAAATTCCTGATCTATGTCAACAGCTGAGTAAACTTTTTAAATGGGTATTTAAAACCTACTCATCTGAATGGATTACAATAAAATAAATGAAATGCCCATATTCTGCTTCAGCTTCATCTGAAGAGCTCATAAACTAGAGAAGGAGGTAACAAAGAAAACACAATCATGATCCGTTCATTAAAGCAGTGAACCTTATTGGCAAAGTTCACAGCACATGCGATCCCAGTGAAAGGCACAGGGTGGGCGCATCGCATGTTTCTATTGGGGCGGAATGAACTGGGAATCTATTTCCCTCCTCTCCGAGCAGGTGTCCCATAGCTGTAGTCAGCCCTTTAGAATTGAGAGCTAAGTTCTTACACTCTGTTTCAGCCATCGGTTAACTTGTATTTGGTGGCTGGCTGGACACTGTCTTCTTGCCAGAAGGGTTCAGCAGGTCAACCTCTGGGTTTAGAAGAGCTGCACTGGGCAGCTTTGCTTTTACCTGGTCCTCTGTTTTTCAAGACAGGAGATGAGCCTATGAGAGATCAAGAGGACTGTGGATGAAGACATACAGCTGACTCCTTGCAGAGCCAAGTAATTCTACCCTGGTCTCTCGAAAGAATCGAGTCAACTGGGTTGTAATAGTTTAAAAAGCTTTGTGGAGAGATGGAGTTTCTTTCTTGATGATATATACTTTTATTTGCGTATTGTAATTATACATCATACTGAGGCATCGGATGATAGGCGCACATACACACAACTCTTGGGACATTTTTCTCTGCAGCGCATGCCCCCCCCCCTTTCCCCATACTTAAGTCTTTGAGATTGGCATTGGTAATTTAATATACGCACATAGCATTATTTTCAACTGTTACATTCTTTACCTGTAAACCCCTTCATCATTCCATTGGAGTTTCTGCTCCTGTCTCTGATGGTACCTTTATTTCCCAATTTCTATTTAGCTTCCAGATATGAGAGAAAACATAAAATTTTTTTTTGAGACTGGCTAATGTGCTTAGCATAATATTCTCAAGTTCCTTCTGTTTTCCTGCTAATGATATAATTTTGTTTTTCTTTATCCCTGAGTAACATTTATTTGTGTGTATATGCCACCGTTTTATGATCCATTCATCTGTTGAGGGACATCTGGGCTGGTCCCATAATTTAGCTGTTGTGAATTTTGCTGCTATAACCATGGATATGCAGGTATCCCTATCATATACTGATTTCAGTTTCTTTAGAAAAATGTCCAGGAGCACTATCGCTAGGATTAGATATGGTGCCTAGTACCACACACCCTGCATTGAATAAGTCAATGCAACAGGTGCGTTCCCGTCGTCTGGTGTCAGTGCTCCGGAGTAAGTTGATTATGAGAAACAACAAACAGTTTTGTGCAAATGGATCTCCTTTCAGTGCCAGGTGACATGGCGCTAGACATTGTGTGTGTGTGTGCAGGGTGTGTGGTACTAGGCCTTGCACACACACACCCAGCCTCATTTTATTATTTTTATTTTGAAACGGGGTATCACTAAATTACCATGCAATGCCACAGAACCAGCAATTCTCCTGTTTCAGCATCCCAAATACTGGGACTTATAGGCATTTACCCCCATGCCTTGCCAGCACTAAGCATTTTTAAACAGTTAGGTAGTCCTTATATAATCTTTAAGTTGCAAGCGGCATTATAGGAAATAGAAGCATCTTTATGTCAAGTTCCAGTGTGCGTTACTGTACCTGAAATTCTTTTGACACCTTCTCCCAGGGAACCATCTGGACAGTTATCAAATACATTTGATGTGTTAGTGTAGCTTGTGAAAAATGCAGTGTCAACTGTGCAAATTTAAATTTTTTAACTTTAAGCCAGGCGTCGTGGCTCACATTTGTAATCCCAGCATTCGGGAAGCTGAGATTGGAGGATCACCTCAATCTCAGCTACTTAGTGAGGCTCTTTGCAACTCAGTGAGACCCTGTTTCAAAATAACGAATAAAAATTAGGGCTGGGGGTGTCGCTTAGAGGTAGAATGCCCCGGGTTCCATCCCCAGTACTTAGAAAAAAATTAACTTTAAATATTGTAAATATAGAATTTTCACTATACTGCACTGTAGCTATAAACTATGGGGAAGGTGTAAAAACAAGATTTTACTGTGTAAAATGGCTGCTGGTTATTCCTAACTATGCTGTTTGAAAGGTGCTTTTCAATCAATGCAGTATGTAGGATTCTTACCCAAAAGAGTGAAAATAAAACCTCATCTCATGGACACACTGGGTTTAGCTGGAATTACACGTGCATTTAGAGTATTGTGCTCATTTCCATTTGCATAAAAACCTTATTAAAAAGAACATTATCTTGCATGTACGCACTTGCTAAGAGGAATGCAGCTTGCTGCCAATCTCACTGGGAGCCTGCTGTAAGAACAGCTGCAGCTTGGAAGAAGTGGAGACTGCTAATAACAGTGACTATAATTAATAGCTAATTGTTTCAAGGAAAGCAATTAACAAATTGAGCTGATATTTAATTTACCCAATTGAAAAACTAGAAGCAAAGAGAATACAGGGAAAGGCAGCAATATATATTGTCTTCAAGTTGTTTTTTATGGAGATTGCTTGGTTTTACATGTTTCTTCTTGAAATATACCTGCAGAAAGACAGTAGTGCTTTTTGTCCCATAAGGCTTGGCACGGCTTGCCTTTCTCTCTCATCTCTTATTATTAACACTTGTATTTTGGTAACTGTGTTCAGACTATCTGGTATTCCATTTGCAGACACCACACTACAGAGGGTGATTGTAGAAAGTAATTCTGTTTAGTCTACAGAAGAAAAGACAAGAAAAAGGCATGCTAAGTACCTTATAGGGTCTGAAAGGCTGTGTTTAAAAGTCAGGGATTTATTGGATTTTGCAATCACATAATCCCAGAACAGAGATTTAGGACTAATGGATAAAAATGAGAAAATAATGACTACTTTACCCACGCCCAGATACAAGCCCCAAAATGTTAGAGCAACAGCATTCTCACACAGCCAAAAGTACTACTATTCTATCTGTCTGTCTGTCTGTCTGTCTGTCTGTCTCATCTGTCATCTTTGCTGGAGATTGAACCCAAAGCTTGCACATGCTAAAGACATGTACATACTCTACCACTGACCTACCCTCCATCCCCAGTCCTGACTTGACCACCTGTGGATGGACCCATAGCTTCAACTGCCTCTCCTACTCCTAGGCCCCAACACAGAGGCCAAGCTTCTGGAGCCCTTCACAAGTTGCCTGCATCTTGGGTTGTTTAGGTATGGCACTGCACTCTCAGTACTGGCACTTGCTAAATCTCTGGAGTCGTTTGAATTTTGTCCAGACCTCTGGGGTCTCTTCTGAAAGCCAGCATTATGATACTTAATGGTTCAAGATGGTGAACTATGTAGCCGGGCGTGGTGGTGCATGCTTGTAACCCCAGTACTTGGGAGACCAAGAGAGGAGGATCGCCCAGATTCGAAGCCAGCCTCAGCTACCTAGTGAGGCTCTTAACAACTTAGTGAGACCCTGTTTCCAAATAAAATATAAAAAAATAGGTCTGGGAGAGTAGCCCAGAAGTAGAAAGCCCATGGGTTTCATCCCAGTACCCCCCCCCCACACACACACGGTGAATTATGTTGTGTTTGTTTTTATTTGTATGTTTAAGTGAACAATTGTCTTAAGTACAGTTTGTATGATTTTTAAAAGCAGAACTTTTGGCATCATAATTCACAAAGTGTTTTGCGTGTGATCTTAAAAAACTGTTTTAATTTTTGTATGTTAAACTTGAGAAAATGTGTTCACAATTCATCCATAAGACAAGAAATCAAAAGCATGGTGTGTCTATCACTGCATGATGGTTTCCACGGGGCAGTTAGAGCTCTGCTGCCTTCTTCCTCATGAGACAATAATGAAACCCTGCCTCTTTCTAGAAAGGTAGGCCGCTGACTTGGAGATCTGAAGAGCACTCCAAGAGGATACGATGCTTGCTTTCATAGAGCGTATAATCTGAGGTGATTAACTGACTTGGCCTCTGCATCATCGTGTGACCAAGGCAAACTCGGTCATGTTAGTTTTCCACTGAGCTACACTTCTCCCCTAGAAGTCTCCACTACGGTTCTCACTTTTCCTTTCTTCCTTAAGGTTAAATAGGAGCAATGAGGCTATTCAGGACTGTGGTACAGTAACTATGTGATCTGAGAACTCAGAGGTGCTGGCCACCAAAGGAGGCCAGGGCTTGAAACCTAGTCTCATGTCACCTGCCAATCCCGGTGCTCCAGAGCCAGTCCGGACAACCGTGTGCAAATGCCACCGCTGGAGGACCTGACTCTAATGTGTGCAGAGACACCTACAGGGTCGTACAGCATCAAGGCCAGATCTGTGCCTCTGCCTACCCACGGTGAACTGAAGGAACGTTTACCAGCGTGGATAACAGCATCTCATAACTTCTCTTTATGAGCTGTTCCTGGAGGCAGAGTTATGTGTGTATTGGGGGAGAAAAGCAATTGTAATCGGACATCTATCAGTAATAGCTTTGTTTACTTGATGCTTCGCAAGCACCTGTCCTGTGGCTCAGAAGGAAGAAGCTGTTGCTAAACCGGAGGGCTCCTCTCCAAGTCTTTATTCAACTCGACTTAAGGCTCCCAGGCTGCACCTGGGCGGAGCTCGTCTTGTGGGAGGAGGCCCCACTGTGACCAGCATCGTGCATACCTTCTGTTAATCAAGTTTCCAGTGGGTCCTACTGCGTCTCATTTGTGGTTTCATTGGTTGGGCCATCTCCAAAATGAAGGAGTATACAGCTGACACCTGAGGGCCTCTACCAGGCCCAGCTCAGCGATTTGAGTGGCAAAATACAGGCTCAGTGACTCCAAAACTAGAACATGCTTTCAAAGCTCATAAAGATGGTCAACAGGACCAGAAATCCCCATTTGGACTCGCTTCAAGGCATTGAGAGCTCAGACACTGACTCATGGAACTATTTCCTTATTAACAGACACAGTGCCACACATTTTTGAGGGTTTAAAAATAAATGGAGTGTTATTCAAAACTTCTAAGCATTTCAAATTCAACGTTCTTTTCAACTTTTAATTCTGAGACTATTGTGATTTCAGAGGCTGTCTCACATTGGCCTATCTATCTTCTATCTCTATCAACTATTGTTTATTCTTAACTTACGCAAGTGCTGTTGGCAAAAGATAGCCCTATGTTTAAGACACCCCTCTCGTCACTTTCAGGAGCTGTTCAGTGCGTGGTCCTCTAGACGAGGAACTTTCAGGTTGCCAGCAGGAAGTATGCTTTTGAGAACTAGCTTTATTTAGAAAGAACAAATCTTCATGTATTTGTAAACAGATTTAGTGCATTGATAGTTCACTTTATAACATTGGAAATTTCTAAGGTATGTTATCAAAGTCCTCTCTAATTAGAACAATGTCTATTCAAATTATTTTTTAGATATAAACTAATTAATATTCAACATAGTTGTTATAAAACGGGTGGGCAAGAGTTTCAACAAAAAAAGATTTATATAATATTTTGGGGGATAATTTTGATACTGAGGATTAAACTCAGAAGCATTTTAACTCTTAAGTTACACCCCCAACCCTTTTTTTATTTTGAAACAGTGTTTTGCTAAGTTGCTGAGGCTGGCTTTGAACCTGTGAACCTCCTATCTCAACCTCGCAGATACTGGGATTATAAGTGCTTATCAGTGTGCCTCCCTATGCTGGGTACGATTATATAATCTTATGTTCATATAATACTATTCTGAGAGTTTTGCATCATGATTCATATGTATTAAACTTGGATACTTTTCACCTAACATAGACAGAAAAATGTTATAATTGTTACAATGAACAAATTAAAATAATTTCAAAAAATCTATGACTATCAGGAGAAAATGGGAAAAAGAACTGAATTAGACATTCCCTTGGCTTCCACTTAAAGATAGATTTGAATATTTTTTTCTCAGCAATAAGCATGATGTGAGTCCTGCTCTTTTTTAGAAAATAATGTTAATAAGCTATAATGGATTTCCTTAGTTTTTAGTTACCAATCTATCCTTTATCCATTTCCTGAAAGTTTCACATAGAGACCAGCAATTCTGTTTAAATTCCTGATGACTGCAGACCCTGATTCCTTGGCAGGGCTCTGTAGTATTGGCCAGTAATGTCCTTATCGATTTGTAGATGAAAACATCAAAACAGAAATGGAAAATGATCTGAGAAGCAATCCAGTTGGTGTTGTTTGAAATAGATTTTTTTAAGGAAGTCTAAAGTCCCCAGATGTTGAATTTAATCTTCAGGCAGTTGGCAAATCATTAGGAGGAGCGATCTGAGAAGGAGACAGAAAACTTGCCCATGTTGCTTCTATACTGATAAGATTCTAATAAGGGCATTCAGTTGCTTATGGTTTAGTTTCTACATTTACTAAAAAAAAAAACCGAAAAAACAAAACAAAACAAAAAAACAGATATTGGTGTCTGTGTGGACCCTGTGATACAGGTGAAGAGTCAGTGCTGGTTAACTGGACCTAAATCCCCAGGTGGAAAATGAAGCTCCCTGGGCCGATTTTTTTTTTTTTTAACCATGTATGGAGCTACCACAAGGGCTTGTTCTTTGTGACTTTGAAGTTGTATTTCTTACCTCTTCAGGCTTTTTTTTTTGGAAGTTGGCAGAAAATGAATCCCAAATCCCGGTGAAGTTAGAGGTCTGCAAAGTGTAACCCTATAGAATATAAATTTGTGGCCCACTCCCGACAGCACAGTTAACTCATTTATGCTCCAGCGGTGACACCAGCAAGCTGTATTTAACATCAAAGCTTCGGAGAAGGTCAGCAGGTCCTGCAGGAGCCTCTGTGGAGCTTACTGCGGCTCAGCTCAGCTGGAAGCGGGAGGCAGCTGGAGGCTCAAGCGCCTGCAGCCTCCGCAGGCCGGTGGATTTATAACCTGGCGGTGCATGGCAGCGGTCACACAGTTCTGCTTTAAGTGGCCTGTGTAGACAGTCTGAGAGGCGGGGCGATGGGCCTGAGAGGGCATCGCTCACTGGAGTACGTGCAGCGGCACAGAGCTTCCGAGCCACGTTTTTTATTTGTGAAGTTAATAAATGGCACCTGCGTCCATATCTGTGAAAGTAAAAATGATCTCTGAGTGTTTCCTCATCAGATTTCTGCAAAATTGCGTTTTACTAAACAAACCTGCGCTCCTCACGGACTTTCCGCCACTTTGGCTGAGGGACTGCACTGGGAGGTGAAGTGGCAAACACTCGGGATCTGCCCATTCGAAAACAGGCTCTCAGCAGCCTCTGTGGGACCGTACTCAGGGGAGGAACAACATTCCTCATGTCGGAGATGCCCGCTGTTTCCTGCACGGCACTGAGGAAGTGTGCAGCCTGCGAGGCTTTACTGAGTGGCCATTTCCTGCCAGGGTTTATTAGTGAAATGGCGTGCTTATTATACCTATCTGTTCTAATTACAGATTTCCCATGTAGGGATGTTTAATGTATCCACAGGGATGCATTAGGTAGCCACATCAGGGATGTAAATGTGATGTTTTTTAATAGGGGACACATAAGAATAAAACAGAACAACTTTCGGATAGAGAAACATGTGACACTAAATATAATTTTACCTGGTTGATTTATTTTTTATTTTTTGCAATACTGGGGATGGAACCCAGGGGCATTCTACCTCCGTGCTACACCCCCAGCCCTATTTTTAATTTTTCATTTTGAAACAGGGGCTCACTGAATTGCAGAGGCCTCACTAAGTAGTTGAAACTGTCCGCAAACCGCGATCCCCCGGTCTCAGCCTCCCGAGTGCTGGGATTACACGCCGGGCTTACCTGGTTGATTTAAACAAAGTAGGTTTAGAGGACCAAAAATGTCATTTACCTGCAGTCTCCATGTGTTATAAATCTGCAAATTCGTAATAAAGTAGATGTAATAAAAATAGTGAATTTTGTTTATGGAAGGCCAAAGATATAGGGGAGATTGTGTCCCTCCTTGAATGTTCCATGCCCACACTGCAGGGTAGCTTGATGGGTATTACAGTTCTGCAGTGAGTGGATAGCAGGTTTTTATTTTCTATACTATATTGTTAGAAAATCATCGAGAGATGCAAAAAGGATGAGACTTCTGCTTAGGAGAGGGTTCAGCAGGCAGAAACCCATGTGTCTGCTACAAGGGGTTCATCTCGGCTGAGAAATGTAATAAACAATTACCAGACAGGGCCGATAGAATTGCTTTCTCAAGATCTGAAGACGGGGAAAATGGACAAATGCCGAATACTTTCTACCTCTCCCTGTTGTACTTTGCAGGAGACATTGGTAGTTGAGAGTGAGCTGAGACCTCTCTACCTACCCAGCACCATGAAGACTTCACAGAGCAGAGAGAGAGCATATAGTTGCGGAGATTTTCAGTTACTGAAAAGTAGACCTGTCATGGGAAGTATCAGTGAGACACAGTAATTGATTGACTATCTCTAAAGACCAATGAGAGCCCTTGACATTTTGATCACTGGATCATCTATTAAGCTAGACTTAGGAAGTGCACAGATCACGCCCAGCCCCAGGAGCTTATTTCCTCAGCCTCATTCCCACAGCTGGCGCCCCAGGGCCAGCGCCTCTCCTCCCTGCTCTGACCCACCTGCCGCTCCAGTTTACCAGCTACTATTGATGCTCAAATTGGCTCAAACGTTCGTGTATTCAGCAGTCATTAAGTTTATCCTCTGAGTGTCTCACATACAAATTCCAGGTGCTCTGCTAGGATTTGGGGTTAAAAAGATTAAAAACGAAGCCTCACCATGAGTCCCCAACACACAGGGCATTCGTCTGCGGGGAAGATGATCGGTCGCTTAGCAGAGTGGACAGGACGCCCCCTCGAGGTGCTAGCACGCTTTCCAAGGAAAGTTCATATTTGACCTGGCTTTTGAAGGATGAGAGGACATTGTTTTATGTGGTGAGGGAAAAAAGAAGAGCCGGCCAATCCAGAGATATATTTACAGTGGTAAAGAATCAGGCAAAGTATAGTATCATCCCAGGAAGACGAGAAGTTCAGTGGCACTAAGTCTGAAGCTTACGGTAGGGAGGGAAAGACTTGCTGTCTGGGAAATTGGGACTGAAGGGTGACAGGCATGGTGTGCCATTTTATACGTTTTTGGCTTTAAAAGTCAGAGCATAGTGAGTGGCTTGATATCACTTAGGCTTTCACAAACATAGATTTACATTGTGTGACCAACCTTTGTTTATTGAAAATTTTGGAAGAACAGACAGATAAGCAGAAGAAAGAAGTCGGGGGCACTCACATCCCATTAGTGATATGGGACACGTGTCTTATCCTGCAGCTGCAAGCCCCTCTCAGGGGAGGCTCAGTTCACAGGGTCCTGCTGCCTTAGGAGGGAGGAGAGGAGCCTGGGGAGATCATTCTGAGGGAGACCCTTGTTCCTTGTTCCTTTATTTTTTCCCTTGGGGTCTGAGGATTGAGCCAGGACCATTCTACCTCCAAACTATATCCCCAGCCCTAATATTTATTTATTTATTTATATTTATTTATTTACTTAGTGGTACTGGAGATGAAATCCAGGGGCATTCTACCTCCCGAGCTACACCCTCAGCCCTATTTTTATTCATTATTTTGAAACATGGTCTCACTGAGTTGCAAAGGGCCTCACTAAATAGCTGAGGCTGTCCTCTAAGTAGCTGAGGCTGTCTGTGATCCTCCTGTCTCAGCCTCCTAACCATTTTTTTTTTCATTCTTTATTTTGAAGCAGGGTCTCACTTAGTTGCGGAGGGCCTCACTAAGTAGCTGAGGCTGGCGGAGAATCTGCGATCCACCTGTCTCAGCTGCCGAGTACTGGGATTACAAGCTTGTGCCACCATGCTGGGATCCTTCTTCCTTCTTAGATGGAGCAGTCTTTGGAGATGGGAGGGAAGATCAGAGGTTTGCGTCATTTAAAAGGAGACCAATCGTGAGAAAAACAGCTTTTGCCCAAACGGAATATAACTAGAATTCTCTTTGTTCATAACCAGCCTTTAGATTTCTATCTTGGAGAGTCTAAAGTGGTTATAGAATTTCCTTTTTGTGAGCTGGGTGTGGTGGGCATGTTTGTAATCCCTGCATTTGGGAGGCTGAGATAGGAGGATCGCGGTTCTTGGCCAGCCTCAGTTATTTAGTAAGGCCCTCCTCTACTTAGTGAAACCCTGTTTCATTATAAAGAATAAAAGAAAAAAAATAGGATATGGGTGTAGCTCAGAGGTAGAATGCCCCTGGGTTCCATCCCCAGTACTGCAAAAAGAAAGAAAAAAAAAAGAATTTTCTTTCTGCAAGAAATAATAGGCTCTTTTGTCTTTTCAACAACATGAAAGGTTAAAAAGATTTTCAAGAGAATCTCGAATTCTTTGTGGAAGTTTATTTTTGCCATCTAACAACTCTGACAAATCAATTTTAACAGTAAATTTTTAAAAGTTCATGTTCTAAAGTGCTTCTCGTTCCATTTCCTTCTAACTTTGAAGCTATTTCTGTATACACAGGAATAGACTTGAGATAAAGGTTTCCTTCTTGTGCAGAGTCTGGGTCTATATCAGTCAGCTTCCCGTTACTATAACAGAAGACCTGAGTTAAATTGTAAAAAGATGTAATTGTGGTTTTGTTTATGTCTGAGTAAAATTCCGTTGTGTACCTATCCCACAGTTTTGTAATCCATTCATCTGTTGATGGACATCTTGTCTGGTTCTGTAGTTTGTCAACCTTGAATTGTGCAGCTGTGAACATAGATACACATGCATTAGTTTGGTACTTTGGTTTCCATTCTTTTGGATAGTGGTATTGCTGGATCCTATCAACCATAAAGAAAAACACAATTATATCATTTTCAGGGAAATGGATGGAACCGGAGAACATGATGCTAAGTGAGATTAGTCAGTCACAAAAAATAAGAAATCAGATGCTCTCCCCAATATGCAGAAGCTAGGGAGAAAATGGGTCATAGGAAGGGATCTAGACTAAGAAAGATTCTACACATAAGCAAATAAAGTGACCAGAGGGGATGGGAGGGGGGAAGAGGGAAATTCTCTAATGTTCATGATGCACATTAACAAACATATCAAAGCCAATCACTAAGTCAAACATGAGAATGAGGGAGGGAATGGGGTGGGAGTTGAGTAGGGGCTAATTGGGTGATGTGTGCACGTATGCCTCCACCATCTTGTACTCAACTAACATATATGACTACAATGCACCAATAAAAAATAAAAAAATATAAAAAGGTTTATTTTGACTCACAGTTATAAAGGTTTCAGCCCATGAACAGTGGCTTTGGGCATCTGGTGAGGAAGTCCATCATGGTGGGGCGTGTGTGGAGTGTGTGAGCAGGGCAACTCACCCCATGGCTAAGAAGCAGAGGAGTGAGGAGGGACCAGAGTCCCCTTTCCATTTTTGAGGGCACACTCCCAGTGACACTAGGTCCCGCCTCTAAAAGTCTATCACATTCCAGTAGCATCGCCCAGAGCCTAGGCCTTTCACCTAGAGGCTTTTAGGGGACATTGAACATTCAAATTATAGGAAAGTCTAACCCCTTATAGGCTAGAGTGAGAAGAGTCAGGAAGAAAAGCATAAGGCAGTACTGTTTCCAGTCCACTGATGCCAAGGAACTGCCTGTTGGTTATACACTCTGACATCTAGGACGAGGCAATGGTTTCCATTGCAATGTAATGTTCACGCTCCTCTGTCCAACTCAGATTGCTGGCTTCTCCGTATGTAGTATCTGGAATCACTTTGTGGATAGAATCATGTTAGCAACTGTTATTCTGAAGGCCCTATGGCGTGGTTGTTTGGATCATTGGTCATCTTGGAGAGTCCAGAAGGTAAATGTCTCCTCTGTCCTGGGGGATGTGTCCTTTGGACATCTGTTCATGCTCTCAAAAGAGCACACTCTCTTTCTTCCTTCCCCTCCCGGAACTTCATTTCTCAAGGCCTTTTTTCTTTTTTTATTTTTAAAGCTTTAGTCGCCAGTATTTTCTTAACACCATTTAAATGAGACGTGTTATACCTTCTTAACCCCAAATCCTAAAATTCCATTTTGAAAGGAGATTTTGAACTCCATATTAAAATGAAGATGTTACATCTCAGTGGAAAGCGGCAGAAATGTAGTGGCAATAAAATCTTTCTTTAAAAAATAGCTAGAATTTTTTCCCCTCTTGCTTCCTGCAAACCACTACTAAGGCCTTTAGCTCTCTGACCTTAGCATAATTCATGGTTGTCAAGAGGAATATTTGCCGACTTAGGGGATATGTTGATTCTTATGAATGAAATGCAATGAAGCTCCTATTTACTCAGAATTTTTACTTCAGGCATACGGAGCCTGTTTCAAATGCATAGTAAGAAAAAAATGTAAAAATAGCTGCCCCAATGATAAGCCGGGGTGAAGTGCGTACTGATTTTATCAAATGTGTCAGCTACCTTCGGGAAGATGGCGGAACAAGCTAAGACAGAGGTGGTTTAGACGGCCCTGGTCTTGGCTCAGTGATGGGGCAGGAGCAGGGAGTCTTGTCTTTGCAAGTAACGAAAAGTCATGGGAAGGCAAGCTTGCTGACTAACTCACATGACTTTGTGTTAACTTCGAGTACACACACGACCAGGAAGAGGGTTTTCAAGGGCAAGTCAGGAAACCCCTGCCAGCAAACCCTGGCTCTTTAGAGGCCCTAGGATGAGCCAGCTTTCACATTCTGGTCTTGATCAGCATCCCCTGCATTATCCCGGACCCTCTGCTCCACGTTGGGTGCAGCCGCTGACTTGCCTGGCGCCCAGGCTGTGAGCCAAGCTGGTTTAATGACTGTCCTGAAGCGTCAGCCCAACAGCTGGTTTACAGGTGCACATTATTCAGCAACTCCTTGTTCATGTATTATTGAAAAGGTACACATATGCCATTTAAAAGGGTATTTTACATGTCCCGGTGGGCTTGTAATTTAAAGGAAGTCTACAGAAAGTCTCTTTTGAAAGGGGAAGGACCTGTTGGAATGCCAGGAACTACCTTTGCCGGTAGGTATGGCCTTGTGTGTAGTTGGTAGACTTAAAGAGGGGGAGATATATTTTGAGGCCCTTGTGCCCTGCAGAGGTCCAAATTGAGCTTCACCAGCCGGCACATCAATTTTCTCAGCACCTTCAGGAGCCTTGATAGAGGTTCTCGCTCCACTCCCCTTCGTGGCCAGGTGGCGCCCCGACAGTCTGCCTTCCAGATTCCTTATTTCTGTGGCTGAATCTTATTGAAGGATCACACGGTGAAATAAATAAAGTTACTGGCTTCAAAGATGAAGAATTCAGAAAATGAATTCACTGTAAAACAGGAAATACTGTCTAATTTAGGAAGTGTGTGCGTGTGTGTGCGTGTGTGTGTATGTGTATGTGCGTGCGTGCGTGTGTGTGTTTAAAGCTAAATATTTAAAACATATAACAATTTCCTGCCTGAGGAACTCCCATGGCTGAACAAATAAATTTTTGGTACTGAGCATTGCAAGGTATTCAAGTGACTGATCCGTTGATACTAGTGGGTGCCGAGTCACCATCCTCAGGTTCCATTGTGTCACGGTGACATAGTATTCACTATTTTTGTCAAGATAGTAAGCAATGTTTTGTGAACAGAAAATTCTGGCAAAATATCAGCTCACTATTTTGGTGTTTTTAGCCCCAATTTATTTATCTCCTAGCTTGCCTCCAAAGTCCTGATTGTCGTGGTTCTCTTGCCGTTTTCTACCTCCCTTCTTCCTTTTGTCTTGGCATGTATATATCTTTCCTGATCTTGACCTTACCTCGTTTTGCAGTCTTCCTCTCTGTGGAGGAACCGTTCAGCCAGCCAACTGGAGCTACAAAGACGATATTTCTGACAAGGTTCCAAATCTCTTTCAGCAAATATCAGACATGTACTTTCATAGTTTTGTTTTCAACATCCTTCATCTGTTTTGATTTGTTTCACACACAGTATGGTATTTTATGATTTCCCCTTATTTGTCATTTTAGGATTGTTTTCTTCTGCACAGTGAGACACCAACCATATGTGCTCTCCGCGGAGGGAAAGCAAAAGATAGCTCTCCACACGAAGTGACTCTTAAGTAAATGGTAATCTTTTGATAGAATACTCTCAGCTTGCATACCTCATAATGGAGGTTTTATTTGCAAAGTCCAAAGTTAGATCATAACGGGAATAAACAGCACATTCTTTCTGAGCGTGTTTGAATACTAAGCTTTCCAAACCAAATATTCTTCTGAACTCACTGGCTCCACTTAGGTAATACATCACATTTGAGCTATGCGGAATCGTGGCCATGACGTCTGGTCAAGTGGAGAGTGATTTGGAGAAAGATGAGAGGGGCTTTGCCACGTCCAGTTGCCTTTTGTATCTGTCTTATTACATAGGCAGCCATGTGGCCACACGTGCAATATCCTTTGCCAAAATGGAATCAGCTAACATTTTGACAGCAGATTAAAAGAAGAAAATGCAAAACAAACAAGCGTGATAAGACGTCTGCACTGTAATTGTTGGGCCTGGGCTAAACTCCTGTCTCAGCCAGGAGATCTGAAGCAAATTATTCAACTCAAGTCCAGCCAAGGCTCTTCTTCGGCAAATGCACATGGCACCTTCTGCATGCAGTTAGTGATATTGTTTCTGGACTGTAAGCATGCACAGTGGGAGATTTCCTACGATGATAATGCAATTGGTCACCTCGAAGGGAAGCGAAGATGCCCCTTGGTCACAGTGCCCTGACTCTGCTTTGGTCTCCCAGGTGATTCTCTGACAAGTTGCTAGCTGTTTCATGAGTTTAACTGCCACTTCTCTTCCATATTGGGTTACAATCGGTTAAAAACATAACCGTGTACTAATTGAGCAGTGTTTTCTATATAACTAGTTTGCTCTCTCATTTGTTTTTCTAGACTGATAGACTCCAAAAGTGTCTATAAGAGCCAGCTGAGCAACTATAATTATGGGGTCTTCATCCAGACCTAAATAATATTCTACTCCATTTCTGTTTTATTCACAGTGTGAAGTAGGCCCCTTTAATGGCTTCTTGATTTAAAAAAATCCAAAGATCTGGGTATAGTAGTTCATGCCTGTAATTCAGTACTCGGGAGGCTGAGGCAGGAGGATCACAGGTTTCAGGCTGGAACTTGGCATCTTCTCAAGCGTGTGTGTGTGTTCCAACGACAATGACTTCTGTGTATCTCAGGAGGTTTGTTGACTCTTAAGGTGGGCCCACAGTATTTCCACATCAGAGCTGACCTCCCCATTGCTGTAGGGCTGCCCTTTATCCAGATAGAGGAAATACACTCCCTTTGAAGATTTAGTAAAAAAGTCAAAAATTCATTGCTATGGCCAACAAACCATTGGGTCTTTGTATGTGGAGGATTTTAGCCTTTCTCAGCTTCTACAGACACTGCATAGAAGTGTGGACCTGCCGTAAAGTTCATGGGCAGCAGAAGCTGACAGTGGGAACCGTGAGGCCTGTGGTGAGACTGATAGCCTCCCCAGATGCGCCCCCAGCATCCCCACGCTCCTGGGCACGGCTGTGAGAGAACAGGCTGGCCAGCTGCCGCAGCAGAGCCACACACTGCCCTGATAGCTGACAGGTGGTATGGGCCTGGAGCTGGAGGATTTGATCTCAAGTCTGGAAAGTTGCCAAAGGGGGCCTGGCACAGGACAGAGCCCCAGGGAACATAGCTCCAGCTCCACTCATTTTATCTTAGAGGAAAACAGTCTGTGGGAGTTGGCCCAAAGTGGAACATGTGCTCAGGAATACACCCGGGAGCTCGGCGTGTGGCCGCATCCTCCTTGGCCCTGGCACGCACATCTGGCTACTGCCATAGATGGTTAGCAAGAGCGGAGCGTCTCTTTTTGGCAGCTCAGTCACCTCGTAGCATGGTAAACTTGATATCGGTGGTCTGCCTTCTGTTTTCTTTAAAGTTCTATTCATGATGATCACAACACAGAGTCATCTCCCTTAGGAAGCACGAGATTGGGTCAGAAATGACATTCAGAGGAATTAACATTCGCGAAGCCCCCTTACAAATGGACAAGTAATAATCACTACAACTTTGCCGGGAAGGTAACAGAAGTAAAAAAAAAAAAACTATTACAACCCTCAGAAGAAAAGTTTTGATCAGAATCACGTTCAACAGATAGATCTTACTACTTTCTTGCTCTAATAGATACGGAATTCATCAGCATCTCTTGTTAGTCGAACGGATAAACATGACTTCATCCCATGTTGATGTTAAGAAGAAGTTCAAATCACTGATGAGCAGAATTTATAAAATTGCCCTTGGGACATCTCACTGTTATTTTTTAAACTTTTTATCGGTGCATTTATAACAATGTTATTTTTATACAATTTTTTATTAAAGTAAGTTTGCATGTAGAAGAGTACACGGATCCTAATTTTAAGCTTGATATATTTTTAGTGATACTTGTAAGCTTGATATATTATCAGTGAGTAGCCAACACCCTGATTAAGTAACAGGACATTGCTGGTATCTCAGAAGAATATGTGCTCCACCCTGGTCCCTTCTTTGTCATCTTCTCTCGCTCAGGGTCTCCACCAGCCTGACTTTTAATGACGTAGATTGGTCTTGCCCGTTTTATGCACTATGTCAGGATTTGGCTAATGTTTTCTGTAAAGGCAAGATGGCAACTATTTTAGGCTTTAGGGGGCCAGAGAGTCGTTTGCAGCTCTTTAACTCTGCCCGTGCATTATAATGAATAGTAACACTGGGCAATAAAAAAATAAATGAGTGTGGTTGTGCGCCAGTAAAGATTTCTTTACAAAACTAGAATCGAGGTGTGATTTGGCCCGTGACTCCTAGCTCTCTTGACTCTTCTGTAAAAGTGCCTGGTGATCTGTTTGTGAGGTCCGTCCGCTGGTGCCCTGGGGCCGGCTCAGACCAGCCATGAGGACAGTGTCATCTTTTGGTGGCTTGAAAGTTTCCGTGGTGGAGTAGATACACCACAGACATAGGTAAATGCTACAGAAGATGTTCCATATCTTCCCTCTTCTGCTCCACCCATTTACTTTGGAATGTGACCGGAGTGGGTGTTAGTGGCAACAGATTTGAGGTCTCCAGGACTCTGTTCATCTGTAATGAGGATATAGGAATACCCAGAGCTGAGATATATATACAGTGCTTCTTTTACATTTGACGTTTTCTTTCCATAACAGTGGCGGTGCTCTAGAGTAACTAGATATTGGCAGATGTTGGCAGTTCGTCCTCGTGCTTTATTGCCTCTTAATTTTATATCTTTGCTGTTCTCATTGGCTTTGGAAAAGCCTCCTCTATTTGCTTCCTGCTCTATAATTGCATTGAAATTTAGATCTGGCATTCAAGATTTTGCACATAGGTTTGAACTGATGTCCTTTGGTCTCCTGCACCTTCAGTCCATCCTGTCACCAGAATTATCTTTTTAAAAGTGTGGCATTTATCATTTATCGTGTGACAAGTTAGTGGGACTGGTCCCCAGAAATCAAATTCCATCTTCTTTACCAGGTCATGCATGGTTCTCCTACCACATAGCCATGATCACTTCCAGATTTTGCTAAGCTCGTCCCTATTCTCATCATATTGCTGGACTTTGGTCCTCGGCACTGCATCTTTTGAAGTTAACCCTATAGAGTCTTTAAAGACAAATTTATAGAATATCTCCTCAGTTCTCTCTCTCTTACCCCTGCCTGCAGCCTCACCCCCACAGAATGAATCGCTACCTTATTTACATTATCGTTCCTACTAGAGCTTTATATTATTATAGCATGCATCCTATTATAATTACTCATTTATACATTTATATCTCCCATTATAATGTGAGTTCCATTTGGATATTAGGATTTCTCATTCTTATACCATCTTGCTGTAATTTTTCTGGCATATCATTACATTTTAGGAATATAAGACAAAAAAAGAAGGAGACCAAAAGACAGAAAAATCCAAATTCCTTGCCACAATCCCATGGGAGGACCCGTCATCTCTGGACGAGCTCATCTAAATAGAATTGATTTCTGGATGAAAAAGCTTTTCTGGTCAAATTGCCATGAGAAAAGACAGTGAAGGGGTCCATAACCATCCCTGGTAGCTGCCCTGCCCTTCAACACTCTTGGGAGAATTTATTTTTTATATTTTTATTTTTGATACTGGAGTTTGAACCAAAGGCACTCTACCTCTGAGCTACAACCCCAGTCCTACTTCATATTTTATTTTGAACCAGTGTCTTTCTGAGTTGCTGAGGGTATTGCTAAATTGCCGGGGCTAGCCTGGAACCTGTGATCCTCCTGTCGAGCCTCCCAGTGTTGGGATTACAGGCCTGCACTCCATGTTCAGCTTGGGAGAGACTTAGCCCACTGTGTGGTGCAATGTTCACTTTGCTTGGTGCTAACTTTAATTGTGGATGTAGGAACAGGATAATAATAGCTAGCGATTTTCCCCCAGCTCTGCCTGCCTTTTGCATTTGACTTCTTGATGGTTATAAAAACTCAGTGTCTCTCTCTATGTAAAGAAATCTCTAGACTTCCTGATTCACAGCCCCCATGCCCGTATTTCTAACATAGCGATATATTATGCATAGTACACATTTATTGGTTTCTGTCAGTATGGTATAGACCTCTGTACTATGAACCTCTAACTAAAGCCAAGACATGAGATGATTCCTAAGGCTGGAATCCCATCCTCCTACACGATCACTTCAGTTACCGGGTACCACAGGAAGGTAGTGAGACCAAGTCGTGGATAGCCCACTTCAGCAATGGGTCTAGGCTGGATAAGCAATCAGAAGTAATTGAAAGTTGATTATCAGTGAGTGTTGTAATCAGAGTTGGGCCTGAGAAGATTAAACTGGCAGTTATGTGTAGAATAAATTGGAGTAGGAAGAAACAAAATCCAGACAGCCTGTAAGTAGGCTGTTGAAACAGTTCTGAAAGGAAGTATTGATGTTCTTAAGTAAAGTGGTGGCAACAGGGAGAAAATGGATATGAAAAATATAAGCCGGGCGTGGTGGCACAGGCTTGTCATCCCAGGATTCGGGAGGCTGAGACAGGAGGATCTCGGTTTGAGGACAGCCTCAGCTACTACTTAGTGAGGCTCTTTGAAACTTAGTAGGACCTTGTTTCAAAACAAAGAATAAAAAACTAGGGCTGGGGATGTAGCTTGGAGGTCGAATGCCCTGAGTTCCATCCATGGTACCACAAAAAATTATATATATATGAATATGATATACTTCTAGGAACAAGGGATCCATTTGTATCTCACAATTGAGAAGAAATACTCCTGGAATTAAAGAGTGGAATCAAGCCGGGCAGTGGTGGCGCACGCTTGTAACCCCCGCGCTTGGGAGGCAGAGACAGGAGGATCGCGCAGGTTCAAAGCCAGCCGCGCGCGCGCGCTGGCTTAGGAGACCCTGTTTCCAAATAAAAATGTAAAAATAGGTCTGGGAGTGTAGCCTGGAGGTAGAAGGGTTTCCAGGAACCCCAGTACCACCAAAAAAAAAAAAAAAGAGTGGAATCAAAAACATGTTCAAGTTTTCATGCACTACTTACTGAGAAGTTTCCAACAAAATAAAGATAGATATATGGCCAGCAGGTGCAAATGTGTTAAATAGCACAAATTAAACAACCCATGTGAGTGTGCTCTATGGAGAATCTGTGCCTGGACTGCATCAATGAATGAGATGAAGCAGTTATTTCTAGGCTGACACACAGTAGGACTTTAAGAGTGGAAAGCACCGTCGACAGTGACTTTGACTCGTCCTGGTATTGGGAGGATAGACTATGCTTCCTCCAGAAATAGAGGAAAATCTAAATGTTAGACAAAAGGAACTGGAGAATATTACACTAAGTGAGGTTATGATGCTAAGTGAAATTAGCCAGTCTCAGAAGGCAAATAATGGTGTGTTGTTGTTTTTTCTCATTTTTGAGAGCTAGAAAGTGGGAAACCTCAAATAAAGGAGTAGACACTCCAACAGAGTGATGGAGAGCGATACGGGGAGGCTGGAGGGGAAGGAGATGCAATGAAGGTAACAGTGTGAATAATGGTATGCACATATGCGACATTATCAATACTGATCTTAATGACAGGTTCAGGGAAGGGATGGGGTGGGGTCACTCCAGGGACACTCCAGGTGTTATGGCTCCTAGATTCCTTTCACCCTTTATATTATTGTGATGGAAATTGGCAATGCACCAATGAAATATATTAAAAATAAATAAAAGGAGGCATCCCAGGGAGTCAGAGCTGCCAAAACAGTATATCTGGTCAGAGTTTTCTCAGCGAAAATTAAGTTTTATCGGACTGGCATTTAGAGACATGGTTTTTCAAATAGGACCAAAAAATATATTGCAGCCCTAGGATTTACTAAGCAGTACTTTTAAACCTCCATTTTTTATTTACATGTGATATTTTATAGCTGAAGTCTCATAAAAAGTAGAGTATAAGAGAGCTAAAATTTTTCTCTTCTTTCTTTTTTTCCCCCTTTGGGAAAAGGTCACATGGTAATGTGTGTGGAAGGCAAAATCAGTATAGCAGCAGAATTTGACCTAATAATTGTGAGATGATACTCCAGTGTTCTCTTGGGTAAACTGTGACAAATGGAGCATAAATGGCAGAAAGTACGGATGTTTCTGAGCTGTGAGATGTGAGAGTTTGAGTTTTTCAGTGATAGCTTATAGAATGTGAAAAATTCTTATTTATTTGGCCTTGGGCTGTCAAGGCAGGGACAGGATTCTATTGTTAGGGGTGCCATCTTATGTGATGTATATATTTATATTTACATATGTAGTCATATGTAATCAAGCTGGTGGCATTAATGAATTCAAATTTTAATTTTAATAATTTAAATAAGTTTAGGTGCTATAATATAGTCATGTGAAATAATCTCAAGAACAGGAAGGACCATATCATTGAACAAATTCATATGCTGGATATGAAAGATAGAAAATAACATTTAATACCATTCTATCTTATTTCATTTAAAATATAGTGAAGAACTTTGAATATTATCATGTATTTTGCAGTAAGATGCCCCAAACTTGGAAGTATATTTTCCAGTAAAATTTAAAAATAGGGGGAAGAGGATACTTAGGACTGAACCCAGGGATTCTACCTCCACACTATACCCCAAGCCCTTTTTATTTTTTGTTTTGAAACAGGGTCTTGCCAGGTTGCTGAGAGTATTGCTATGTTTCTGAGGCTGTGTTCAAATCCTCCTGCTGTCTCAATCTCTCAAGTACTGGGATTACAGGCGTGCACCACCAGGCCCAACTAAACCTGGATTCCTAGAACCAAAAATATCTATAAAATTTTAACAACCATTAAAAACTTAATTGGCAAAAAATACAAAAAAAATAGTTATAGGTAGTGACATGCTTTAAATTTAAATTAATATTCAAGATTATATTATTTGCAAAATATAATTGCTTGCATTATTTTTCCTTTCAAAATAAATACAGATTTTGGGCACACTTAACTGAATAATAATTTGACAACTATATTTTTTCTTAACAGAAGACAACTATATTTTTCCTTAACATTTTGGTAATTTTGTGATTTACCAAGAATTTATGAAACAGGGAGACAGTAGAATTAAATACTATATAAGGAAGGAAATCCGCCAGAGAGTAGTTGTTAATACTTATTACTAGTCACCATGCCTGTTAATATTGAATATTTCTAATCTGAGCTGGGTAGGGTGCAAGGTCTGTGTAACCGATACAGCTACCCCTGTGGACAGTCATCAGCTGGGTGCAGGGTGAGGCCCCACACCCTCCACTGTGTCCAGCACCACACAGAGGCTCTGGGATGGAGATAGGCCCATCAGTTTCCCTTGCCTTGGGATCAAGAGCTGTGATTTAAGAGTTAGTCTTGTTACTGGAACATCTCTATGAACGCAGGTGCTGTGGAGCCACTGTGTAGCTCTTGAAGCAGAGGGTGGAAGTGTTTGAATAGTGAGAAAATGATGGGCAGAGAATCCTCCTGTTACTTTGCTGGCTTCCCTGTTCTGGGTCCGGTCATTGCTGAGAAGCGGCTGTTTTGGTTGGATGGCACGCCACTGTATCTTTATTATAATTTCCTCTTCTTCCCCCCCTCTTGGAGTTTATCTTCTGCAACTAAATGGTGCCTAGCCTTTGCTTTGTTTCGATACTGTTTGAACATGTTTCTCCAAGGTCCATGGGCTGGAAGCTTGGTCCTCAGTGTGGCAGTGTTGAAGTTGTGGGATCCTAAAGAGGTGAAGTTTACTGGAAGGTGAGTAGGGCATGGGTGCCACCCTCAGAAGGGTTAATGAAGTTCTCACAGAATTCCACCAGTGCTTGAGAGAACTCAGTTTAGCTCTTGAGAGAGCAGGTTCTTATGAGGCCAGGCTACACCGGTGTGCTCGGCCCCCTTCCACATGTGACAGGTTCCCGTCGTGCTCCTGTACCCGGACGGGATGCAGCTGGGGCTGGGGGTGGATAATTTGTCAGATTATCAGGACACCTTGCACCACACTATCTGGACCTGCCAGCCACCAGAGTTGCAAATGAGCACCTCTTTTCAATGAAGTTCTTAGCCTCAGATATTTTGGTATGACAACACAAACTGGACTAATATACCCATGCTTATTCATTTAAACATCTCTTCAGAAGAAAGACAATTACTTTGAGTGAGTATTAAAATTATAAAAGCTTTCCATTTCATCCATACAAACGCACATGAAAACTCAGGGCTCATATTATCCTTAAATCAATACAAATCAACTCTCTCTCTTTCCCTCTCTCTCTCTTTTTTTTTTCTCCTTTCTTTGTGTGGTGCTGGGAACGCAGCCCAGTGGCATTCTACCTTGGAGCTCTGTCCCTATTTTGTTTTTTATTTGGAAAGAGAGTCTCACTAAGTTGCTGACTCTGAAACTGCGATCTTACTGCCTCAGCCTCCCGTGTACCGGGATTATAGACATAGACATGTGTCACTTCCTTGACTTGCTTTTTACTTCCTCTTATTTTTCCCCTCACCTCATTCAACACTAAAGTACACTTACATTTTTGACTTTCTATTATGACCCATGAATTGAGCTTCACATAGGCCTTCTCATTTCATTTTAAACAAATTCATGCTCTTTTAGTTTTTATAAAATGAGGTCTGCTTATTCAGTCACCAGGTCTTTTCTGAGTTGTATTTGTTCCCAGTCTCTGCAACTTAAAAAGCAATATTAAAGCTTGGATTTTGGAGTAGAGGTCCTGAAATGATTGAAGGTTTGAGCACAGTGGGAGAGGCTCAAGTGTTGCTTATCTAGAACTAAGGGGAAGATGTAACAACTGTCCACTGTTGCTATTTTATAAGGATGGTCATAATTTGCCAACAATTTTCAATCTTCTCTAAAGGCCAGACCAAAAATAAATGCACTTACGCTGAAATATTAAATGTCGTAGAAAGAAATGTGTTGGAAACACTGTCTGGGTTGTAAATGTTGTTGAATACCATAACGTTCCAAGTGAAAATATACCACACATTCTACCATGTCCTAAAAGAGCCGCACATTCACCTGTTTGCATTTTGTTATCATTTTCCTTAATAATTCTGAGAACCATATTGGAGGAGTTCATTAAGTGATTATATCGATTTTCCTTATAGTAGGCAATTCTGTAATTTACTTACTATTTCTGTGGTATCAGAGATTAAACTCAGTGGCATTCTACCTTCCAGCTATACCCCAGTCCTATCTTATTTTTATTTTGAAACAGGATTTGGGTAGGTTGATGAGGGTCTCACTATTTGTTAAGGCTGCCCTTGAACCTGTGATCCTCTTGTTTCAGCCTCCCAAGTTCTGAGATTATAGGTATATGCCACCACAGGAGGCTATATCCTGTAATTTTTACTTACAGTTGTATTTAACTTAAAGCATTTCTCACTAAATCTAAGTTCTCAAAATATATGACAAAGACTTGAATCTACTTTTTCTAGTATAATTCAATGTATGTTATAAGATTTCATCATCAGGTGACTAAAAGTTAATTTAAATATTTATTGGGGAAAGAGTCAAGGAGTTGTAAGGGGATGCATCGTATGAATAATCACATCTCCTGTTGATTCAGAGTTTGTATTTTTAGCTTTTCCACCTTAAAGGAGCCTCTTTTGCAGGCAATTCCTTTAGCTTCTTTTCTGTCTCTGTATACTTGATAATAAACTGGCTAAAGGTGAATGTTATAACCAGAACACTAAAAAGAAGAGGAAGCTAGACTGCTGGCATCTGCTTGTAATCCCACTCCTAAGAAGACTGAGCCAGGAGGCTCATGGGTTTGAGACCATCATGGGATAACTTAGCAAGGCCGTTTCAAAATAAAGCTAAAATAGTGCTGGGGGTTGATCAGTGGTAAGCACCCCTGGGTTCAATCCTCAGTACCACAAAATTTTTTAAAAAGAAGGAAAGAAGTGTTTTCCCACAGTATGGAGTCATCTCACAACATGCTTATCTACTAAATAATCTAAACTTAGCCTGTCTGCCTGCGTTCTTTTGTTTTCATTTTATTTATATATTTTTTGTGGTGCTGGAGATTGAACTCAGGGTCATTCTGCCTCCAAGCTCCACCCTCAGCATTATTTTATTTTTTATTTGGAAATATCGTGCTAAGTCGCTGAGTCTTCCTTGAACCTGTGACCCCCCTTTTTCAGCCTCCCAAGTACTGGAATTACAGACATGTGTCACTGCGCTCAGCTCACTTGCTTTCTTAATAGGGGATTTTTCTTGCTTACGTTGTAAGCCTCGTGACATCAGGACATTTTTCAATATAAGCATGTTTATTTATTCTAATGGCTGTGAATTTAAGAAGTTCTTGGATGCGAGCATTATATGAGACCCACCCCATTTAGTGCTTTTGTACATGAGCTTTGCCGTATGCTATTGGCACAGCTTTAGTAGTTTCCTGGTCAAGACCTATTAATTATAAGATTGCTGTGCTTTGTAAAATACTAGACCAGGCAAAGCTCCGTGTAGCTGATTTTCTTCATGTTCTTTTCTAAATATCGCTCCCTTTCCTTTACACATAGTGCCAGCATTCAAAGAAATTTTTAGAGTGGGAAAGTATTACCTTCACCTTTTTAGATTTATTATAAACCTAACTGATTGGTCCTAAGAAAATGCATTATTTCCTTGACTTGTTTACATGGAAGGGAATTAATGAAGGCGATTTATGTTTCTATCTTAAGGACATAGATTTTGCTGTCCCTTGTTCATTGGGACAATCATTTGCCACATTTAATGAAATGCAGCCTTTGTATCATTAAAATAGCTCCCTGCCAGCCAAGTATGGTGGCGCATGTCTGTAATCCCAGGAATCGAGAGGCTAAGACAGGAAGATTGAAGCTTCAAGGCCACACTCAACAACTTAGCAAGATCCTGTTTCAAAACAAAATAAGAAGGGTTGAGGATAGTTCAGAGGTAGAATGCCCCTGGGCTCAATCTACCGTATGATAAAAAATAAAATTTTAATGTTAACTCTTTCTACTTTCCTCTGAAAATTGTGGGCTATTTTCTAGTTTGGGGTAGCTAATATGCAGAAATAGCACCATAATATATTTCATAGTGATCTGAAGAATTTTAGATTAAAGCCACTAGAATATTTTCATAAACCTGTATCACTCTGGTAAGTTTTCCAGTAGAAGTCGAATTTCTCTAGAGAGACTTTCTTATAGTCAAGTAATAATAAATACTCTCTGGAAGAATAAAAAAAAAAATCAAAGGCACAATCCCACTGAGAAGCCATCACATTTTGTTGGCTTCTGTAACTTATTATTTGAAAATTTATTCTTGGACTAAAATTACATAATACTGGGATTTGTTGTGATACTTTTGTACATGCACACACCATATATCAGTCTCCCCCATGAGTATTTCATGCCTCTCGTGAGCATTTTTAAGAGATAAAAATAAGGGCTTACTCTTTTTTCTCTCTAAGATTTTGATATGAAAATCTTCAGAATATATATTAATTCACATGAATATGCCATATACATATTGGGGATATATGTTTTATTACTTGTTAATGCCTGCAGTTGGTAACCTTTCATTAAAATATATATTTATATATCATTATGTACATGTATATAATGATACTTAAATTGTTGCATGTCACCGTGAAGTGAACATTAGCATTGCTCTCCAGATAAACACGGAGCACTTGTTTTCCCTTTGACAGATTCTTCTACCAATTTTGCAACTATAGCCCAAGATTCATTCCTTTGAAGCCTTTCTTGCTGTCAGCGTCCCATCTGGTTAATAAGGACACCCCATAGAACTACTCAGAAAGACCTGGTGTTCAAGAAGCAGACCAGAGCCTTGCATTCATGCTGGGCTTAGATAACCTCTCCATTCTGTGAACCTTCAATTTGTTCCTAAGTAGATGCCATGTTGGCCATCCCCACTGATGCTCAGCCTTGCCACAGCCCGCTGGCCTGAACGCAGTTCCTGTCCCCGTGGTCTTTTATTTCTCCTTGTGCAGCCCAGATGGAATGGAGGATTCTTTTAACTTTGCGGTCCCAGCGAAATCCTGGGTTGTGAGCAGTTTAGTTTATAAGTGACCTGTGCTGTCTTGAGGCTCACGGGGCCTGCCTAGGACTCTGCAGTGTGTCTCTGGCCTCTTGTCTGTGCTTCCTCAGTACACCGACCTGTTTAAAATCAATTGCCTCCTGATAGCAGGAAATTAATTGAGTCTAATGGAGCGAGAAAACCCATATTCTAAACCCAATAAACTACCTTCAGTCAATGCGACAAAGCCTCCAGTTCACTCCAGTCAGATAAGAAGGATTTCCTATGCTGTTCCCTGTCGTGTTGAAAAAAAGATTTCCAGACGACGAGAAATGTGTTTTGCACCAACTTCCAAATTCTTAGAATTTTTTTTGTGTGTGTGGTACTAGGGTTCCTGGAAGCCCTTCTACCTCTGGGCTACACTCCCAGACCTAATATATATATATATATATATATATATATATATATATATATATATATATATATATATATATATATATCGGGGTCTCTTAAGCCAGCGAGGCTGGCTTCGAACCTGCGCGATCCTCCTGTCTCTGCCTCCCAAGCGCGGGGATTACAAGCGTGCCCACCACGCCCGGCTCTGTTAGAATTTTGAACAAGACCATGTAAGGGAACGTGAAGTCGAATTGGACTTGATAACGTGTGCTGATCAAATTCCCTCTGTCCATTAGGAGAAAGAATGGATCACAGAATGCTTTCAATTTTGAGGAGACTGTCGACAACATTGAGAATTGGTTGGGGTGTATCAGAGAATCTTCTTAAAGCAGCCCTCCTGAATGTGCCAGTGCTCAACTGAGGCCAATTCCCTGCCTCCAATCATCTCCACCCTCCTATTAATTACCTAAGTGCCTGCCTGGGTGAGGACTCTTCTAAAATATAGCTCTAATAATGGGGGATGAAGGAAGCATCTCATTTTTAAATTTAAAAAATTTAAAATCTAATTTCTTAGTATTCGCCGATGCCTATTTTCCCTTTCTCACTTCATCTTCCGTCTATCTCTTTGCTCCAGCCAAATTTTATATCTTGTTTCTGGTAGGAAAATTAATGCCTCCCCTCCTCCCTGGCAAAAGTGTCAACATCCTTTTCTTCAAAGGTTGTGAGTCTATGCTAACTAGGGAGGAGTAAGTTTGCAAAAGGAATTAAGTTTGTCAACCAGCTGCCTTGAGATGGAAAGTGTATCCTGGGTTAATAGGTGGATCTAATATAATCTTGAATCCCTATAAATGAAAGAAGGATAAAGGAGAGGGGGGGAGAGGAAGAAATTTTAAGATTCTACCTTGCACTTCTGCTTTGAAGATTAAGTGGATCACAGCCAAGGAATGCAAATAGATCCTTTTTCTTCCCTTTCCCTCCCCCCTTTTTTGACACTGGGGATTGAATTCAGGGGTGTTCTACCTCTGAGCCACATCCTCAACCCTATTTCACGTTTTATTTTTAAACAGAGTCCTGCTAAGTTGTTGAGAGTCTTGCTTGATTTCTGAAGATTTCTTCAAATCTGTGACCCTCCTGTCTCGGTTTTCTAAGTACTGGGCTTACAGACGTGCATTGCCTCACCTGGCAGCAAACCACTTCTAATAGCTAGAGAAGGTAAAGGCACGTGAATTATTCCTTAGGGCCTCCAGAGTAATCCAGTCATTCATAAACCTTTATTTAGTCCAGTGAGACCCATTTTTAACTTCTACCTGCCAGTATATATGCTAATAAATCAGTCTTGTTTTAGCCTTTAAGTTCGTGGTCATTTGTCATAGCAGCAATAGGAATCTAATACACTGTTGTGCAGCAGTAGTTATGGAAACAGGCTCAGAACCTAGACTACCACTTGGACTCGCGATACTGACATTATATCCCTGGACAGGTCTACCTAAAGTTGTTTTTCTGACTTGGCTTCTCATTGATACTGAATCATAGTGCTTTAAGGATACCATGCTTTGCTAATGAAATGGCTATAATTTAGGGCTACCATGCATTGCTAAAGATATGACTATAATTCTTGAGAGAAATTACCCATCTTATTGAATCGAGCACTAATATTCCCTCTTCCCCAACAAGTTTAGGTGATCTCCTCAGAATAACTCATGTCTCTCTTTTGGTACAACTCGAGTGTTTAGTTTTTATCAAGTTTTAACTTTTGCTATAGTTAGTTGTTTTATTTACTTTAATAATGCTATTAATATTAAACTAATTGAATAGATAAGTTTCATTCTTATACATAAATTCTCACCCCTCGGGGTCTTAAAAAGCACTTTTGTTTAATATGGATGAATTTCAGTGTTTGTGGAATCAAACTCAACTGGTGACATGAGTCTTGTGAAATGAACAGTTTAATAAGAGATTTGATGTTGATGACTCTGCCACCCAGTCTAAAAACTGAATGAGATCATATACCCAGTAGGTACTTAAGTCTTAGAGGACAAAACGGTTAAATAATCTTACCCTTAGACTTCCTGTGAAATGAATATTTAAATTCACACTGACAATTTGTCATTCTTTTTGAAATGAACACTCAAAGGTATTCTTTACAAGTGTTACTTAGTATGGAGTGCAGAGATTCAGCATTATTATTATCAGAGCACCAGATTAAGATAAAATATTAATGGGGATGTGTTCTCTTTGCTACTACCCCAGCCCCATCCTGATGGAGGGGCTAATGGAGGGAAAATGGATAAATTAAACAGAAGAGTTAAAGGACGTAGGCAAATAGAAGATGACATTGCAGAATTATTTTTTTCTTTCTCAGAAATAAAAGAAAGACAGCAACGTCCTCCAATAAGATGATTTTTATATTATCTCTTATTTCAAGTCCTAAGAATGACCAACAGTTGCTAGTTCTACTTCCCTGTTTATGGCTGATCACTTTCTTTATCAATAGTTCTTGATAGAGTCACTGGAAGGTTATGATATCAGAAAAATGTTACTATACGTGGAAGTTCATTTAATGTTCTGAACTAAAGAGACCAGAATGTGAATTCTGACTTTGTTTCTAGGATTCCTGTGCCTTTGAGCTATGCTTAACCTCCAGCCCTCTCTTTCCTTAATATAAAAATTAGTGATAAAAATGACAGTTATTTTTCAGAAATTCTCTTGTCTGTATAATTAGGGTTTGTTGTTTGCTTTTACTGTTAGTGGGAATTGAACCCATGGACATTCTACCTGTGAGCTATGTATGCCCCTAGCCTTTCTTTCTTTCTCTTTTTAATTGGTAAACAGGGTCTCCCTAGGTTTTTGAGTTTATCCTTGAACTTGCAGTTTTCCTGGCTTAGTCTCCCAAGTGCTGGGATTACAGGCATGCACCACTGTACCTGGTTTATGATTCTTTTTTTTTTTTTTTTAAAGAATAACACATGCAGGCCAGGCGTGGTAGCACACGCTTGTAATCCCTGCGCTTGGGAGGTGGAGACAGGAGGATAGCACAGTTCGAAGCCAGCATTGCTGGCTTTAAGAGACCCTGTTTCCAAATAAAGATATAAAAAAATAGGTGTCTGGGAGTGTGATCCAGATGTAGAAGGGTTTCCAGGAACCCCAGTACCACCATATTAAAAAAAAGAATAGCACATGTAATTTTTATTTGATCGATAAACTGCAATAAGCATATATTTTGCATTTAAATTAGAAATCTCTTTATAATGTATAGAGTGCTTACATCTATCTCATTTTGGAATGGTCTAAATTTGTATTAGAGCCTTCTACATGTCACTCATTCTCTGGCTATTTGAAGCCTAAACCTAGTTGAAAGCCTGACCTTTAATAGTTTAGTGGTTAAAAACTCTGATATGCACAAATGAACGATTTAACAGCTCTTCCGACAGGATCATTTTTCAGGGCTTGTCAGGGCAGAGGGATCTGAGTGTTTCCTGGAATTACAGGAGGCTGAGTACAGTTGAAAACTAAAACAATTATTAGGACCAATAGAGGATAAATCAGAGGCACACCTTTAACCTCAATTGAAACTTCACAAATGAAATTAACATCTCAAAGTACTCTTAGAATGATAAAATAATAGGAATTCTTTATTACAATGTGCAAAGTATTTCTCAATGCGTACCGATCCACTGGGTGAATAGCTAGAAGGAAAGGACAGTTCAACTTGAAAATGGAGAGTTTTCTGTACGTAGGTCTGCAGACACACTGCAGGCTTGATGAGGAAAACAGTCCACAGATGCTGTGTCCAGTCTCACCCACTAACGTGTGTGGGGAATAAGAGGAGGGAAGGACCCAGAGGAATCACACCAAGCGCTGTGTGCACGTGTTTCTATCACGCCGAACCTCACTATAACATGTACACAATGTGCCATTGAAAGTATATTCACAAAAGATCATCCCCCCAAAAGAGCGATAATACATCAATTTTACTTTCTTCAGTTATATAATGCTTCTTAAGTGAATACATATTTAGTATGTATGTGTGCCCTGTTGGCCATATTATAATAATATTATTTAAAGAGCATTAGCTGGGTCACACGGGATGCAGATAGTTTTAGTAATGTTCCTTAGGCAAATACATCATTATAGCCCAACTTCTAGAGACGCACTGTGTGGCCATAAGGCCAGAGCAACAAGCAGGATACCATGGATGAAAACTGTGCGCCTAAGTAACTTTTACTCATATTAAATTGATTATCTCCGGTATTTGGTCATAGTGATGGAGCGCTGACTGACACAGATGGCTAGGAAAAGTGGCTTCATAAGACCTGTAGAAAGCTCAGATTCTCTGGGAATATGAATTACAGAAAGAGGAAATAGCAGCTACAGAAGCCCCAGATTGGAGAGTGGCCTCAGCCTGCTCAGGCAACAAGGGCAGTCTAGGGGGCGGGAGCCCAAGGGAGGAGGGAGAGAGCAGCAGTGAGTGCCGGGGGAAGGATAGGGTCAGACCATGTGCGGTTCCACAGTAAGGACTTCATGGCAAGATTTTTCTTAACTGAGCCTGGAGCCTTTAGATAATGTGAGCAGCAGAGTGACATAAAGACTCTTTTCACCCGTCACTTTACTGTGTACTGAGAAAAGGTTTACAAGAGAAGTAAACGCATAGAAACCGCTTAGGAGGTTTGTTGTGCTCACTTTGAATTCAATCCTACAGAGATGCAAAAAAAACCCCTCACTGAGTCAAACTGAAATAATTGTTAGAGACCAGATTTCCTTAAGGCTTTTGTCTGGATAGTAAAAATATCTTGCCTGTAACCTCTTGTACCCAGTTATTTCTATAGCCTTGTATTTCCCTGTTTTGGTGTAGACTGTAATCACAAAATTCCGTAAACTGGGTGGATCATGAAGCAACAGACACTTGTTTCTCTTTATTGCAGAGACTGAGTGCCAGCAGGGTGAAGTTCTGTTAAGGGCTCTCTTCTGGGCAGCAGACAGACGGTCTCTGGTATCTTTACATGGCAGACGCAGAAAAGCATTCTCTGGAGGCTTTTAAAATGTCACCGATTCCATTCATGGGGGCTCAGCTCTGGTGACATAATTGAGTCCCAACGTTTCTACCTTCTAATACCATCCCCGTGGAGGCCAGGATCCTGCTTTATTTCAGGGATGCAAGCAGTCACTTCATTGCAGTCCCAGGAAACAATCTCAATCCAAATTTAGGAAGCTCAGTTCTGTGCATTCAATCTTTACTTATTCTGAAACCCCAGAACTGGGAAATTGGGTGAAACGCCATTGTAACTTTTTTAGCACAAACTTGGAAGACAGAATATAGCCTCTTCTAAAGTTAACAAATAAATACTCTTAATTGGAAACACCATGCAAATATAAGACATCATTGCTGTGGCAAACTTACAGTGTGGCCTGTAATGGAATGTCACCTACCAGCAAGCAGTCTTTAAAAAGTTTTGATGTACCCACAGTGTAAAATAATTGCTCTCATAGTGAATATATGAGCTTGAAGCTTCTGTTGGTAGCTCTTAGCTAAACGGTCTTTGGCTGCCTTAGCACCTTGGCTCACAGATGTTCATAATCACCTGCATTCATTATTTACAAAACAGAACTCTATGACCAGTGCCTTTGAAAATTGCCTTTCAGAGCAATAGTGTTAGTGCTTAGCTTATATTAAATGCTCCATAAATATTTTTGAATGAATGACTTTTAAACAACCTCAGCCTTTATAACAAAATGGGAATTTTTATCTGTCTTTACGATAAACTTTCCTGTGATTTCTCAGAATTACAGGCAACTTATAATAGTCGCCTTTTACGGTTTGGATGTAGGGTGTTAGTCTGCTTAGTTTGTTTACACATAATATTGTAGTTAAGTATTCTGCCTTAGCATACACAAAAGCACTGCAGAGGTCACGATCGAACAACTAAATACTTGTCTTCTGTAAATTTAGAAATTACCAACTTTTGCCGACTTAACTCATTATGAGAGAAGAGTAGTAATCTACTTTTCCTCAGTTCTCTACCAGGTTAAACTAATTTTTTTAAAAAAATCATATTGTTTTATACAGTTTGGAGAACTTATGGATCAATCTAAAAAAATCCTAAAATTTGATTTTCTTTATTTTGCACCAAAGGAGCTCTCATAAATGAGGAAGTTGAACACAACTGGTGAAGTTCAGTTTTCCAACTTCAAAACTCCAAGCTGGGCTTGGTGGGGAAAGTTTGTAATCCCAGTACTTCAGATGCTAAGGCAGGAGGATCACGGATGTGAAGCTAGCCTCAGCGTCTTAGCAAGGCCCTCTGCGACTCAGTGAGACCTTGTTTCAAAATAAAAGATAAAATAGGGTTAAGGGTATAGCTCAGAGGAAAAATACCCCTGGATTCAATCCCTCATACTAGAAAAATAAAATGAAATAAATCTAAATTCAAACAGCTGACAAACTCTGAACAGTCATGTTTTGTTTTTTAAAAAAAAACATGTGATTTAAAATTCTAGTCAATAACACATGACATTTGGCTATTTGAAAAATATAGATCTTTGACAAAAATAGTATTCTGTTTTTCCTGCAGCTTCAAGAAACCTCTTCCTCGTGATCATATTACTGCCAGGGAATGAAGCCCATTTTGTGTGATAGTCTCATTAACACCAGCCTTTGATTCAAATAGAACTTCCCAATCACGAGTAGATGTGTTAAAAAACTTGAGTATCCAGGAGCTCTCTCTTGGCCAGCCTGTGTACTTAACGACAGCTGCTATTTGGCCCATAAAGTGAGTTATTCATTAAGTCAGCCTTTCCCCCAGCTGACTGGTGGCTGATTTTCTGGGAAATGACACGGATTTCTTAAGATCCCCACATAAGCGATGATAATCAACTGCCTAAATTCATTCAACCATAATTGAATAAATGCTACATGAATTCTCCCACAAGATTGCAAAATCAACCCCAAAGTTGTTCGACTAAAATTAAACAATCTTTGGTTGCATAAAATTAATAGGAGTAGGAACGCAGGAAATTTCATTTAGCACTCAAAAAACCCAGAGGACTCCAGATTTAGAACATGGCCTCCATGTTCTGTTCAGAGAATACTCCGAGATAAATTGAATATATGAAATTCTAATACAACTGTTTGGGTAAAAAGTACCTGCTTAGGTATGTATCTATTTTACAAAGCAGCTATCCTGGAAACGTACTGAGCTATAAGTCAAATCTGTATAATAATCGGCTAATTGTCACAGGCTTCAGATTTTCCAGTGAGAAGCATGACTAAGATATGGGGACAGATTTCAAACAGGTTATTTATTTCTTATTAAGAGTTCATGGGAGTCAGTTTAAGCAAATAGAGACCGTGATTCTGTTTTTTTAACTCAGCATCTGTACAGTTTATTTTTATAGATGCAAATTCAGAATCCTGTAATTTCTATGCGTTTTTGAGAAAAAGAATTTCAGATATTGTCACCATCCTCTTCAGAGCTGATTTATGCTGAACGTTAAAGCGTAAGTTATTTATGCTGCTGGTTAATTTAGACTACTGGGTAGAAAAGAACTGGAGGGAGATGAGCAGTGGGAATGGAGTGGTGACTTGGATCAGGGCTGTGGGGTGAATGGACAGCCCCAGTTGAGGGCCCGGGGATTATACTAGGGGAGGAGCCAGGAGAAGCCGCTGAGTCACTGGGTGTGAGGGGTGTGTGTGTGAGAAAGAAGAGTGTGTAGAGAAGAGGAGACCAAGCACAGGAGAGGAAACAAGGATAACTTCGACTTGAAGAACCGGTCTATCAACAATACCAGTACCAGTCTTGTTTACAGTTTGAACAAAAGTTCCACATACAGTAGTTCTAAAATGTACTCGCATTCAAATGGATTCTTCTAGATATAACCCGTCCTGGGAGGATGAGAAGGGGACAGCAATTTCAAGTTCCAATTTTGGCGCTATCAATCTTGTATCTTTTTTGAACACTATTTGTCAAAAAGGAGTTTATGATCATCTGGCTCTAAGTGGTTTCTAAAAGGGATTTAACATCTTTTATTATAAATCAGACTTCATGTAAGAAGCAAGCAGACTCTTTTTCATTTACAGATGACAGCATATGTGCTGTCTTGGGGATGAAGCCTTGTGATTGCCCTTTCATTTCCAAGAGTATTGAAAAGAAAATGACAGCTGGTAACTTTTAGAAGTGAGGGAGAGGCGAAGGGATCCTGCATGTAAATCATAGCAAAGCTTGGCTTGAATTTCAGAAAGCTTAGTCATTTATATCAATGGATATAAATCCAGCTGAATCTGATGAACAGGACAGGTAGGCATTCGAACAGGTAGAGATTATGAAAATAATGAAATGTAGAATAATTCATTCATTTCAGCCACATGTAGAGGCTTTTGTCATTCATTCATTCATTCATTTATTACATATGTATGTATTTATAAATTTATGTATTTATGCTGGGGATTTAACCCACGGGCATTCTACCTCTGAGATACACCCCAGCACTATTTTTTTTTTCATTACTGGGGATGGAACCCAGGGACATTCTACCTCTGAGCTACACCCCGAGTCCTATTTTTTTTTAATTCTTTATTTTGAAACGGCGCCTCACTAAGTCGTGACACCCTTTGTAAGTTGCTGAGGCTGGCCTTGAACCTGTGATCCTCCTGCCTCAGCCTCCCAAATACTGGGATTGCAAGCCTGTTGCCACCACATTTTTCAAGAAATTAATTTAAAAGTATACCATGCCCTACATGTTTTCTGAGTTTTCTCTATGAGCCCATTGAACCCTGTTTTTCTGAAGACACAATTTAATGCATTTTTATTCTTTGTTACCCTTCCAAGCATTCTGCATATCACCCTCAAATTCAGTTCCTCTACTTCCTGCTGTCTTCTAGGGTATGTATTTTTATTTTTCGTCCCTGGTATCTAGAGTCAAGGACAGAGAAAACATGAAATGTTAAATCTAGTTTTCTCACCTATAAAAAGTAACATAAGATTGTTTGGAAATGAGGTATTATATACTTATTATTATTATATACTTAAATATAGCGACTCACACTACGGTGTATTACTACAGTGTACCAATGCAAATCTCAGTCAAAAAAGAATAAAGTACGTGGTTAATCAACAACAACAACATAAAGTATATACGTGATTTCTCATATACAGTGGGTACTGTGGAATAAAACCAATTTTCTTCTAAAACCATTCTCACCATTTTCCTTTGTCACACTGGAAATGAGCTCTTTTTTTTGAGCAACCGTGGCATTTTCATTTTTAATATTTTTCTAATTTTCTAATTATTGGGCATGTCTTTTCTAGTAAGTTGTGAATTCCTTGGAACTGTCAAGGTTTCAAATGTTATTTCCATAGCGCTCTGAAGAATTCCTTATACATGAAAATGAGTCTTTGTTGACTAGAAGGATCAGTGAATAAAGGCCAGCTCTTCTCAAGAAGGTAAATATATTTAGGAAGAATGCCCAATATCTCACTAATCATTTCTGTATTGATTACACATGAAAATGAAAACATTTTGGATGCACTGGGCTGATTGGAAGATGCTGGTAAATTAATTCAGCGGGCTTCCCTCCATCTTTAAATGTGCCTCCTAGAACCTTCACAGCCGTAGATGCGGCTGTCTCTGTGTTTCTGCCGGGCAGCACCGTTCCAGGATCATTCTTAGTGTGAACATTGCGCTGAGGACATCAGCTCCCAAATCTGCAGATTTGAAAATGTACTAATCGCTGATTCAAAACAGACATGAGGTCATCTTGATTAGTGAACAAAGAACAATTGTGCAGATGGACAGACAACACAGGGACTGAGGAGAGACCAGCAGGGCACAGGTTGGGTGGCCTCACACGCCACTGTGTCTCCGGCACCTCCGGCCTTCTCTGTCAATCGCAAGTGATCGTTATCCAGGTCCCCCATGCTCTTGTTAGCCAAAAATTTTAATTGGCTTAATCCTGTGTATGGATCCACCTTGGTGCTGGCCTCTCTGTGACTGATGGCTTGCCTTCTGCCTAGATCTCGTTTTAATTTACCTTTCCCACTTGGTGCTTTTAAAAAATGTAGCAGCCACTTTAAAGAACGTCAGAGGTGTTCTCTTTCCTTTCGTCTCAGGGGTGTGCATTAGGCATGTGCTAGAAATGTTTTGCTAATGGAACATTTATTTGTATTTTGAATCTCTTTTGAATGGTTTTACCGTCACAAATCTTGGGTCCATTTTTAATTTTTTTTCAAAGGCTATATTTCTGTGGGTTTACGATACATCCTGATGGCAAAAGCATCAACGAAAATCTCTCCTTATTCGTTCTACTGAATCTCTTCCGTGACTGAAGCACTCCATTGTCCGAGGGCACTACTGCTCACCCTGTAGAAATAGTCCTTCACTTAATAGCTCAACACTTATGGGCACAGGAAATCTTTGTTATTCAAATATATGTAGAATGACAGCATTTACCTGTTTGGGGTGTATTTATTCAGAAGGTAAAAAGATTGTGCAGGGATTTCCTAATTGGATATGTTTGTTCGTAATACCGTATCCATCTGCATATTTGACTAGGCCTAAATCATTATTTGACCTGTGGGAAGGTTCAATAACCTATTATAAAATGAACACTTTTACAAAAATTTCTACCTGTAAATTGGAAAGTTTTCAAAATATGGCCGTTGAAATAAGAAGTCTTTTCTACATAGAATTTTTTTAAGCTCACATCACTGACTTTCACTTTTTTTCCCCTAAATAAATTTGATTTTTCTTTGCGGTACTGGGGATTAAACTTTGGGGTTATTCTAAATCCAAACTACACCTCTAGCCCTGTTATTTTTATCCTTTCTTTCTTTTTTTTTATTGGTGCATTGTAACCATACATCATTATGAGGTATAGGATGGTAGAGGTGTATATGTACACATCACTCTTTGAACCCTTCCCCAGTTCCCACCTACTGTCAAATCTCTTTCATATCACTAGACCTATATACTCTTGACTGGTTACTAGAATCTTCCTATGTAGTTACTATCTCTAATTTCTACAGTATATTACTTTAACTACAGTCAAACTCTCAGTCTGCTCGATCCTATCTGCTATTTTACCCTATTCTTATATCCACCACTCCAGCTCCTTCCTCCTTCCTCACCCTTCACCATTGAATACAAGACAACGTGCCCTTGTGTATGTCATCTGGCGCCTACAGAGTGAGAAAAGGCCATCAGAAGCAACAAGGATACACGCTTATTCTTTATTTATGGTTATGGACATGGAATCCAGGGGCATTCTACCTCCAAGCTACACCCTCAGCTCTATTATTTTTATCATTTATTATAAAATAGTATCTCACTAAGTTGCAGAGGGCCTCACTAAGTAGCTGAGGCTGGCAGCAAACCTATGATCCTCCTGTCTCAACCTCCCAAGTACTGGGATTACAAATGTATGTTACCATGCCTGGCCCTACATAAGTACTTAAAACTACAAATATCACTATGAAGACTGTATTAACTGCAACTCATATGTTTTACAATGTTATTGTTTATTATTATTCATTTAAAACGTTTGAAATTCCCTTTGTGTTTTCTTCTTAGATCCATGAGATATTTGATTCCCAAAGTAATTCCATATGGTAAAACACATGCGGTTATGATTTAATTTCTGAAAAATTTAAGACATTTTATGACTAGCATGTACTATATCTGGTTGAATAACCCAGTTTTCCTTAAAATGGACATACTTTATGCAGTTGCTGATTGCAACATTTTAAAAACATCAACTAAATTAAGTTGGCTCATAGGGTTCTTTAAACCATCAACTACATGGATGTGTGTCTAGTTGTTGGAGTTTTAGAATCTTCATGTATGTTTTAAGATTTTTCTTTCTTCTTCTAGTTCTGGCAATTCTACTTCATATGTCTAAAAACTTGTTTATTTGAAACATGTACATTTAATCCTAATTTGTCTTTTGATGATATGATCACATTATCATTTTGTAGTGTTCTTACTTATTCTCATTTGGATTTCAGTCTTTATTTTCTGATGATAAGTACATGAAATTAGTATTGTGTTGTAGAGATTTACCTAGTCTCTAATCTTTAACATATATATTTAACATATATATATGTATATATTTACTTGTGCTGTGCCCCCTATGGACATCACATAGTTGACTCCTGTGTACTGTTTTGTTTTGTTTGTTTTTAATTCAATCTGGCAATCTGCCTTTTGGTTTGGATGCATAGTGCATTTACATTTAATATAATTATCAATATAGTTGCTTTAAGTCTACCTATTTGCTAGTTTTCTATGTACCCCATCTCCTTTGTTTTTATTTATCTCCTGCCTACCTTTTGTATTAACCAAAATTTCCTTGTTTTCTATCTTCTATACTCTCTTTGGGTTTTTAGTGCTCCCTCTGTCTATTTACAGAGCTTGTTTGGTGGATTGCTGTGTGCGTCCGTAACTTACTGAAGCCTGTGCACAATTATTTGAATGAATTCGATCACTTTGTGGCTCTGGCTGCTTGTTTTATTTTTCAGCTACATGACCACAACATGCCATTTTTTAATATATTAATTCATTCACACAATTTATTAAATTTCTGGGGTGAGTTAATTAGTGTGCTAAATGGAAAGAGTGCCAGTAATAATTAAGGTAGGGTTCCTGCTTTCAAGTCTGTGATTAGTTCAGAGACCTTTGGATTCCAGAGAGATAGTGGACTTTGTATATTATCTGAGGGGGGACAGTGGAAGTGAAATGAACAGTTTGTGCGCAGCCAGGCACTGCGGCACCTATTTCTAATCCAGTACCTGGGAGGCTGAGACAGGAGGTTCATGATTTCCGCGTGTATCTGTGCGCCAATGGGACCCGCCGCATCTTTATTTATTAATCGGTTCACAGTTTTGAGGCCGGCCTTAGCAATTTAGCCAGACCCTAGCAACTTAGGGGACCCCGTTTCAAAATAAAAATAAAATAGAGCTGGGGGTGTAGTTCACAGGTAGAATGGCTCTGAGTTCAATCTCTACTACAAAACAATAAATCAAAACAGAAGAAAAAATAGTGTGTCTTCCACTTCATTCAACTTCTTAGCATTGAAACACTGGACACAGCAAAGATGTCTGTCATTCTAATGCTTCCAATTAGTTGTCAGTTTGTGACCCTTTTAAGGAATGGACGTATCAAAAGCGAGGTGGGCTAGAACAGGAGTGTGTGATCTAAGCATAAATGACATCAGAAAGCCATGGATTCCTTTTTTGTTGTTGTTTTTGGTGGTACTGGGGGTGGAACCCAGAGGCTTTCTACCTCCAGGCTATACTCCCAGACCTACTTTTGGAAACAGGGTCTCACTAAGTTACTGAGAGCCTCACTAAGTAGCTGAGGCTGTCCGCGAACCGCGATCCTCCTGTCCCAGCCTCCCAAGTGCTGGGATTACAAGCGTGCGCCACCACGCCCAGCTTGAAAGTAGTTTAATAACATGACACACAGTACATACTAGGGCATTGTATGCATTTGGAAAATACAATGTCTAGGGGCTTCACTATCATGAGTATGGTATATACATAGCTTGTGAGATAGCAACACAAATGTCTGTCCTCGAGGGTAACAACTCATGAAATTCAACAAGTTAGAAGTTCTACAACATTATGAATAAGATTTATGGGTTTTATTTGAGTTTGTAAGCTTCAGAAGTTTGCAAACAACTCCAACTCCAACTTACTCCCATCTCTAATTCTGGTCACTAAACTGTGGCTGTGGGGAAATTAATTTTCGATCAGAGTCTACTACTGATGTGTATCTCATTTTAAGAGGGCTATTGATCTCCTCGCTGTTTCTTTTGTCATTATTGTTGGCTGTAGAAATGATTTTCCATAAATTCACATCATAAGAATAAGTAAAATAAGCCAAGTTTAATACAGGTTGGGTATACCTTTTTCAAAATGCTTGGGATCAGAAGTGATTTGGATTTGGGATTTTTTTCAATTTTGAAATACTCATATTTATTTTAAGGATGTGACCTAGTCTCCATGCATAGTTTATGTGTCCTAAACCCCTTACATGCACAGCCTGAAGACACAGGCACACAGTCTTAGTGTACCTGAATTTTGACTAAGATTGACCGTGCAGGGTCAGGAGTGCTCCACTTATGGTCACATGCTGCCACTCAGGAAGCTTGAAATGTTGGAACATTTTGGATATTAGATTTTTTTAATTAGGGATGTTCAGCCTGTACAAATAAAAGATTTTAAGTTTTGACATGTCAGAGGTAGCGCTTTTCATACATAAATTTCTAGCTAGCCTTTCAATCATGTTCACATTTATATTATAGATACATATTCATAGTTTGCAAAAACTGGATCAGTTGTATAAATATTTTGACTCAGTAATGTGCCGGAAACTCCTTGTTTCCTTATCAACCCATGGAGCTCTTATTCCAACAGAAAGGAATGATTAAATCAAAGACCCTGTTAATAGAAATAATTGGATGGAAGTCTCCATTTAACTTTACCTTTTGCTAAAAAGGTAGTAAAAAACAATTCACCGCTTAAAGAAAAATGGCTTGCATTGGACTGACACTGTAGTGTTGAGTTTATTTAATTCTGTTCATAGCAAGGACATTGTCCAGACTTCCATTAAGCTTATGGCCACTATAAGTTAAGAGTGCACATCTTAATTTAGGAACATTGGAATGGCTCGTCTCCTTGGTACTTACTTAAGTTAAATTTAGAAATATTAGTATCAAAAATATTTCCATAGAGTGAATGCAAAAGAACTTATTTAAACCAGTCATTTCCCATCTGAAGTCTGCGTATCACTTTGCAATGATGTCTTTCGGGGGAGGGCATCCGATTCCTTTGGAATGTAAAACATCCAGAAACCCAAAAGAAACCTAGGAACATGTATATCTTGTTGACCGCCTCCACCCCCAGTGCTATGGCTTGTAGAGATACAGAGCCGTTGCCAGGACGTCTGGGCACACCCGCGATGTGTTCTGTGTCTGTAGGTGGTAGAGCTCCGCTTCCTACACATTCTTCCCTGGCTGGGTTAAGCGGTAGCATAGACACGAAATCACTGAGCCCTATCACAAATCACTCACACTAAATAATGATTTTGTGAGTACTTCTTATGGAAGGGGAATTCTGGAGAAGGGTTTTAAAATGAAGTGACAAAATTGCCTAAGTGAAATAGTCTATTTCTGTTCTTGTGATGTCATCTGGGTGTTGCAGCTCCTTAACACTTGTGAAGAGGAAGCTTTCCTATCATTGTAACTCCCCCGTTCATTTTCTTCCTTATTCTATCCTCCATTTTCTTCTATTCTCTGTGAAGGGAGAATGCCTTTCTCCTAATACTGTCAAATTGAGCATTATCCAATTCTTACGAACTACTCAAACCTTCATTAAAATATTTTTTTCAATTAAAGGGTTACTTTTTATCCCTTGACTTAAGGAATTATTGTGCCAGAGTTTTTTTTTCCCCCCTATCATATTACAATAAAAATGTCCTACTATAAGATAACAGCCACACAGATTTTGAATAATTTTGTTTCTCAACTGCCATTTTTTACATAATCTATTTGAGAATGAACCACTAATGGCCATGGCTTTCTGTCTTTGGAGACCAAAGAGCATAAACTGGATGAAGGCTTAAGGGTACCGTTATTTTAGCACTTAGAAAGCTGAGCTGCTGTAAGTGACTTCTCTGAAGCCATGCTGTCTGATCTTCAGCTGCACTGTTGCAATTTGCTTAGCTGTTGTTAGCAGGCTTCTTCCTGTTCGTTTTTATGACAAAATTCTACAACGGTTTTGGACAGCACCGTGTTTTCTTCACACTGATAATAGTCTTCAATTGGAACACTTATTTTCTTGGATTCATGGAGATGGATGGAACTCGTTGGCAGCAGCGTATACTTTCATTCTCATTACTTTCAAGATCTGAATGCAAACCATTGATTCTCCCTGCCTCTATCCAGAATCTTTATGATGGTCCAAGAAAATACAATAGCCACACTTTGATATTCAGTGCAAGGCTACAATTGATTGTCTTAGAGCTTCACATTTGAATATGTGAAATTGGAAAACCCTCTATTCCTAGTACTGTGTTATGTTTCTATGTATGTGCTACTTTAAAGAAATTTCCCGAGAGGAAAAAATCAAAGCAAAATCTCATATGATAGCACTGACAGACATTTGCCCTGAGACCAGAAATACCGGAGAGTTCAGCAGGAAGTCACGCCGCAGGACACGATCCGTTCTAGAATTCATGACATGAACCGGGTTAACCTCCAGCAAGTGGTGGGCAGTCTCAAAGCCAATCCCGTTAACGTGCTTGCTCACTTAAATAAGTCACATGGCGCTGACAGCCACAGGCCCAGTTGATGATTGGGTGGTACATTAAACACACGGGGATGTTAGCTCTGAGAGTATTGCGATGACCTCTGAAAGGGGTTGACTGATCAGCCTCATGGGGGTCTGCCTTGATTTCTGAGGCAAAGCATGATTACTTGGTGCAGGTGATGTGTGTACCATGCTAGGGAGCATCTGCAATCCTGGCACATTTTCCTCTGTATCATGCACTTGCAAAGAAGCAGTTGCCTACAAATTTGGAGAATCCACTTTTTTTTTTGGGGGGGGGCGATGCATTCTTGTTTTTTTGTGTTGTTTTGTTTTGCCCAAACGGAAACGAAGTACATTTTTTGTGCCAATACTTATTTATATGTTTAAAATGTGGAAAGAAAGAATTTCTTTTTTTCTGTCTGGGAAGCTGAAATTTAGCAAACATTTTTGTATTAGAGAAACTTGTTTCCAGAAATAAAGAAATGAAAGTTTCAAGTAAGATCCTGGATTTCTAGCACTAGAGTGTTTTCATGTCTGGCCACTTTTCCCTGGAGAGCTGACAGTGGAAAGGAGTAGCCCCCAGGTCATTGTTTGAAGCAGGATTCTGCCTGTGTAGTGCTGTGATAAAATGTGATCAGAAGGAGTCTGAGGCAAGACCCCAAATGAAACGCCACTCACGGCAGTGGAGGTGGAGAACCTTGTATGTGGCCAGTTAGCATTTTTTTTTTTTTCAACAGACAAACAGAGCAAAGCAAAGCTGCTTTCGGGATCCGTTGACTGAGTCTGTGAGGCAGACCCTGGGGAGGCATCAGTGACACAAGCAAAACCAGCAGGGCGTAATCTGTGCTTCCCATGTTCTCTGTGTCAGTCCAGCTCATGTGTGTGCTGCCTTAAAACACCTTGTGAAGCCGGGCGTGGTGGCGCCCGCTTGTCATCCCAGCATTCGGGAGGCTGAGACAGGACTGCAGTTCACAGACGGCCTCAGCTACTACATAGTGAGGCCCTGTGCAGCTCAGTGAGCCCCTGTTTCAAAATAAAGACGGAAATATCGGGCTGGGGGTGTAGCTCGGAGGTAGAACGCCCCTGGGTTCCACTGCCAGTAGCACACGCACAAAAAACACCTTGTGAGAGAGGGCCAGTTGGTCCACTTTTATTCAAATTAGAATTACTCCAGTCACATCAAAACTAGTGGTTTTCTCTGGGCGTGGTGACACGGGCTTGTAATCCCAGTACTTGACAGGCTGAGACAAGAGGAGCTCAGACTTGAGGCCAGCCTCAGAAATTTAGTGAGGCCCTCCACAACTGAAAGAGACCGTTTCAAAATAGAAACTAAAGTAGGGTTAGGGATGTAGCTCAGAGGTAGAATGCCAGTAGGTTCAATTCGCAGCACTTTACACACACACACACACACACACACACACCTCAAAACAAAAAAAGTGGTTCTTAAACTTTAAAACAGTGGTTCTTATACTTTATAAGAGATCTGCCAGGCCTGGTGGTGCACGCTTGTAATCCCCGTGCCTGGGAGGCAGAGACAGGAGAATTGTGCAGGTTCGAAGCCAGCCTCAGCTGGTTTAAGAGACCCCGTTTCCAAATAAAATGTAAAATAGGTCTGGGAGTGTACCCCAGAGGTAGAAGGCCCCTGGGTTCAATCCCCAGTGCCACTAAAAGAAAAAGAAAAAAAAAAGACAGAGAGATCAGAATCCCTCTGGACAGAATCACTTTGGAATCTTGTGAAAGTACAAACCAATGGGCCCTCCAAGTCTCTGCTTCAGAGGGAGCCGCGGCCAGGCGTCTGAATTCCTATCAGTGTCCAGGGTGCACTGCGGCTGATGCTGACGCAGGTGCTGGCTCAGGGTCACAGTTCAGGGGCCACTCTTTTAACTAAAGTTCAGAAACCGCTTAACTATGGTGATGACGGGGTAAAGAGCAACCAGCAGCTAGGCTGTGCTGCTGAATGAATATTGTAGCGGAAGAGTCCCTGTTCCAGGAAACTTCAAAAGTATGTCATTTTTGTTGTTGTTCACAGTCTCACTATGACATTAAACTAAAATAGTTGTAATTTTTAAATTCTGCAGTTATAAAATATATATTATTACATTCAAAGGCCTCTCCAATTTAGAAAATTGTTAAAACATTCAAAATCATTGTGTATGTGTGCGTGTATGTGTGTGTGTGTGTGTGTGTGTGTGTGTGTGTGTGTGTGTGTACAAGAGGAGTATAAACTATAGATTGAGAACCAGATATTTAAATATTGAAAACTAGCTGGGCGTAGTGGTGCACACTTGTAATCCTCATACTTGGGAGGCTGAGACAGGAGGATCGCACAGGTTCGAAGCCAGCCTCAGCTACTTAGTGAGGCCCTCAGCAACTTAGTGAGACCCTGTTTCCAAATAAAGTATAAAATAGGTCTGGGAGTATAGCCCAGAGGTAGAAAGCCCCTGGGTTCCACCCCCAGTACCACAAAAAAAATAAATAAATATTGAGAACTATAGCATCTAATTTATGTTTTAATTAGCTTTCCATTTCTATGGCAATATACTTGAAATAATGAATATACACAGAGGAAGGCCTCAGCCCACGATGAAGGTGCTGTTGCTTTAGGGCCTGTGGTGAGGCAGGCCCGCTTGTTGGGGTGTGCGGCAGAGCCACGCACTCACCTTAGGGCAGCCTGGATGCAAAGGGAGGCGGGGAGCCAGGAGCATACTGTTCTTTTCATGGACACACCCCCATAAGGCCAGAAGACTTCTACTAGGCCCAACTCTTCTTTCTTTTGTTTGGTTTTGGTGGTAACAGGGCTTAAACCCAGAGGCAATCTACCTCTAAGCTACAAGTCCAGCCCTATTTCATTTCTTTTTAAATTTTTGTTTTGAGAAAAGGCCTCACTAAGTGGCTGAAGGTGACTTTGAACTTGCAACCCTCCTGTTTCAGCCTCCTAAGTGCTTGGATTACAGACACGCACGGGCACACCTGGCTTGGGCTGCACCTCTCAAACACTCTACCTCACCATAGGGCAACTGGGGAGGGGCTTTAAGACATAGGCCTTTCGGGGATACTTATCCAAACCACACAGGCTATTAATAAGACATTTAATAGTACACTTCGTTCATATTTGTGGGGATCTATTTTGATGTTTTCTTATTGTTTTCTCTGAAGTGTCTACAGCTATCTTTATTATAAATTATTCTTAATTTTATTCACTCTCCTGATTGTGTGATTGACTGTAGCTCGACTTTTTGCCTTTGCCTGGAGGACTCTTTGTCTTGATTTTTCTGTACTGTGTTGGTAATGCATTTTCTACATTAGTTTTACAATATTTCATAAGTAGACAAGAGGAAAAGAATACCTACTCTTTTTCTATTGTGGTGCTGGGGATGGAACCCAGGGGTCTTTTACCTCTGAGCTTCACCCCCAAGCCTATTTTTTATTCTTTATTTTGAAACAGGGTCTCACTAAGATGCAGAGGACTTCCCTAAACAGATGAGTCTGGCGACAAACCCGCGATCCTCATGTCTCAACTCCCAAATGCTGGGGTTATGAGCATGCCCCACTATAACTGGCTGGAAAAGGTATTCTTCAGACACATTTCTTTCCATTGAAATTATGAGTATAACATTCCGTGGGACCCCAGAAGAGTGTGTACAAACATCTTTCATTATTCTTATTTCCATTGGACATTCAATGGATTTGAGACAAGGATGTGAAATTTGGGGTATATGTCAGACATTATTTGTCTCTGTGATCCAAATTCCTAACTCCAACAACCTCAAGGAGGAAGGGCTGGTTTGGGCTCAGGTTTAAGAGGTTCAGGTCCATGGTCGGCCGGCTCCATTGCTCTGGGCCGTGGTCAGGTGGAGCGTCAAGGGCGGGCTGCACGTAGCAGAGGAGGTTGCTCAGCTCACGGGAACCTGAAAGAGAGACAGAGAGAAGAGTGCTCGGGAGAAGACACGCTGTTCCGGACATGCCCTGAGGGGCCTGCTTCTTCCAGCCAGGTCCTTCCTCCCAAGGCGTCTATTCAGTATCAGTGAATCAATCTCTCAGCTGGATGGAGCCACTGATGTGGTCCAGGCCCTCATAAATGAATCGCTGCCCCAAAGCCCTGCCTCGAACCTTGCTGCATTCAGGACTGTACTTTTAGCAAACAGAGGCTGGGGGACAGTCCAGATCCAAGCCATTGTAGGGTCACATTCTGAAGAGCCCTTTGGGCGGTGCTGATTAAAGCTAAGCTTCTGCTTCTTAAGATGTTAGCTGATGGTTGAAGTAAAAAAATGAGTTTGAACTCTGGTCCTCTGAGAAGGAAGCTATAGTGTTGCTGTTTATACTCAGTGATTCTAAAATGTGTTAAGTACAAAAACTGTCAGTGCATTGTCAGGTGAAGTATAGGGAGAATGTGGCAAGTAAAAACCCTTACTGCTGGCTAGGTACAGTGGCACATGCTTGGGAGGCCAAGGCAGGAGGATCACAGGTTCTAGGCCAGCCTCAGCAAATTCGGGAGACCCTCGGCAATCTAGTGAGACTCTATTTCAAAATAAAAAATAAAATAGGGCTGAGGGTATAGCTGAGAGGTAGAATACCTCTGGATTCAACCTCCAGTACCGAGGGAAGTGGGGAGCGTGCCTTACTGCCAAAATGACACCGTCAGTTGCAAGCAACAGTGTGCCAGTAAACATATAACAGCTGACTCTCAGGGAAGCAAAACACCCGGGTTTGTAATGTTTGCCAATTTTCTTGGCCACTCCCACTGCAATTGATAGCAGCAACCAACTAGACACCACTGGAAATGGACTTGGTCGGAGATGCATGCAGCGATTCCTGGGAGCCAGGCCAGCGGCCCCACTGGTTTCAGCTTTATTGTTGGCTGGTTGGTTTTCAGGTGGGTGAGCACGGTGATATGAAAGAAGAGAAGGTGTGCCCAAATGTCCAGGATCAGTCCCTCAGGGGAGCTAAAAGGACTTTCAGGGCCTGGGTCTTTTTCAAAGTCCCAGCTCCCCACATCCACATAATATATTAAGGAGCATCCTGTCTCTCATCACTGTGGAAATGACTCCAAGACTCAAGAGGAGCAATCTGCTGCCGGGAGGGAAGAAAGGGCCACCAGAGGGGAAATACTAAACGCACAGCCTCGGAGCACCGGAGCACTGGAGCACCGGAGCATCGGAGCACCGGAGCGGTCTCTTTGCAGAGCTCTGAGCTTTCGGTGCACTCCGGTTCCCTGCACAGCACCACACACCATGACTGCAGTGTTTGCTGTCACTCTGCTCCAGGGTCTCCTGGGCTTCGGAGGGCAGGCTTCAACCTGTTTCTTTTCTTTTGTTGTTTTTTATTATCTCCAAAGTGAGCTCTCCTGGGGATCACCCCGGAACTTGGCTGAAACCACTTTGCGACTGACCTTCCCCTCTGCCTAATCCTGCCCCCTCACTCCTTGACAGAAGCTGCTTCTTAAATAGCCCCACACCATCTCCTGCTCTCCAATCTCCACTGGAGAGACAGGATTTACCTTAGAGCTTTGAATAGTGCGCAAGGAGATATCTGGACATGCGTGGGGCTGTTTTTCTACTGTAACACAATTCAGAGCAGCATTGAATGATCTGCATTATTCAGACAGAGTACCACACTTAGTCCAGGGCCCTTTGCTGGAGATTGCTATCAAAGTAGACGATCCCGCAGACTCTTGGACTTTGTAAAAATGTCTTTGCCACTCTACGTTAGAATTTCCTGACCTAGCTGCAATTAATGTGGCAGAGTTTGAATGCAGAGAGCAAGCACTTTGGAAAAGAAATTCTAGCACAATCATGGTGCTTCCTCCCAGATTATTCTGAATAATTGGTGTGGTTGATGGGCCACTTTTTATTTGTGTTGCCTTTGAAAACGTGGGTGTGTGCTTTGGGTCCCAAGCAACGGGGCCAGCATTTTGCTTTTGAAAAATAAATCACTTTTTGATACTGAACTTAGACTTCGCCAGAAGTCCTTGCTATGTCCCCTGGGATTCCATAGTACTAACCGTTCCCAAGTGTTCTGGTGTCACTCAGCCAATCGGGCGTCATACAGTGCTTACTGTGAGGCCAGCGGCTACCTTGATGTAGGTGAGGCAGGAGCTTTCTGCTGTAAAGGTTGCTGCTGAGCTGGTCCTCCAGAGCACAGCACATTTATCAGGAAAATGCTGTTGGTTTTGGTTTTGTTTTTTTCTTTTTGTTACATGATTAAATAAAAGCACCTGAACGTATGAGTCTCAGAAATCTGGCCGATTAACGTCTCCCCCTCAGCATGACCTAGAATGGCCATCGTTAACACTGGGCTGGAGTGCCCTAGTTTTAGAATGAAGTTCCTAATTTCATCTTGTCCCAGTGGTCCCCAGATGGAGTGATAGTGCTCTTCTTATTAACAAGATCCCGTTCTCCATGCTAGGGGAGGTTCCTTTTAGGTGTCAGGAAAATGGGACAAGGAGACCTTCAACAATTTTCCAAATAAGGGCGTGGTAGGGTGGATGGACTGTTATAAAATGTGAGAATGATTTCAAATCAGAGGATATATAGATACAGAACTGCAGGTACTGAGAAACAGCACCGAGCTTAGTCAGCACCCTCATTCGAGTCTTTGTACATCTATATTTATTTATCTAGAGGTAGATAGGTTGATATTTATTCATAGATACGTATCTCAACAGAAGATGCATATCTATGCATCCACATATAGATGTTTGAAAATATAGGATATAGACGTAGAAATGTGTATGTGTGTGCGCACGCATCATAATTTGGTTTACATTTTAGACTATATCACTGTAAACTAGCAAGTAAAGTGTCCTAATGTGAGCTCATTTCATTAAGTTATTTTGTTTAATGGATTTAACATACAACTCTGTATTTCCTGATTAAACTTCCACTTCCATTTCTTCTTTTCTTCTTCTCCTTTCATCTTTCTTTTAAAGATGCTTTTAAGGGTGCATTGGGATCTTCCACGTATGTGGATCAACGTGTCTTGCAGGCACACCGCATCGTTCTCCAGATCCTCCCCGCGAGGGACCCCTCCCAGCACCTACCAGTGGGACTGAGCGTGAGCTCTTCATAGGGGCCTGTCTCCTTCATGAAGCCTCCTCTCACCTCCCGTCTCCCTCCCCAGCCCCTCCACTATCTTCCTGCTCTCTCTCCTCTTTTATCCAAAGCCCCCTTTGTCTCCTAATTTCTCTCTCGCTTCCACATTAATAAGAAGACATACAACCGCTGCCTTTGTCGGACTGGCTGTTCTTGCCCAGCATAATATTCTCAAGGTTCATGCCACTCATGCATTTTAAGTATGACGGAATGAAATCAAGACGGAGGCACTGCAGTCTGTCATGCTAGGCCTGACCCAAGCACGTCGAGGGTCGTGAGTGAGCAGGCCTCCTGGAGAAGGAAGTCCTGGGTATTAGCATTTCACCCCTGGATCTCTGCAGCTCTCACCTCGGCTGGCCAGGATGTGGAGGAGATGGGCAGTGCGGAGCAGGGCTCCAGGATCTAGCCGTGCCTCCGTGGCAGCTGGTACCTGGGTAGCTGCATCCACAGGCGCATCCGGAACTGTGCATGGCCCTTCCAGACGTAAATCCGAGCCTGTCTTCCTCAGTGCTGACAGATGGCAAACTCATGGCCAGACTTGTTTTATGGCACAGATTCTATAATCAGCTGGAGCAGGCACCATTGTGTAAAATGCGATTATAAAGACGCCGCGACGTTCCTCACCTCTAAGAACACTGTTGTTTCTCCCTTTTGTACGTTTGGCTTAATGTACCAGCTACTTTATTCTATTCTTTTTTTGAGGTGACAAAATCAAGAGTTTGTCAAGCAAAAATTAATTAGATTCTTAAGCAGTTGGTATGAGTTTATTCAGATTCCCATATCAGAGTAAATTTTCAAAAGATATGTCAAGAAGATGGAAAAAAAAAACAGTAGCATCAAATACAAGTAAAAAGAAAGGATGTTAGCCAGATTATCTCTGGATAAGCTAAGAAAACAAGAGAACAAAATAGGCTCAAAGCACAGCATTATTTAGCAACTTGAGCTTAGACCCAAGAAAACCACTAAATTCAATTCCTGCGACATCCCTTACTATTAAGAAATACAGAAAAAGTAAAAGAAACATGGTTAAAGAAAGCAGATGCAATAATAAAAATGATAATAATACATAAAGAAGAAATAAAATACATGAAAAATATATTAAAACATTCTTGATTACTTAAATGTAGTTCAAGATTCCAGGCACATACCAAGTGACATTTTGGTGTACCCATGAAAAAAAAAAATTTACAGTTGACACCTTATGTTCCCTGTGACAGTACAACTGAGAGATCTTTCTTTGTTTCTCATTTTTAGAGAAATAAAAAAATCAAAAATAGATCATGTGTATCAAAACGGCATGTAGTATTAAATTATATCGATAGAAGTTTAGCTTCCAGAAAAATCAAATGCTGCATTCCAGTTACAATTACTTTTTGGTATTGTATTTTCAGAGAACACAATTTACATTGGCATTGATGAAATAAATCGGATTTATAATGACTAAAATGATGAAGAAAAAGGAACAAATATTGTGTGCATTAACCCCCAAATACTTGGAATGTTGAACCCAATTAACAGTGGAGCAGAAAGCTATTTTAAATATTTGGAAGGCTGTCATAGAAAGTATGATGACATAGCTTCATTTCTGTCACTATGATGGCCAGAAAAACAATCAACAAGTTGAACTTATAAATAAACAGGTCTCCACTCAATAGTAGGAGGTGTTTGGTAAGACTGCCAGCTTTTTAAAGTAGAAATGCCCTACTTTGTGAGATAGCTTTGTGCAAATGGTTGGGTGAAATCATTTGTTCCGGTAGGAGGAATTCCTATATTACACGAGACTATAATGAACTCACAGGTCTCCTTTGTCTCTAAAACTCTTTGTCTTTTGTAGGAGAGAGGGTCATTTAGCACTTACTCGCAAACCATATACGGCTATTGACATTTAAACAGTGCTATTCATTTAGGCCATTTTATTTTCATATATCACAAATAGTATCGGCAAATAGGGAAAGAGGCTAAAATAGAAATGTCTTTCAGCTATGGAGATGGAATCCTGTAAAAACTATTGACAAAGCACCAGCATCATTGCAACAGATGGCACAGCCCCGTGTCAGACCAGGGGCTGTGGCAGGGCAGGGCTGCCAGGCCACAAATCGAAGCCAGGTGGCGAAAGTTCCCCGGAGGCCTTGCATCTGCAAGTCATTAGTTACTTTAAAAGTCCTGGTCGGACACAAATTAGCTTCATTGCTGATGACATTTTTAATAGCTAAAGGACCTCACAGCTTTATTTACTCAGAACCACAACGTGTAGCCGGCGTGTCGCTGATCACCTTTGACAACTGTTTGGTTTTCTTCTATTTTGTTAGTCTAGGTCACAATACACCTGACATTTTATTTCTGCAACACAAGAGACTGTAAACACAGGATAGAAAACGAGATGAACATATCTGTCTTTACGGCTGTAGCACATTCTCCTGTTCTTCCACTCATCCATAACCAATCCTTAAGGAGAAATCAAAGACATATGTACTTGGTTTCTGCTTGGTAGAATTTAAATCCCACAAAACCAAACCGTGGCTTGAACTGAAAATGCTCATTTTCAAAGCACATAGAGTCAACAACTACGACATATTCCAACATCATCCTCTCACCCCCAGTAGATATGGAAGGGAATTTAAATTTGTTAATAGGGGAATTGATAGAGAATAACAACTCAAATTGCAAAGTTTGTCTTACTTCCCAGATTTTGGGTCTTGCTTTTCAAAGTGTCTTTGGAAACATGGTAGAGTGTGAAAATTTAGTAAGTTCCTGCCATTACTTTGGATAAAGATGGTTAGCTTAGGGTTTTTAGGCATGCCACGGGAATAGGGAATATATCTGTAGATTCTTGAACGCTGTTGGCCACTAGTTCAGATAATAGTGTAAGATATTTTTCTTTCTGATTTACTCTGGGTAATTTGCTAGAAAAGCATTTGCTTTGTTGAAATGATAAGCCTCAGAATCTGTAACAACTGGGGCTGGCCATACAACATGATTCAAATATAAAGGAAAACAGCAAAATAGTTTCAAATAGCCTGTTTTGAAAACTAAATACTATAGAAAGTCAAAGGACAACAGACTATATGCAAGTCAGGGGTATATTTGCCGATACTGTTCCTGTTTTCTCCATAGTGAAAATGTAGAGAACTCTAAAACGGAATTCTGCTATACAAAGTGGCCAAAATTTTACTGTCTATAAATGTGGAATTGGTCGAATTCTAATACTGTTCCTACCACTGTGCATTAGGATACCTCTGCCGTCCCCATTCCACCATGTTCTTCTCCACTTCAGGAGAAATTTGATTTTCACATACTACATTCCTACTAGGAATTGGTGTTTTATCTAAAATGCAGAAAGTACTTTAGGTTATTGGCTTTGGCCGAGCTTTTGCTTTGTATATTATTAGTTTGTACAGGTAATGGACGGTTGATTTGCTATTAGAAAATAACTTTCTGGTCATGGTGGGTCTCATACGTTTATTTAATGTTTTATTTTCTCAGCCCTAGGATTGCACCCAAGGCCTCGCACATACTAGGCGAGGGATCTATCACTGAGCTACTTCCCTACCCCATCCCCAGTTTGTTGAGACGGGGTCTGCCTTAGTTGTCCAAAGTGACCTTGAAATTGTAATCCTCTGTCTCAGCCTCCTGAGGAGCTGGGATGGTAGATTTGCACCATTGTGCACAGCTCATGATAAATCTTATATATCAGTTATCCTGCCAAAAGACTGGCTGCTGTTAAAGCTTAGGAGCAGCGAGCCCCTTGGCAACTCACAATGCTATTTCCCGCCCAGTTCTTGGGAGGAAAATGAACCAAGCAATAGGCGGTGAATACCTTTGTGTTGTTTATAACTGTAATGTGAGCCTAAGCCTTCTGTTTATAATGAAAGCTCAGCTGGATCGCCTCACATAATCCTTCAGATTTCATAGTTAGCGCTAACTGGGGAGCTCCTATAGTTACTTCCTCCACAGCCAATAAAGATGTTGCTTTGGCTTATTCTTTTTGTTTAGAAGACAGCTATGGCACTTTCCCATCGGGTACAGCACGCAAACAGAGAAGCATATTTTAGACTCTCTGGTATGACTTTGCGGACTCCAGACACTCCATCACGAATCATGAGGAGATCAGAGCTAGCAATGAAGAGGCGATAGAGAATAACTCCAGGGTCCCATGGGGCGTGCGAACCAAAGGCGTCCCAGGAGCCAGAGGGGCCTGCTCTCAGCTTCATTCCAGCCAAGCAGAAGGATTTGTCAGAAGTCGTCTTGGCCCTAAAAAGCCTAAAATCCCTTAGACATGTTGCAATTAAGCTGTATATCTGTTCCTAGTGATTTATAGTTCTACATGGCTTCTTTGTCTTAATAAAAGTTTGATATTATATGTAATTTTAATATAACTGTATTTAACTTACAGTGTGGCCAACTCCCTTTTTGTGGATTTTAAAGAAATTGTTGATTTATTTGGATTTATTCTATGCATTCTGCTATTTACCTTCTAGTTATTTTTTATAGAAACTACTAAAGAAAGGAATGAGTGAACTGATGTATCTGTATAGTCAATATTACATAGGTGAGTTATTTCAAGAGCTGAAAGTCATTGGCCAAAGCCAGGTTGTATAGTTGCGTATGGCCCCCTCATGTGCTCTGACTTCCTTATTACCATGGATATGTGGAAGAGTACCATAAGTTCATTAATATTTTGTCCTTGTTACACCCTGACTCACTGGCTGAAATGAGAGGGCTGTGGTCCCCTAGATGAGAGCAAAAAGTGGCCCAGACTAGTGAGCAGAAGGCCTGGAGAGGCGCTGACTGTACGGGCAGCCTCCTGTGCTGGGAACGCTTGGAAAGGCCTCAGCGGACGGGACGTGGGACACGATGTGGGACACGATGTGCTCACACAAATGGTGACCGCCAAGGTCCATAGGGTGCATGGCGGGGAGCGAGCTGGGAGGCTCACCGAGTGCTGTGAGCCTCCCATGATGTCTCTTCACTCTGAATATCATCACTACACCGGTAAGAAAGAAAAAAAATAATAGGACAAAGAAAAATGGACAACTTCTGGGCATACAAAATACATTAAATTTTTTTCCACATTCAGAGGTTATGTCGGGAAGGGTGTGCTATTCTGCACTTCTGCTTGGCATGCGATTTTCCCATTTATTCATTTCTGGAGAAATTTACTTAAATGGCCTTTTAAAATTCTATCTTATTTATTTTTATGTGTTTTACACTGGAGTCATAACAACTTAACCCTGCCCACCCAAATAGGGAGGGGAAATATGATTGCGTGGAATGTAAGTCAGCTAAAGTTAATGGCCGTGACTAGAGGAGGGAGTCCGATGAGTGTCTAATGAAGCCAGGCATCGTGACCTGGGGCTGCAGAGCACTTTGGATGGAGCAGAACTTCTGAGAACAGGATATGGCCCGAGAGAGGCCTTTGGGGAGGAAGGCTCGATGATTATTTGAAAAGGTTTCATAGCAGTTCATTTTAGCAATAAGGTTTTAAAGGTGGGTTGGGACATAAGTAAAATATCCTTTAGTATCAGGATAATAGACACAGCTTTATCCTCTGAGCGACTCAGAACTAGGAGAAATGTTTGAGCCGGTCTCTTAATACTACAATGATATATACCTGGTCACGGTCAGCAAGGGAGACCAGATTAAGGAGAGAATGGACTCAGGGGTACCATTAAGCTATTCGGAGAGAGAGAGGATGTAACATCAGCCCAAACTTTTATTTAATGTTGCAATAAGAGGAAGTGGTGCTTACTGATCAATTAGAAAAACTTAAGCTAATTAATAACCTGTAGGTGCTTTAGTGCATCAGTGAAACCAGTACATAGAAAATATCACCGCTTCCTATCTAGATACACTGAATAATCAAAACTGAAAAAAATACCCAAACTATTATATAAACTAGTGTTTTTCCTAAAGGGAAAACCATTTAAGGGAGCGTTTGCTGTTCATAATGGGGCAATGCAAGAATTATTTTAATTTGTAGATAAAATTTTAGATTTCTAACTTAGGGTCCTTAATTAAATAGAGTCCTCAATTTTGAATTTTATTTCTCTTAAGCAGTTGTGCAGGTGGCAAATTTCTATATCATTTTAACATTTTTCTTATTTGGAACTGATGAAGATATTTAGTAAAACCTTCAAGACCTGAGAACATGCCTGATCCTTTCCCTCCAGAGAGAATTCATGTCATGATCTAGTACTTATTGCTGACGTAATAACTACTTTATTTGCCTTATTATTGGTGTTTTGGTAGACAAAGAAGAATACGTTCTCTAAGATATTTTATCCTCTCAATTTTTAAATAGAATTTTTAAATTGCTATCTTAACTGATAACTAGTAAATACAAAAGCATGACAAATCCCTTTGGTATAACCTACGGAGTCAGACACATAGGTTTCATTTTGCCTTTAGAGAAACAGTAGTTTTGCCAGTACATTAAAAAAAATTTAGTATAATGGAATTTTCCTTGTGATGAATTACCAGTCTGCGAGGAAGTGGTTAGGGAATGGTGGCCCATCCGCCAGAAAGACCGAAGAACAACCGTTAATAAGCACTCTGCTTCCATCCCTGTCATTATGGTGGCTGAGCTCCCTGGGAGAAACACCATTCCACCTCGATCCGCCACTGGGGATTTTCAGCAAGACATGAGTGAGAGCATAGCAAGTGGTCAAAACAGACCAGAGAAGTGTTGGAGTGAGAATAAATACTAAAATTAGCACGTTTCATCTTGTCCAGGGAGTTCTATAGGTGTAAGTAGAATTATTATGGTGACTTTTATTAATTTGTTAGAAGGTAAACTTAGAATACTTTATAGTATATTTAAATACCCCCAAATTTTCAGTACCTAATATTTTTCATAGTACTGGGGATTGAACCCAGGGGCATTCTACATTTGAGCTACATACCCAGCTCTATCTTAATTTATTTATATCTTTATTTATTTTGAAACAAGGTCTCATTTGCTGAAGACTTCCCTAACTTGATAAGAGTGTCATTCAACCTGTAATCCTCCTGTCTTAGCCTCCCAAGTACTGGGATCACAGGCATGTACCCCATACCCAGCTCAATACCTGACTTTTTTTTTTTTTTTGGTGGTACTGGGGATGGAACCCAGAGGCTTTCTACCTCCGGGCTATCCTCCCAGCCCTATTTTATATTTTATTTGTAAACAGGGTCTCACTAAGTTGCTGAGAGCCTCACTAAGTAGCTGAGGCTGGCTTCGAACCTGCGCGATCCTCCTGTCTCAGCCTCCCAAGTGCGGGGATTACAAGCGTGCGCCACCACGCCCGGCTAATACCTGATTTTTGAGGGCTTAAAAGAGAGGAAACCAAGATTGATAGCATCAAGACATTGAGATTTCGCAACTGTATTTGAAAAAACAGAAAAAGATCCTAGGGCTGTTCCTTTAAGTGAGATTTCTTATGTCACATTTCCATCAGGAAGTAGGCGGTGTGGCCAGTTTCACATGGAGTTCCCCAACCTTCAACAAAATCAAGTTACTGTCGGGTCCTCATTGCCTTGCGAGATATAAATGATTAGTTCCCTATGCAGTCGGGGTTCCTGTGGCTTGGGGAGGGCTGCCAGCCAGTCTGTGGGCCAAAATGCTGGCAACCAAGCAACATCAACATCGAAATCTGAAGTCACTTGAAGGCCATGCTTCATCTGCTGATAGCTGGACCCTTCTTTGCACCGAGGAGGAAAGGAAAAATAAATTTTCTTGGTACTTACTGTGTCAAGCAGTGAAGTCAGTAGTTATCCTGATTGTGGTGAGACAGAATGAACGGAATGCTCAGAAAAAACAGAAGAGGTACAGCAGGGAACTTGATTCCCGAACCTTCTGTCTCCTCCCCACGGTTGGCTGTAAATGTCACCTAGTGTCTCTTGGCAACTTGGAAGCCCCTGGGGCGGCAGCCAGGGCTGGTGTTGCTCACGACTGTACCCCTGAAGAACCCGGCTGTTACTCGATGCGTTTTTCTTAAATGAGTGAACGAATGACGAAATACCAAAAATGTGATGCCTGGTTGTGCTCAGTAACCTAGTTATGCCAGCTTAAATAACGGACCAACGAAATGCCCCGGTGGTGATTCTTCAAGGCAGCTTGTTGAGAGGCTCGGGAAAGCATCACGCTTAGTCACTTGTGATTAAAATGAGTGCTTTTAGACTCATTCCTCATATTTTTTCTGCCCTCAGAAAAGGAGTGTGGACAGTGTAAAGAGTTAAGGAACCTCATTGGGTCTGTTTTATCAGAGTGTCTTGAGTCAGCGGTGTTTACTTCTTTTTAGCTGTTTCTCTTGGCATTTAACTACAATATAAATGATATGCTTAGGACACTAGCTCTGATTCTTTAAAATTTAATAATTATCTTTTAAAATAATAAAAAATGAATCTGGGTATGGTGACATATCCTGCTATAACCCTAGTGTTTGGGAGGCTGAGATAGGAAGATTGCAGGTTCAAGGCCAACCTTGGCAACTTAGCGAGACCCCATTTCAAAATGGAATTTTTTTCTTAAAGGCTGAGGTTAATTCAGAGGTAGAATGTTCCTGGGTTCAATCCCTAGCACACACACACACACACACACACACACACACACACACACACACCACACTGAGTTTTATTTTAGCTCATTCAGCTCCTTATCACCAATCATTCCCCACTTTCCCAATATTAATATTATAAGCTATGTTAATAATGAATACACTTTTCAGAGCTATGTAATATGTTATTATTTCCTTCATTTCTGTTTTGAGTTGGGTCCCCTGTTTAATAAGTTCCTAGTCTTCACTTTTTCTCGCTTTATTGTTTGGTTTCGATATAGTATAATCTCCAGTCACTTCCAGAAAAATAATGATTTGGAGATACACTTACCTTAATTTGTCTCCTGCCCGGCAAAATGGCAGTAGACACATCAAATTGTAGGTTGGAATCTATTTTCCCTGACGATTTTCAAGGTATTTCTTGTCTTAGTTCATTTCGTATAATTGCAACATTACCACACACTGGATTAACTTATAAAGAAAATAAGCTCATTTCTTAGAGTTCTAGGGACTGGGAACCCATGAGCATGGCTCCGACATCTGGCCAGCGATTTCTTCTATATCGCACTATAGTGACATCACATGGCAAGACAACCAATGGCTTCTATCAGTCTAGGAACTCATCCAGTCTTGGAATTGTAACTCATTTCTTTGATGTTTTTCTCCTTGTTTTTTCTTTTTGGAATTATCACTACTGAGATTTGATGCCTCCTGGGATATTATTTTTTCTCTCTTTTCATTTTCCTTCTTTATTTTTATCATCTTCCCTTTAAGATTGTCCCTTCAATATTCTCTTACACATATCCCTTTAATTCTAACATCAAATTTTTAATTTCTAAGAGCTTTTCTCCCTATTGCATTCTTTTACATAAAATATCATTCTCATTTAATGAATGAAATATATTCTTTGACCTTTCTGAAGATTTTAATGATAGTTTTAATCTCATGGCTTAATAACTGTTCTCTTCAAATTGCCTTTATCCATTCACTGTTCATCTTTGATATTGCAGGCATTCTTCAGACATCTTGACATTCTTTGCCTTTTGCTGATAGGGTCAATTGCGAAGCTATGAAACTGATGGGCATTCACTCTAAATTCATATAACTGAAAACTGGCCCTTTATGTTGGAAAATCTCCAGTATCAATATTGACTAGTCTCTCATGTTGGTCAGACTGTAGAACCTGCTACTAAATGTGAGGGCCATGACCAACCACCGGTATCCACATTGCCCGGAAGCCGGGCAGAGGCACAACCCAGCCTCCACTCCACCCCTGCTGACCTGAATCCATCCTTTAACAAACTCTCCGGAAAGAAAGGCTTCCATTGAAAAATGGTCTTCTCTCCACCTGCTTAGGGAGATGAAGCCTGGGCATAAGATTCTAGGAGATTCTTACCTGATTGTAGGAGGCTCTAGGGAGAGGGGGCAGAGAATAGGTGTTTTCACATCCAGACCGTAGCCTTTTAAGTAATCTCCTGATTAATAGGGTAGCATCCTGGCTTTTCCCCTTGCCTGGTGTTTTAGTCCTTTCAGGCTGCTCTTACAAAACACTATATGATGCTTGTTGTTTTGAAATATATAAGTTAATTATTGTCAGCGAAGTCAACCTATTGTGCCGTAATGCGTTAGTTGGGATTTCCAGCCACCTGCATCTGTCTCTTCCTTGTAACGCCCCCTCCTCATTCCCTCACTCCCCACCCCCGGGCTCTGGTAACCACTATTATATTCCCTGCTTCTGTAAGATCAACTTTTGAGAAATGTCATAAAAGTGAAAATGTATATTTGTCTTTCTGTACCTAATTTCACTTAGGATAATTTCCTCCAGCTTCATTCCTGTTCTAGCAATGGCGGAACTTCAGTCGTTCTTGTGGCTGGGAGGCTTCCACTGCGTGCACACGCCCTACTTTCTTTAGCCATTCGTCTATCAATGGCACCTAGGATAATTCTGTATCTTGGCTCTTGTGTAAATGAGTAACGTGGGGATGTAGGTATTTCTTTGACGTACTTATTTTCTTTCCTTTGACTGTATACCTAAGTAGTGAGCTTTCTGGGTCACATGGTACTGCTCTTTCTCGTTTTTGAAGAATGCCCATACCTTTTTCCATAATGGCTGTACTCATTTACGTTCCCCCGACAGTACATGAGGGTTTCCTTTTTCTGCTTCCTCGCCAGCATTTGTTATTTTTTTTGTCTTTTGCGTAGCATTTAACTGTGGTGAAATGATCCTTCACTGTGGTTTTGACTTGCATTTCAAATCCTCGCGATGAGCATTTTTGTTAGTGTTCAAGTTCAACTTCAACCCAGTTCTGAGGTCAGAGCGTGTCAGCAGCAGCAGAATTCAGTGGTGCTTAAGGTTGTAGGAGCTGCAGAAGCGCAGTGACACTGGGCGTGTTATGCTTCTAGTTTCATCCCTCGGGGATTGCTTGAAATTTGATGAAGATGGTACATAAAGTGCCATCAATGGATCCTAAATCTACATAGTTCAGTACTGGCTTTTTGTATTACAGTCTTTTTGTATTACAATTGGACCTGTTATTTGGTGAGTAGTAATAGAAATTGGAAGCTCAGGACAAAAGTGTACAATCCCGGTGACAAGTTATTGGGCAGTCTTTAAAGTACCGCCAGGCGTGGCAGCGCACGCTTGTGATCCCCGCACTTGGGAGGCGGAGACAGGAGGATCGCGCAGGTTTGAAGCCAGCCGCACTGGCTTAAGAGACCCTGTTTCCAAATTTTAAAAATATTTTAAAAAAGTAGGTTTGGGAGTGTAGCCCAGAGGTAGAAGGGCTTCCAGGAACCCCAGTACCACCAAAAAAAAAAAAAAAAAAAAAAAGAAAAAAGAAAAAAGAAAAAAGAAAAGAAAAGAAAAAAAAGTATAGATTACAAGATAAGAATAAGCTCTCATATAAATCGTTTTCCCCTTTCTTCTCTGTGGAAATAAGGGCAATGAATATGGTAACATGGCATCCCATTGCCCATAAGTATTTCCTTACATGTGTGTGTATATAATATATGAATATATGTATGTGTGTGTATAACAAGAACCATAAGAAACACTTGTTGATATATAATCGCCAGAACAGAGATTAGCAAAAGTATAGTAATCTTTCAGCCCTATAATACATTTCACTTAATTTAAACAAGTATTCTTAAATTTATTTGCTTTGATGACTCCCCTTCCCTGCCTTTATTGCTTTTTAAGAAATATTTTTGTGGAAACATGGAGGGTAAGAATTAACTCCAACTGTACTATATCTCTCTGTAGTGCCAGCCAGGTTTATATCCTAGTTCAGTACCTGGCACACACTCAATCAACAGTTTCAAAATACTATGAACCAATTTGGATCAACTATAATTCTTCCTTCCATCGGTATATTTAAAACTGCCTCTTCAAATCAGGGGCCGATTCCTGGGTATATGCTGTGGTCTCAAGGATGGTGTTCTTCCTGGCCCTATTCATGTGTTGAAAACCATCTCCTAAAGCAAAGTATTAAGAGAAGCGATCCCACCACGAGGGAACCCTCACAAGTGGTATCGATGCCATTTCAAAGAGATGGAGGGGAGCCCCCCGCGCCTTCGGCCAGGGGAGGACACAGCGAGAGGCACCACCTGTGGAGCAGAGATGCGGAGACTGTGGCTGCCTTCACCTTGGACTGCCCATCTGCCCGCACTGTGAGAGTGAATTTCTGTTGCTTATAAAGGCCGTATTTCATCTAAGACGTTTTGTTATAGCCAAAGGAATCGAATTTCTTGTAGATTCCCGAAGGTACCACTTCACCAGTTGTCCTTATGGGCAGGGGCTAGTTCAGTCCTGAACTTGGAGACGTGAGCTCCTCGTACCACCTTCTGAATAAGCTTGCCTCTGGGGATAGCCACAGTGGAGAAGTGACTAAGTCTAGATAATTGATACTGATTTAGGAACCTGCCATTGGGTTCACTTTCCAATGAAATGTTTAACATTGAAAAATCTCTTTAAAAATTGTTCCCGGTTTCTTGTGAGTGTCCTATGTACTGTGTGTCATTTGAAGTGATATCAAAGCATCTTAAGTGCTGTTCAAGCGCTCTCTGATGATTTTGATGGTGCCTCAAGCTTCTTATGTCAATTACATTGCTCTAAACTGTTGACATACAAGACATACGAGAGATGACAATGAAAGTCCATTTGGTGACACGTCTGCATTTTTAATAGTGAATGACTTTGTTTTCTCTTATATCTCTTTTATGTTTGAAGAAATGGACATTGTAGTGGTTGTACCTACATGAAGGCTTCAACATGCCGACAGATTTTAGCAAGCTGTATTGTGAAGGGGTCTACACTCTCAGGTGCCCCTCACACAAACTGACTCAGTGCTGAACGCAGAGGACAGAACCAGGTGTATTTGTACCAAGTCTGGTGTCTCAGTCTGCTTGTATTTTTATAAGAAAATACAACAGTCCAGGTGGCTTTCACAACAAGCATACGATTTCTTACAGTTTTGAAAGGTGGCAGTCCATGACCAAGGTGTTAGCAGATTCAGTTTCGGGTGAGGACCTCCTTCTGGGACTCTAGGCAGATGATCTATCGGTATATTATCACTGGCGTATTCTAGGATTGGGGACAAGAGGATAGAGGCTGGGGAGACAGGAAAAGCCATGATGCGTCTTCTTGTAAGAGTTAGGGCCCCAACAGTCTGATTTCATTGTTTGACCTCAGTTATTTCCTTAAGTGCCCCATCTCCAGTTACAAACAAACATATGAATTTGGGGAAGAAACAAACATTCAGTTCATGACATCTGATGTTATAGCATTTGTGTTAATATTTATCATTTTGTCTGAGTCTTGGTTAGTTTAGTAAGTCTTAAATTCTGAAATTTTACTTCTTTCATAGGGAGGGTGCGCATCTAGTGATTTTCATGACAATTGGCATTATAGAAAGTACACTAAAGTGCCCAATGTCTGATCCTTAGCTGTGTTTGACTCAATTACTGAAACATAACCTTCAATCAAAGATTATTCGATAGTGTTATATGTTCACTTTTGTGTTTTACATTTAATTAAAAATTCTCTTAGCTCATTGAAGAGGCAGTGTGCTTGAAACAACTGAGTTTGCCTCTTTCAATTTCTAGTTCACCCTCTCCATGTTAAAGGCGATTTTGTGGCATAGACTTTGTGGATGAGGGAACTGAGGTCTCGAGAGAAGATATACCAGGGTGTCGATACTTTTATCAAAGTTGTTCCTTCTGTCAATTTGTGCAGTTTGAGGTGCAAATGAGACTTGAAGCCCATTGAGTGGGACATAATTTTGTAGATAAATGTATTCCAAACCTGATAGAGCAGAGAATTCTAGGAGAAAGACAGCTCAGGGACTCATGCTGCCTCCTGACCTTGTCTTTCTAAGATCTCCCAGAACCGAGACGCATCCCTGTGCGGCCTGATGGGTTGTTGTGCGGTTCACAGAATGAATGACAGACAATCAAACGGGTGGATGTCAATTTTATTTCTCAGTGCCGACTAATTCAGCATGGGTCTTTTTTGTTAGTTTATAGTAATCTTGTAAATGGTATTTATGGATCTGAACATGAGACTTTGAAATTATTTAACCAATAAAATAATGGATTATTTCCGATTATCACTAAAAAAAATGAAACTGATATTACTGTTGCTGTGGAGAATTTCATATCAGGAAAGTAAAATTAATCTATTCATTTTATATAAGGTTGGTAATATAATTGTCGTGTCATTTAAAAATAGAAATCATGTTCACTAGTTAAATTTTGATAGACAAGAAGTTTTTTCTTCTTTCTTTTTTCTGTTTTTTTTTTTTTTAGTTGTATAGTTAACATCTAATAGGCAGGATTTTACATTAAAAAGAAGAAAAATTTCAAACTGAATTATTATGAAATTCAGCTTCTTTTTTTGGTATTCAGCTAGATAGATACAAGGCATGGCTTATAAGGAAATAAACTATGTAACCTTCATTCTATATAGGAGTTATTCACACTGCTGAGGGGACATTGAGCCATTATACTTGTCTCTTTATTGAACAAAAAACACCAGATCTACAAAGCCACTTATCTCTTTCAGTAATATTTTTTTAAGTTTAAATATATTATCATAAAATGTCCAATTTGGCACTTTGTAGCAGTCTTCAAAGAACTATCAATTTTTCAGTATGAACATACTTTTTATGCCATTTGTATGTTCTTGAGAATTTTTAATCCAAAATTATTTATATCACATATAATGATATCATTCTCAAATAGCATATCTCTAGGTAACCCCCATTTAGTAAAAATGAGAAAATTCTAAATCTTTATTCTTCATTGAGTGAATTACTTGGTATTCTTAAGTATCAGTGACAGCAATTGGATCTTCTGTGTGTAATAGCTGAATTTAATTTTCCCCCCCAATAGTGGGGGTTGAACCCAGGGGCAATGTACCACTGAGCTACATCCGTAGCCATTTTTATTATTTGAGACAGGGTTTTGCTAAGTTGCCGAGGCTGGCTTTGAACTTAAAACCTTCTTGCATCAGCCTCCTGAGTAAGAATTCCATTTAAGATTAATTTTTTCTAAATTTATTCAGCCAATTGAAAAAAAAAAAAAGATGTACTACTTATCTGGTGGAAAGCAAAAGGGAGGAGACAAATAGTTTCCTTTAAGTAAGTGTGCTTGCATTGATATATGTGACTTCCTAGTGTTATTCCTTGTCTGTTATATATTAAGTAGTTCTTGACTGGACAGAGTCAGGTATTGGAAGTGTCCACTGCACTACGCCAACATACTCAGAAATAGTAAAAGACATTGGGTCTTCTTGTATAGTAGCTACCCTTACTCGGTACTTTTAGGTAATCCCCCCAAAACTAACACCCCAGTGGGGTTAGAATGTTTATGCAGCTTTCTTCCTTTCTGCCTCTCGCCCCTATCCGAGTCCTCCTTTGGTTCCTATTATTTTTGGAAGCCCAGGTTTAACCTGTGTCTCCTCCAGTCTTGCTTCTCCGTGTGTGGTTCTTCGACCCGGGATAGCAGCACCCTGAGTTTGTCAAAAATGCAGGATTCTAGGTCCACCCTGAACAGAGAGAGCTCGATCAGTGCCTTACGATGCCCCTTCTCGGTGGTTCATCTGCTTTTTGAATAATAGCAATTATTTTGGGGAGTACTTATCTGCCTAGCCCATCATTCAAAAGTTAATTTCAATATTTACTATATAAAAGTCAGGGCTCATCTGTAGGGTAATAAGATTGTTACTGTGATGGGATCCAACAGTGCTGCCACAAGACTATATACTTCCATGGCTTGTTGAAGAACCAAGCAAAACAAACAAACAAACAAACAACCAAACAGAAAGTGCCACTTTGAGAATCGCATATGCATCTCTTATATGGATATAATTCAAGTTCAAAGAGAATTCAGGTCCCTGTTGTCTCTTACGTTTCATGGTGCACTCCCACCTCAGTGGTCCCCTATGTTGGGAACCACAGCAGAAGCGTTGGTTTTGGAGTTGTGATACCAGGAAAAAGAAAGGATATTAGCATAGCTAGGGTCCTGGCACTGAACAGCCCAGGTTACCTTAGAAGCTGCAATGGATCTTGACTCGTGTAGACCTAGGGCGAGTGTCAACTGGTGAGACTTCAGGTAAGGCGCTTTACACAATTAAATCCCCGCCTCTCTTCTTTCTTTCCTATTTTTGGGTTACCAATCATTGAACCTAGGAGTGCTCTGTACCTCTGACCTACATATCCGGCACTCTTTATTTTGAAACAGAGTCTTGCTAAGGTACAAGTCACCTGCTGTCCTTGAACCTGTGATCCTATGTGTTCATTTCTCAAGGACTGGGCGGATTTCACCATCTGCAGAATAATGCAGGATTGTGTAACTCAGATGTTATTATATAAAAATAAAGTAGATAATATTTAAGAAAGCACTTTCAAATTGGCATATGCAGACAAGGATTTAATACAAGGCTCCAAAGCTTTGTAAAGTTTTTTTTCTTTTTTGAGAATAAAATCAGAACCAATACCCACAGATCATTTTATATTTTCTCTCATAATACACATGAAATTTTGGAAGGTGCTCTGAAGGTATCAATATATTATCTTAAATCCCAAGACACAGGAGAAATGTTTTTCAGCGTTTTATGAACAGCCGCGTTTCTACAAGTATGGTTTTCTGATCCTCTTGGGGCTTGAGCAGGGGTAGGTTTGAGTAATCATAAACCTGTGTGATTCTGATTCATTATAGAGTTTGAGAGATTGGCATATGTTTTTGTTGTTGATTTTAGAAAAAAAGAAATTTTATTAAAGTTCATCTTGCAGACATTTTGGCTTCATAACACCTATCATTAATTTTTCTTTTCACACTTACTCTTATAAAAGTAAATTGCGTATCTACCTATTATTCTAAAATGATGCGGTTTAATTTTTCAATAAAGATTTCATGAGTATCTACCACGACTCTGAAGGATTATTATTTTTCCAGGAAGCCAATATTATTACTGTTGCATTTCTAAATTATTATGGCAATAAATACATTGATTTTTGAGACTCTTTGGTTGGACTTCTGGTAGAGATGAAACCTCAGACACAGATTCCGCTTGTGAACAACTACCATACATTTTGGCATGTGTCCTCCACTTCTCTTGTCTCTGATTTTAATTTAAGATGGAATTGCTTTTTCTCTATGTGTCTTGGAATCTTCTTTTTGGAACATGAAGCAATGAAAAATGAGGGTAGAATAAATTAGGTTATGTTCTTCCTCCTCACCATTCTTTGATACATGAGGTATAAAAGCATATTCTGCTGTTGTGGTAGGTGATAATGGAAATGGCTTGTTTTCATATTTTTATTTAGACATATTGGTGATGATACAAGTAGAATGTCCACAGTCACATGTTGCACATGGATTGTTTAATAAAAATCAACCCCAGCTTACAATGGTTCTGCTTAGAATTTTTTACTTCAAGCCGGGCGTGGTGGCGCACGCTTGTAATCCCCGCGCTTGGGAGGCTGAGACAGGAGGATCGCTCAGGTTCGAAGCCAGCTTCAGCTACTTAGTGAGGCTCTCAGCAACTTAGTGAGACCCTGTTTCCAAATAAAATATTTAAAAAAATGGGTCTGGGATTATAGCCCGGAGGTAGAAAGCCTCTGGGTTCTACCCCCAGTACCACACACACAAAAAAAATAAAAAATAAAAAGAATTTTTGACTTCAGTATCATGTGAAAACATACCCATGCAGCTATTCTATTTTACTCTTCCTATAGGGTATTCAACAAATGACCTCAGATATTTAACAGTGTAGTATAAAACAGGCTTTGAGTTGGTTGATTTTGCCCACCTGTAGGATGTAAGTGTCCTGAGCATGTGTAAAGGCGGAGAGACTAAAGTCTGATGCCAGTAGGTTAGATTTTTCAATTATGAGATTTTCAGTTTATGGTGGGTGTAATGAGAAGTAACCCTATCGTAATTTCAAGAACATTTGTACATGAAACAGAAAATTCACAATCCTAGACGTTTCAATTGTTGCTCATCCATCAGCCTTTTAAGTAACGGCGTTCCTCACCTTCACATCACTCTGACAAAATGCCCCAGATAAAGGAGCTTAAAGATAAAAGGTTTGTTTCATCTCATGGTTTCAAAAGTTTCTGTTCATGGTTGCTTGGCCTGAGACAGAAGGATCACGGGTTTGAAGCCAGCCTCAGCAACTTAGTGAGGCTTATAGGAACTAAGTGAGACCCTGTTTCTAAATAAAAAATTAAATAGGGTTGGGGATATAGCTTAGAGGTAGAATGTGCCTGGGTTGAGTCACCATTATAAAAAGGAAGAGATAAAAGAAGCAAGTGGCCATTTGGCAGGGGAAACCTGCCCAGCTCATGGTAGCCAGGAAGAAAAAAAAGAGTCAGGGTGCAACATCCCCTCAGGCCCACACCCCCAGTGGCCGAGTATCCTTGTACTATACTCACGAACATGCCACCAATTCCTAATACCACCACAGGCTGGTGACCCAACCTTTGGCGTATGGGCCTTTCAGGGACATTTCAGATCCCAATCTTAGTGGTATTGTATTTGTTTTTGTTTTCATAATCCTCTCTTTCGTAAAAAAACTCATAGGAATCAGCTGAACCCTTATTAAGTTAAAAATGTTAATATTTATGACATTTGAACATCTTCAGAATAAAGGCACTTCTCTATTTTTATTAGTTCTGCCTAAGGTGCCAAACACATATACAAATCATTCTGAAGGGTTTTTTTTTCATGTGTATCAGATAGATCATACCTTTCCCTCCTTTACACCTTCAAGTTGCTTTCCAGCCCCCATAGAATGAAGCTCAGTTTCCTTACATTCCGCAAGGCCCTGCTGGGTGCTCCGGTTTCCCCTCCTGGTCTCAGAACATCCTGCGTTTGCCCCTCACAGGACTCTTTTCCCTGGGCTCTGGTGAACTCTCACCCCTGCCGGGGCCCTCTCTAGTCGCTGCTTTTGCTGAAAAGCCTTTGGAAGTTTGGATCTGGGAGGTAGCATCATTTGATTAATGAATGGGCAAATGGATGATTTTCCAATGAGTCGAGGTGACGATGCTTTCTTTCAAACACAAACTTGGCATTTTGCAGAGTATGTTGAAATGTTTTAAATGTCTATATTAATATGTGCATTATAGATTTGTGAGAAGTTTTCTTGGTTCCATTCACCAGGGGTTCATCAAATATGGTTAGGAGTTAGGAGTTAGGATTAGCATTCTCCAACAGATCTGAAATTTACATATAAATAGAAAATTAAATCAGTTTTCTAAACAGGTATTTTTTTTAATCCAGTATCGGGCTAGCAAATTTAAGGTTTATACAAACAGAATATTTTTGACTTAATTTTAATTAAACTTCATGAAATGTTTGATTGATAACTGAAAGAGGAACAATGCATTCTCAGCATTCTAAATAGCAGCGAAAGATGTTGATGACTTGAAAAACCAACTCCAGGTTGCCTGTTACGCAGCCCCGCAATTCACAACAAAAGGCAGGTTAAAGCGGTTCACGCAGAGCAGGTGTTGAGCCCCGCGAGGCGTCGCGTACAGTGAACATGAGAACATGGCGACGCGTCTTCATCTCTTTACTTACACGCCGTCCTCGAGAAGCTCAAATCTAAAGATTTGTCAAAGAGCATTTTGCTTTTTCTCATGGGAAATGTGAAAGAAAATTACTTGTGTATGTACAATAAAAAATGTTAACGTGTGTTAATTTATTCTAGAAAAGATGCAAAGTGTAAGCTTCGAGTAGGACTGGGGTTCAAGGCAAATGGTCTCTGCGTGAACCCTGGAAGTACTCATGGCTCCCTAGCACCACAGTTTGCAATGGGATGTGGTTGTGATACGTAAACAACTCAATAATTTCTCAGCTCCTTAATTTCCCCTTTCCACCAAGACCATTCCTTAGCTCATAGTAATGGAAGGATCAGTGGAGTAAAGGCATGACCCATGTCTCAGTGTTGAGTGAAAAGATGACTAAGGTTCATCTCATTTGGCAAGATAGGGTATAGAAGAGGGACTCTGGCCCAGGCCTGGGACAAAGCACAGGTTATTCAACTTCCAGAAATAGCCACATGTCAAATCATGTAAACTACTCCCTAAGCTATTTCCATGAAGATCTCTCTTCTAAATGTCTGCGTACAATTAAAATCTTTCTCCCTAGTTTGCCAGAGACTTTTCTTTGCATAGTTGTGCACGCATATACGTAATTTATTATGGTCCTGGGGGTTGAATCCAGGGGCATTCTACCTCTGAGCTATACCTCCCAGGGCTTTTCATTTTTATACTGAACAGACCCTCACTGGGTTACGGAGGGTCTTGCCCAATTGCTGAGGCTGGCCTCAAACCTGCAATCCTTCTATCTCAGCCTCGTAAGCAATGGAATTCCAGGTGGGCACCCTCACACCTGACTATATAACGTATTTTTACACTAACTTAATATCATCCCCTTAGTCCAGAGTTCCATGCAGACATATTTGCATTTAAATACATGAAATGCAAGTATTAGTATTTCTTTGATTGGGTTCCTGAGTTTTTATTTGCAGCCTTTTTATTTTTAGCTTTTCTGTTAACAGAGTAGGTGGAAGAGTTCAGATTCCTAACACCTATGTTATGTGCTAATCCTTTTATTTCTTTCTATCCTGTTTAAAACAGACTCTAGAAAACATAATTATACATTTCCTTCTCATAGTTGTCCTTGGTTTGGTGCCAAATTCATTGACACAACTGCCATTCTTGAAGTAATCTGTTACGATAAACTTCTTCTATTTCTACCTTCATTTGTTAGAATTTTGGAGACGATGTTCTTTGAAAGGTATTGCATGCCTCACTTGTAAGTAAGAAATACAGCATTGTAGAATACTTGATGTGTGCGTCTTCTGGGGCAGAAGAAACAATGAGGTAATTTGCAAACATCTGGACCCTTCCATGGGGGTAGCAGGTTCCTGCTTTCTTTCTTTTCTTAACATATCTATCTCCTCAAATATTTATCATTCATTTTGGGGAAAATATTCAAAATCCCTTCTCCTAGCTTTCCAAGACAGAGCACATAATTGTTGGCTGTGGTCACCCTAGTTTACGGTGGCGCTCCAGAACGTTTGACCCTGTCTAACCCTACCTTAGTGTCCACTTACCAACTTTTCAGTATCCTGCAGGCCTGCCCTGATCTCCCCTGCCTCCGGCAACCAACATGTTACTCTCAACGGCTACGAGGCCCGCCTTCGAAAATTTCTCAGCCAGATCTTACTGTATTTATATTTCTGCACCTGGCTCATTTCACTCAACATCGTAATTTTTAGTTCCATCCCGGTCGTCACAAATCACAGTTCCATTCCCCTTTTCATGGCTGAATAGAATTTCATTGTGTATGTGTACCGGAGTTCCTTTATCTGTTCATTCATTAGTGGACGCTTGGCTATTTCTTTATCTTCTTTACTATTATAAATAGTGCTCCAATAAACTATTTTTATTGCAGTAAATTTTTTTGACGTAAGGATTTCATTTTGTATGTATGCATGTACGTATGTCTACATATATCTAGTAGTGACACTGTTCAATCATATGCTAGCTCTATTTTTAATGTTTTGAGGAAACTTCATACTGTTTCCATAATGATTGTAATAATGAACATTCCCATCAACAGCACATAAAGAGGAGTTCTCTTTATCTCCAGTCCTCACCAGCACATTTCTTTTGTCTTTTAAATAATTACCATTCTTTCCGAAATATGGTGATATCTAGTTGTAATTTTAATTTGCATTTCCATGATTCTTAGTGATGCTAAGAATTTATATATACCTGTTGGCCATTTATATGTTGTTTGTAAAATGTCTCTTTAGATCTATTTCCCTTTTTAAAAATTTTACTGAGGTTATTTATTTATTTTGCTACTGAGCTTTTAGAGTTCTTTTTATGTTCTGAATATTAACCCCTTCTCAGATATAGTTTGCAAATATTTTCTACCTGATAGTCATCTCTTGGATAATTGTTATTTTATTTTTTCTGCACAGATTTTTACTTTGACCTAATTCCAATTTGTCCTTATTTTGCCTTTGTTTCTCGTGCATTTGGACTCTTGTTCAAAATCTCCTCGACCTTCCAACATCCTGGAGTACTTTCCCCAATTATTTCTTTTAGTGGTTGCATTGATTCATGTCTTACACTTAACTTTTTAGTCCATTTTGAGTCGATTTTTGTAACGAGTGAGAAACGGGGTCTAGTTTCATTCTTTTTGCATGCGGAAACCCAGTTTTCCTAGCACCATGTTTTGAAAGGACTCTCTGTTCTTCAGTGCACTCTTAGTACCTTGGTTAAAAATCAGTTGTAGATATGTGAATATACTCCTAGGCTCGCTATTTGTTATACTTGTCTGTGGGTCTATTTTATTCTAGGACTGTGCTATTTTGGTTAATACAATTATTTTATGGTATACTTAGAAGTCAGATAGCACAACACTTTCTACTATATTCTTTTTGCTCAGGACTCTTTGGGCTATGGCAAGTTTTATGGTTCCATCCAATTTTTCAGATATTATTTTGTTTGCCTGCAATAATGAGAATTGAATGCAGGGCTTTGTGCATATTAAGCAAGTGTTCACTACCACTGAACTAGATCCCTAGCCCTTTAAGATTGTTTTCTATTTCTGGTTCTGTGAATAAGGTCACTGTGATTTCTTTCAGAAATCTGGGGATCACTTTGGGTAGCAGAGATATTTTAAGAGTATTGATTCTTGTGATCCATAAACACAGAACCTCTTTTTTTTTTCGCTTCTTGAATTTATTTCACCAGTATGTTTTAGTCTTTTCGGTAAAAATCTTTCCCCTATTGGTTGATAATTAAAAATATTTTTTAGGCCGGGCGTGGCTATGCACGCTTGTAATCCCCGCACTTGGGAGGCGGAGATAAGAGGATTGCGCAGGTTCGAAGCCAGCCGCGCTGGCCTAAGAGACCCTGTTTCCAAATAAAAACATAAAAATAGGTCTGGGAGGAAAGCCTGGAGGTAGAAGGCCTCCAGAAACCCCAGTACCACCAATAAATAAATAAATAAATAAATAAATAAATAAATAAATAAATAAATAAAATAAATGTTTTGTAGCTATTTTAAATGGGATTCCTCTCTTCATTTCCATTTCAGGTAATTTGTTATTGGCATATGAAAATACTGCTGAATTTTGTGTGTTGAATTTATATTCTTCAATTTACTGAATTTGCTGCACATATGTAGCCCTCCACCCAAAACTAACAAAAAAGTCAACAAACTAATATATATTTATATATATATATGTATACAAATACATATATAGATACACATACATATACATCTGCACCCATACACATGTGCATTCACTGTTATGCCTTCTGTAAATACTGGCAATCTGATTTTTCTCTTTTCCAATTTCATTGTTCTTTATTTCTTTCTCTTGTTCTATCGCTGTGGCTAGGACCTTCAGCTCCAGGTTGAATGAATGTGGTATATGTGGGTATCCTTCCCTTGTTTCAGATTTCAGAGTGGGAGCTTTCAGCTTTTCACCATTTAGTGCAATGGTGGTTGCTTGTTTATTATATAGGACTTTCATTATATTAAGATATATTCCTTTTTTACTCAATTTGTTCAGTATTTTTTTAATCTCAAATTAAGTCAGATTTTATCAAGTGCTTTTTTTGGTATATGTTGAGATGATCCTGTGATTTTGCTGTCCTTTTTTTTTCTTCTCAAGGATTTAACTTTCATGTTAAAAAGTAGTATTCAATATTGCTTCAGTCTTTCGGGTTATTTACTCTTTAATATGTATATAGTGTTTTGTTTATATGATTATCACTCTAAATATATTGTAGAAAGTCCATCATTTAGTGATTGGTTGAGCTACAGCACGTTTTCTTAAACCCACGTTTCTTGGTTTTATGTAGATCATTTATGAAAGTAGTGAAAGTTGTTATCTTAGTATTTTATGAATTTTGTATAATTTTGTTGGTCATACACTAGAGTAGGGCACAATCATAGAAGGGAGTTTCCTTAAAATGATATTTCAGTAAGTAATTTACTTAAGCCAGAAACTTTTCTAGTTTACATGGAACTTTCTCTGTGAGTAGACAGTCTTTTACCAAGTGTTTTGAAAGAAAAAAAGAAGAACAAAGTAGTTGAATTCTAAAATTTTCAAAGGTCTTCTAATCTTTAAGTGGCTGGTAGGTTCCTGTTGAAATGTCAATTTATATCTCACTTTAGTAGCTTAACTGGTTGTTTGTATATTTTAGAAATATATTGAAAAAGTTGAAATCTAAATTTAGTATACATTTTATAGCCTTGGTTTCTTTTTATAGTGTAATTTTGTTGATTGTGATTTATTTACAATGTTAGTTTGTGTAATTTTGTAATCAGCATAAATATATGCAATCATGCAATTTAATTATGAAATGTTAGGAATGTAATGACAGAATTCAAATATTCATGGCATTTTAGGAATTCTTGAGGACTTTATTTTAAAATTATTTGCTTAGATGTTAGTTGATATTCAAATTTAAATATTTCTCTTTTACAAAAGCCTTGAAAAATTCTTATTAAGTTGAATGGATTAAAATATGCTATTAAAAGTATGATAGTTTGTAAATAATAAAAAATTTATAGCTAAATTTATACTGATATTCAACTTTCTATTTCTTAATATTTTCCCCATTTACAGCTTGAATTTCTCCCATTCATGGAAAACATACTAATTGGAAAATTTGTGGTTTTTCCCCCAAAATTATATGTTTACATATAGAAACTTTTTTATGTTGAAATATTTCCCTTTTAATTGACTTGAGTTAAACATAAGGGGGAGTGCCTGGATGAATTAAATATGATCTATCTCTGAATAAATATTAAAAACTATTTAATGAAGCTGGGCACCTGTACCTGGGAGGCTGAGACAGGAGGATCACAGGTTCAAGGCTAGTCTTGACAATTTAGTAAAGCTCTCTGCAACTTAGCAAGACCCTGTTTCAAAAAACAAAACAAAATAAAGTATGGCTGGGGGTGTGGATCAGGGGTAGGATGACTCTGGGTTCAATACCCAAAACAAACAAGCAAATACCCTACCTAATGAACTAAATACATATTTGTATATAGATTATTATAAGTTTAAGTATAAAGAACAATGCAATTGGTTTTAGAATTATATGCATTTTGCTGTAACTAACAAATCACTTATGAATCCTTTGCTTCATAATTGTCTTTGATATCCAGAAGCCTAAATTTTTTCATGATTTATTTTCATGGAAGACTTTTGTAGATATTTGAAGATATCAAAGCTAAGAGGTTTTACCTATTGCTTTGTGATCTAAGGTTGTGTTAAGATTTATCTCATTAAATATATGAATCAAATGGGAAAAGTGGAATTACTTCAGGAAGATTACTTTTTCTTGCTCTCAATCTCTATGAAACTTTTAAAGGAATTTGAAATTATAGTGTTATAATTCTTATTATTTGATGAAATTCACATACAAATAAAGAAAGAATGTATAGGAAACTGCATAAAACTCTGGGGGGCTGGCTGTACCTTTCTCTGGAATTGATATAGCATACCCTAGCAGTCATGGCTATGGCGTTTAAGCTGGCAATAAGTAATAAGCACAAGCCATCCTCGAGAAGACCATGCTACAAAGCCAACTATGTGACAAGGGGGCAGAGAAACAGGTGAGACGTCTGGGCAGCTTTAGTGAATGTTTATTATGATAGCAAAAAGTAACACAGAGATGAATACAGGTATGACACCTCCCCTCTTCTGGATTAGTTCATGGTGGTTTAAAGAAGAGCATAATTTAATCAGTAATTAATGAGAACACAGAAGCAGGTTTTAGTAAACTTCTGAGAGCTCACTAAAATAAAGAAAGACTTCCACCAACCACCAATGTCAGTCTCAGTATCCTGTATGGGAAAGGGGGAGGCTGGGGGGCGGGGAGGAGGGGAGCTCGCCAACCTGAGTGCTTGTAAGTCACTATCACCACAAACTACATTGTGATGTGAAAGGCGATGCCCCAGTACAAGTCTAAAAAAATAACTTTGTAGGAGAATGTAGTGGTGCTTGTGAGGCAAGACTGGAAGTCGGGATAGCTGAATATGTGTGACCTTTGGAGTAGTAGGGATGGTGCGTTTTTCTCTCACTGTAAAATAAACACATTGTACAAAATGTAGATGTGTCAAAAGAACAGTCCCCCAAACTAGTAATTGAATAAAATGGAGGAGAGTTCTGGGGTACTACAATGTATTTCTGTTCTTTTTTTTCTGTGTATATGCAAATACATATACATATAACATATATCTGCATTTCATATATAATATATATGTATTATATATGTGTGCATATATATACTTTATACACATTTTATATGTGTAAATATATACTATATACACATTTTATATGCGTTTATATAAATATTCCCAATTAAAAGATTAAGTAGGTTCTGTGCTTTTTCATAATTTTTTCACATACCTAAGACTTAGTAGATATTAAATAATAACTCAGACAAATTTTTATTAAAATTAGAATCCTAATATATTAGAGTTTAGCATATGTTACAAATATATGCTAAAAATGCTGACAAAAAATTTTACAATAAATCTCTGAATACAGAATATAATTTTTTATTCCATTTCATTGATTTCTTATGATGTTAAATATTTATATACTTATTAGTATTTAGATTTTCTTCTCTGTGAATTATAATACTTACCCCCTTTGTAAGAAAGTATAGGCCAACTTTTTTATTTTACAATTGGTAGAATACATTTATATTTGCTAATATAAACCATATGTGCTTATCGTTTTGCATAGATATACAAATGATGTGGGTTATTGGTGTTTTTTCTGATAGCCTTTTAAGTTTATGTAAAACTGAGAGACTTACCCATGTGAAACTGTTTGATGCCCTGTTTTGTGTTTGTGTGACTTGTGTAATCACTGAGTCCCCATTACACTTTAAGCTTTGGGGGACTGTGTATTTTGCTCATTCTCTATGCCAGCTTAGGCACACAGCAGGAAGCCTACAAAGTAGTTTACCTGGTTATATTTTGGAATTTTATTCCAGAATCTTATTTAACAGTTAATGACTAATATTATTTGATCAGACCAGGCCATAGGGTTGAACAGGAACCAAGCAGCATTGTCAAAACAAGTACAATAATCCTCCTATATCTGCAATTTTACTTCATGTAGTTTCATTTATCTACAACTATAGTCTACAAATATCAACTAAAATTCCATAAATAATCTATTCATAAGTATTAAAGTGTGTGCTGTTCTAAATAGTACGATGAAACTTCACTCTGCATGTGTCCATCTTGCCCGATATATGAATCATCCCATTTTGAACGTGTCATCCATGCAGTATTCACTACTGCATGTAGCCCTTTCCTCTTGGTTTTCAGATCATTACCAGCAACCCTAATTTGAATTAACAATGTTCTCAAAGCATAAAGGCAGTGATGAAGGCAACCGGGATGTGCCTACAGGAAGCAGGAGAGTGTTTTCTTAAGTGCAAAGGTTGGAGTTCTTGACTATGAACTAAATTTTTTTTTTAAAATCACAAACTTGAAATGCCAAAAATGGATCTTTTATTTGTAAATCTATAAAGAAGGAAAAAGAAAGTCATGCTAGTTTTTTGTCACACTCCTAACAGCCAAAGTATGGCTACAGTACTTGGTAAGTACTTAGCTAAGATGGGCATTAAATCACAGAGCTCAGCACCTCCTGAGGTTTGAAGCAGCCACTGGGCGTCTTGGGCACTCCTGCCCCCTTTGGTATTAAATTACATGGACTGTATCTTATCTTTTGAGGAGAAGGTGGGAGTTGAGAATTCAGTTCTTTAGTAAATTTGCTGAAGTTGAATTTCGGAATCAAATAGTTAAATTTCAGAAAAATACCACTGGATTGTTTCTAAGAATATGTGATGTCTTCCTCTTCTGGACATCAATTCGCCTCACCTCCTACCTTCTTTGTGGTGCTGAGGGCTGAACCCAGGGGCTTTCTACCTCTGAGATACACCTCCATCCAGATTTTACTTTTTATTTTGAAACAGGGACTTACTAAGTTGCTGAAGGTCTCACTAAATTGGTGAAAGTGATCTCTAGCCTGAGATTTTGCTATCTCATCTTCCCACGTACTGTGATTACAGGCAGTTTTTAATGGCCCAGCATACTTAAATGACTTGCCCGTGGTCACACAGTTCTATACTTAGAGCCACAGGTTTTTAAAAAATAAACAACAGAGAAAACTTTGTGATGAGGGAATCACATGTATTATTGTTCGTTATCCAAGTCCACACACGTCTCTAGAGGATATCTCACCACAAAAACCGGAAACTTTTGATAACGGTGTGATTTCTATGATTTAAACCAGGACTTGCAAAATAGAATCCAATGGAAGTACAGTGCTGTCTGTCCTCTGTAGTCACTGGCTAGATCACCGGGGCTCAACATTGGACCATCATGGATTCTGACCCCACAAGCTAAATACGATGTGTTGACAATCTGAGATGAGACTGACTCTATCAGACATCTGGCAGCCTTAGTTGCATAGAAGGCCCTCTGCAATTTGGGCCCTAGGCATTTGGACATCATAACACTGGGCACCATTGTGACAACTGCTTCCATCTGGCCTGGCCTGGCTCAGAGTGTCCGCGCTTTCCCAAGAGAGGCTGTTGGCCGTGGCTGATCCTTGTTTACAGATTTTCCGTCTTCCCGGGTTAGCGGTCAGTTTTCATGCTTTGGGACTTAGTTTTAGTGCTGAGCCTTCATTTTAAAATGAGCCACTCTCAAGACAGGAAACAGGGTCAGAACAGGATGACTAATGCCAGGCAGAAGAGTAAAGGCGTCTCACAAAGGAGTTTTAGTTATTTCTTGTGCTGTGAAACTGCTACAGTATAGTAATACATTCATTTTCACAAACAAAATCGAAAACCCAGAAAACAAATAGAGAATATTTAGTAGTTGACACTAAATTGTACAAAATATATTAATGATATCTAGTTAAATGATAGAACAATAAACTTCCATAGCTGGAAGGGACTGTAAAGAATGCCTTCGCCCTTTCAATCCACAGATGGTATGAGGTCACATCCCTAAAAACTCTCTGTAGTGTCTGGGTTCATGGTATAATATTCCCCATGGAAAATCACAGGGACCTTATTAAAAGATAGAGATTCAGATTTAAAATTAAATGTTAGCCGGGCATGGTGGCACATGCTTGTAATCGCCGCGCTTGGGAGGCTGAGACAGGAGGATCACGTAGGTTCGAAGCCAGCCTCAGCTCCTTAGTAAGGCTCTCAGCAACTTAGTGAGACCCTGTTTGCAAATAAAATATAAAATGGATCTGGGAGTATAGCCCGGAGGTAGAAAGCCCCTGGGTTCCACCCTAATACCACCAAAAAATAAAAATTTAAAAAAATAAAACTAAATGTTCTTTACCTAGATGGAGAGCATTGATAGATTATAGCTCATGTGGAAAAGAATCTATCCCTTAAATTTGAAAGATTTAAACAAAAAATCAGTGATGTTCTTATTTATTGGAAAACCATCCTTTTATTATAAAATGAGAACTGTCATCTTCCCAGTAAAAATAATTGCTCAAATCTATTTGAGTCCCCTCCAACCTTTTTGTAGATTTTCAGTAGGAATATGATAGAATATCTTCAATGAACAAGAGGAATATTTATTTTCAACTCTTTCCCAAACTTTCAAGATGCAATAACAATTCTAACTAATATTACTCTGCTATTACTATTAACAGTGGCTCATTTCTTTCAATTAAGAACATTGTCTTGACGGGATACTATATTTTTTATTTGCTTTCACATGCTAGATTGTTTACATCTCTATTTTTGGTGGTACTGGGGATGGAACCCTTCTACCTCCGGGCTACACTCCCAGACCTATTTCATATTTTATTTGGAAACAGGGTCTCTTAAGCCAGAAAGACTGGCTTCGAACCTGCACGATCCTCCTGTCTCCGCCTCCCAAGCGCGGGGATTACAAGCGTGCGCCACCACGCCCAGCTTACATGTTTTTGCTAATTTATAATAATATGTTTTGCCTGCATTGTTTTTTTCATTCGATTTTTATTTCTTGTGACATATCACTAGGATTTAAGACAGATTTTCAAATTAATCTCAGGAAAAGTTTACCAGAGACAAGATAGGTAGTTGGTAAGATCAAACCTTTAGATCCAGCTATTATGATATTCCCAGTCTATCACTTAACTTCTCAAATACACCAGTGTTTTCATATACAAAATGGGATAATAGAATATTTCAGATACCTTAATAACCCTAACTGAAGAGTCGTAGTAACAGTAGTAGTAGTAATTTTTGTTGTTATTATTATCATTATTTTTTATTATTACTTGAAGCGTATACTGGGGATTGAACCCATAGGCATTCTATCTCTGAGGTAAGCCTCCACCCCTTTTTTTGTTATTTTGAAACAAGGTCTCACTAAGTTACTGAGACTGGCATCAAATCTTTGATCCTCCTGTTTTAGCCCTTCAAATATCGGGATTATAAAAATGAACCACACCACTTCACTTATCTTTATTATTGTTAATGTCATTATTATTAACCTATTATTCAAAATAATATATAAACACCTTGGTTCATAACCATTAACACAGTTTTATTCGATTTTTCTGTAATACTTTGATAATATCAGTAGTCATTTTGAGTTGTCAATAAAATAGAATTATATTAATGAACACTCATAAGGCTGAGCAAGTTTTATATTTCCCACAGAAAAAGGTAGAATTTCTACTGATAAAATTAAAATGTGGCTGGGTGTGGTGGCACATGCTTGTAATCCCTGCACTTGGGAGGCGGAGACAGGAGGATGGCACAGGTTCGAAGCCAGCCTTGCTGGCTTAAGAGACCTTGTTTCCAAATAAAAAATATAAAATGGGTCTGGGAATGTAGCCCAGAGGTAGAAGGGTACCATCCCCAGTACCACAAAAAAAAAAAAAAAAAATCGTGGTGGCACACACTTGTAATCCCCAAGCTTGGGAGGCGGAGACAGGAGGATTGCGCAGGTTCGAAGCCAGCCTTTCTGGCTTAAGAGACCCTGTTTCAAAAATATAAAATAGGTCTGGGAGTGTAGCCCAGAGGTAGAAGGGCTTCCAGGAACCCCAGTACCACTAAAAAAATTGTGTATGATCTTATTAAATGGTAAAATTATAAAACATATATCAAATTATTAATTTATTAGGTATAAATTTTGGATTATATATAGGGATTGAAACCAGGGACATTCTACCCCAAACTACACCCTCAGCTCTTTTTATTTTTTATTTTAAAACAGCTTTTTATTTTTTAATTTGAAGCAGGATCTCAGTAGGTTGCTGAGAGTCTAAGTTGCTGAGGCTGGCCTCACACTCATGACCCTCCTCTCTCAACCTCTCTAGGTTGGGGATTACTATGCCCAGCTACATGGTAAAGATTTTAAGAAGCTGGACAAGAGACCACATGCATGAACTTTTAAAACAGTCTCAGAGGAGCAGTAACCTAGTCAACCATTTAGTCATTGAGTTGTTATTCAAAACCTTTGGATACTTATTATTGTGCCAGTGCTTGTACCAATTGGAGGAAAACGTAAAGAAGATAGAGGTACTATTTTGGGTCATCTCCGTGTTTAGAGTTCCCACAACTTCACCAGACTTATCGAGTCATCACAGTCAGGATTTAATTTATTAATATCGAAAGGACGCCAAGCAGATTCAGCAAAGGGAACAGCTGAGGGATAGTGTCTGGGGAATCCAGGGGCAGTTTTCTAAGTATCTCTTTGAGGCACGTAGATGAGAGATGTGATTCACTTCTCTAGCACCAAGCTGAGACAGTATGTGTGAAATATTGTCCATTGGGGAAGCTCCTTAGAAATTCAGTCGCCAAAGTTTTATTGGGAGTCGTTCACCTAGCTACTCTTATCAAGCATGTACACAAACTCCAGGCTCCCAGGAGGAAGGCAGATGTTCAGCAAAAAAGACATTATTTGCTCAGATAGTTTAGGCATAGTGAGATTTTTTTTTTTAATCAGGGAATGAAAGAAAACTCTCCCTCAAGCTAAATTCCCAGATATCAACCAAGGACGAGTGATACAGAAAATCTTTCTAAAGAGAGTTAAGTCGCAGACTTGCTATTCCAACTCTTCTGTGCAATCTTATATTCAAGTGGAGGTCAGTCTAAAAATGTTCTAAAAGTCAGGTAAAAGGAGTTATTGGATTATAGAAAAAAAAAAAAAACTCAGTTCTGCTTGGAGATGCCAAGGATGGTTCCTTTAAAAAGACACTATTTGGGCCAGATCTTGAAGGGGTTGTAAGATTTTTTGAAGGAATGAGGAGACAGCCCTTATCTATGCAAAGGTAACTATATTCATTGTTGGTAGAAAGATTATGAGTAATTCTGTATGATGGAAATATTAACCTTGCTGGGAAAGGAAAAGAGAGTAGTTGCAACAAGATCCTGAAATGCTCGATAGCTGGTGGGTAGTGAGCGGCCATTAGAGCATCCAGGAAGCACAGGGAGCTCTGGGGAGCTTTATAAAATATGACAGCTAGGTGCCACCAAACCCCTTACTCTCTCTGGACCAAACATCCTCTAAGCTTTATCTCCTGTAGCTATTTGTTATTCCATCAGTCAAAAGCTCAAAGCCAAGTGGGGTAGTCAGATCATTACAGGACACTACAAGGATATATCTATTATTATAGAATTCCCCCTTTAATTCTGTAATAAAATGAGATATAAAGCCTTGTGGTAATCTACCATAGTAGCCAAATATGTCCATCTATGTTCATCTGTGTCTATGTCCATCTATGTCCATCTATGTTCATCTGTGTCTATCTATGTCCATCCATGTCCATCTATGTTCATCTGTGTCTATCTATGTTCATCCATGTCCATTTATGTTCATCTGTGTCTATCTATGTTTATCCATGTCCATCTATGTTCATCTATGTTCATCTGTGTCTATCTATGTCCATCTATGTCCATCTATGTTCATCTGTGTCTATGTCCATCCATGCCCATCTATGTTCATCTGTGTCTATCTATGTTTATCCATGTCCATCTATGTTCATATATGTTCATCTGTGTCTATCTATGTTCATCCATGTCCATCTATTTTCATCTGTGTCTATCTATGTTCATCCATGTCCATCTATTTTCATCTGTGTCTATCTATGTCCATCCATGTCCATCTATGTTCATCTGTGTCTATCTATGTTTATCCATGTCCATCTATGTTCATCTATGTTCATCTATGTTCATCTGTGTCTATCTATGTCCGTCTATGTTCATCTGTGTCTATGTCCATCCATGTCCATCTATGTTCATCTGTGTCTATGTTCATCCATGTCCATTTATGTTCATCTGTGTCTATCTATGTTTATCCATGTCCATCTATGTTCATCTATGTTCATCTGTGTCTATCTATGTCCATCTATGTCCATCTATGTTCATCTGTGTCTATGTCCATCCATGCCCATCTATGTTCATCTGTGTCTATCTATGTTTATCCATGTCCATCTATGTTCATATATGTTCATACATGTTCATCTATGTCTATCTATGTCCATCTATGTCCATCTATGTTCATCTGTGTCTATGTCCATCCATGCCCATCTATGTTCATCTGTGTCTATCTATGTTTATCCATGTCCATCTATGTTCATATATGTTCATATATGTTCATCTGTGTCTATCTATGTCCATCTATTTTCATCTGTGTCTATCTATGTTCATCCATGTCCATCTATTTTCATCTGTGTCTATCTATGTTCATCCATGTCCATCTATTTTCATCTGTGTCTATCTATGTCCATCCATGTCCATCTATGTTCATCTGTGTCTATCTATGTTTATCCATGTCCATCTATGTTCATCTATGTTCATCTATGTTCATCTGTGTCTATCTATGTCCGTCTATGTTCATCTGTGTCTATGTCCATCCATGCCCATCTATGTTCATCTGTGTCTATCTATGTTCATCCATGTCCATCTATGTTCATCTGTGTCTATGTTCATCCATGTCCATCTGTGTTCATCTATGTTCATCTGTGTCTATCTATGTCCATCTATGTTCATCTGTGTCTATGTCCATCCATGTCCATCTATGTTCATCTGTGTCTATCTATGTTTATCCATGTCCATCTATGTTCATATATGTTCATCTATGTTCATCTGTGTCTATCTATGTCCGTCTATGTTCATCTGTGTCTATGTCCATCCATGTCCATCTATGTTCATCTGTGTCTATCTATGTTCATCCATGTCCATCTATGTTCATCTGTGTCTATCTATGTTCATCCATGTCCATCTGTGTTCATCTGTGTTCATCTGTGTCTATCTATGTCCATCTATGTCCATCTATGTTCATCTGTGTCTATGTCCATCCATGCCCATCTATGTTCATCTGTGTCTATCTATGTTCATCCATGTCCATCTGTGTTCATCTATGTTCATCTATGTTCTAGCCAGTAAATCTATTGGCAGTGAAGGGTCTGAATTTTTCTGCAAAGGGTCCACAGTGGCGATGTGGTTCACTTATAATTTGTAGAACACAGTGAATGTCAAAAGATAAAGTAGCAGTGGATTCTGCTTGCGTAAGATGCATGTCGATTTATGCAGGTGCTTCTTGGTGCTTTGGTTATGTGTGCCTAGCAACATACCTACATATGCACACACACATTACACACACACTCATATATATACACACATATATGTATATATATGCTTTGTATGCAGAAGTCAAACCATTGTTAAAAGTTTTCAATACATAAATATTAATTAAACTTGAGGTATTTGAATAAAATTAGTAAGGCATAACATAAAATAACCGTACCCAGCATGGCACTGATCCTTTTTCCTTTTGCTCTATTTTATTTTATAATGGCACGAAAGAGACTCCAGGATTTGGAAGGAGTAATATGAGGACACACCCGTGTCTCTTGTTCTCTTTGATTGACTGGACGCTGCAGGGCATGGTGGTGGTGCTCTGTTAGAAATTCAGTGAAGTACTTTCTTTTGCCATAGTTTGCTACTGTAATAAAGGAAGATGAGCAGGGGATGGGGAGGGCCAGGGGGATGCTCACCAAGTGCTGTGAGCATGGAAGTCACGATCAACTGTGAACTGCATTCTGATGTGAGACCATAATGCACCAATAAAAAATACGAAACAAATCAATTTGGAATTGTGTGCACAGAAATGTAGGCTTTCAAGCTTTCTTTCCTTGTATCCAAACGAGAATCACTAAACACACTTAGTATTTCTGTGAACTATGTGATTAATGTCTGTAGCCAAATATGTCGGAGAACATGATCTTTGATGGTTTTCTATTGTCGATTTAATTAACGTACAGTAGGCAGCAAGCAAACAAGCTCTCCAGCCAGGCAGGCAGAGCCCCTCCTGTTGCTCTTGTTTTCACTGGAGCTGGGAAGGGAAGAATATATTTTTAGTCTACCCCATGTCTTGCTTCTAAACGATTCGTTTTGGTGCCGATCTCAAGAATGATTTAAAATATTTTATAAGTTGGAGAAACCATGAAACGCTGAGGGGTCATTTTCAATATAGATAACAAAGCTGTGGTTTTGCCCATTTCTTCTATCATTATTTCTGTAAAACATCCATTTTAACTCACTTTATCTTCTTTAAAACTCATTCAGATATGGGATCAAAACCTAAGCCAGTTTCACACTTCAATCCTGATGAACTGTGCCAGCCCTAGATAATCAGCCTCTGGTGGCATTGCCTCCACGCATGATCGGGGCAGACTTGCTTATTCATAACATAACCAGAGAAAGAGAATAGGTTTAAAGTCGCAATCCAGAGGGCATGCACAGAAGTCAGGACTTCAATTCACAAATTTTCTCATTAGAAAATCTCTCAGGCCCTTCCTGAGATCTTATTTACTCTTTGTAAACACAATTAGAGGGAACAAATAATTGGTTTTTGAAGTTCGAGGTAGCAGATCCTTGGAGGAGCCTGTGGACCATGGAGGGGAACTAGAAGACCACTGTGATCTCTGTCAGTGGAACAGCAGGGCAGGAAGGATTTGATCGGAGCTGGGTGTGATGGTGCAAGCCTGTAATCACGGTACTTGAGAGGTGGAGAATAGAGGATCAGAAGTTTGAGGTCAGCCTTAATGAGGCGCTTAGCAACTTGGTGAGACAGCTTCCAAGGTAGCGCATGCTTGTAATCTCAGGGTTTGGGAGGTTGAGACAAGAGGATTGCACAAGTTCAAAGCCAGCCTCAGCTACTTAGTTAGGTTTTTAGCAACTTAGTAAGGCCCTGTTTCCAAATAAAGTATAAAATAGGGCTGGGAGGTAGAAAAGCCCCTGGGTTCCTACCCCATCACCCCCCCCCAAAAAAAAAAAAGATAGGGCTTGGGCTGTACGTCTGCGGTAAAATGCCTCTGGGTTCAATCTCCAGCACCATCAAAAGAAAAAAAGAATAACGTTTGATCAGTGCATGCTAAATGCATTTGTGGACATGCCACACTTAGCCCCACTAATCGGCACAATCAACATATGCTAATCCGCAGTACTGCAAAAAAAAGTAAAATTATTAAAAAATTAAGTGGTAATATGAAAAAAAAAACCCAAAAGACATTGTTAAACGATGCTTGAAAAAGAAACCGGCAGCTCTCTGGAGAATTACCTTACAGTGCTCTGGAAGGCCAGCACATGTACTCGTTTTCTACCAGAGGTCTGTGTGTCTGCTAAATCCGCTCTTCAATCCACTCTTCTCATTCCTGCCACCAAAGTTTGAACTCCAATGGTTTATATATCTGCCTTTAGAATAGTACTACACTGTTTCAATTATTGTAGCTTTATATGGTTTGAAATCAGAAAATATATATCTTCTAGCTCTGTTCTTTTTCAAGATCGTTTTGGGTACCTAGAGTCCATATTCCATATTAGGATAGATTTTTTTCTGAAAAATAAATATATAAATATATGATAGTTTCACCTAAAAAATAGAAAAAAATATTCTCTGGTAAGAAAGAAAGCAAAAAGAAATATTGAAATGTTATCTTTAAGTCATCAAAAGCTTGGTATCAGACAAATGAAACTGTTATGTGAGATTATCATTTTTAATTTTAGATAAATTGCCATAATACTAGATGTCAACTACTAAGCCAAGCATGGGAGGGAGGGATAGGGAGAGAATGGGGTGGGGATTGGGTGGGGGCTGACTGGGAAAAGTGTGCATGTATGTCTACAAAAGTATGTATCCTACTATGATGTATGAATACAGTGCACCAATAAAAAATAATACTGACTCATAAAAAAAAAACCAGAAACAAACACAAAAATTCAATACAGTAATCAGACTTCAACTTAAATGGGAAATATGGATATTAAAGTTTTTTGTGTTTGCTCTCTTTTATACTTTTATTGGTGCATTGTAATCTTCTAAACTAATGAGACTCACAGTGACGCAAACACACGTGTGCACAAGCCTTGGAGAGCGCCTTCCTGCGTCCACCTGCTCTCCCGCCTCCTTGCTCATGTTCATGAACCCCTAGTCTTACCTTCGTTTGGACGTGACATTGTTTGAACGGCTCCATCCTTAGCCCCACCCCCTCCCCATCGCCTTCCTCTTCTCCTGGTCCCCATTACCAGAAGTCCCTTTGCTTCCTATTTCCTCTTTGCTCCCACCCACGGGAGAACACACACAGCCCTTGACTTTCGGAGGCCGACTGATCTCACTTAGCATAATGTGCTCTAGTTCCCTCCATTTTCCCACAGATGCCATAATTGCATTCTTCTCTATGGCTGAGCAGAACTGCGTTACGGCTGTACACTATATTTTCTTCATCATTGTCTCGGTGGAAGGACGCCTGGGTTGGTTCCATTTTTTGGCCATTGTAGATCGTGCTGCTATACACGTGGGCATGCCCGTCTCACTGTATTACCCAATTTAATGATTCAGTTATTCTGGGAAGACACAGAGGAGTGGTAGCTGGGTCGCATGGTAGTCCCATCCCCAGGCTTTGGGGAAATCTCCATCCTGATGTCCACGGCGACTGTGCTAAGTTACACTCCCACCAACAGAGTGTACGATTCCCACTTCCTCCAGTCCTTGTGGCATTTATTGCTGTCCCTTGCCTCAACGGCTGCCATTCTGACTGACGTTAGTTGGAATCTCAGTGTAGTTTTGGTATGCGTTTTTCTAATTGCTAACGATGTTGGACATTTTTTACATATTATTTGGTCTTTCGTATTCTTTAGAGTGAGAGGGCAGGGAGGAAAATGGAAAAGGAAGATTTGAGGGGGTGGAGAAGTCGAATCCTATGCAGAAGACATTCCCACTGTTAGTCACCCGCTCTGCTCCCGCCCATTCCAGGAGTCCAGGGCTGGCATAAGGCAGACAGGCTTACTGAGGGTTACAGAATGGCTGTAGGGTCCTATGTTATGCCTACCCTAAAAGAAAATGATAGTTACTACCAGGGAAGAGAAAATAGCACCTATTTAAAAGAAATTGTTTAAAAGAGCCTGAACATGATGGTATAGCCCGGCTACTCAGGAGGCTGAGGTAGGAAGATTGCTAAACCCCTGGAGTTTGGAAGGAGCCTGAGCGACGGAGCAAGAACGTGTACGCAAAAAGAGAGAGAGAACCAAGAGTTACTTTGAAATTCTGTTTTGAAGAGTTTCATGAAGACTAACTCTTTGAAGTTTTAGGGTTTTTTTTTCACTTAATTTATAGAGGGCTGACGTGCCTTCGTATGTTTTTCCATTTCATTTTTTGTCAAGCACCATTTCATCCACTTATTCCATTATATTTCTTATCTTTCTTGTCAAGATTGGCATTCTCACAAGGATGCTGTTTGGGTTTTCAAGTGTTCCTACATGACTATTGGCATCTGGGTAGCTGAGTCGGTGTATAAATTGCTAAGAGCTCCCACTGCAACTGTAAGACAGATGCATGCCTCTGGTGTGGGCCTAAGTTTTATGTTAGGAGGTCTTAGTTTTTTTTTTTTTAAAGAAATATTACTTACCTTTGTTGTAAGTAGGCTCATATATTGTTGATAATTAGCAAGATATATAAATAAAGCAAATAAAATTGCTTTATGTAGTTTTGCCTAGAATCATAGGTTTTAGAGCCTGACACATCCTCAGGAAAGGCTGAAAAATCTGCTTGCTTTTTTTAAAGTATGGGGTTACTACAAAACCAGAATTTTATACATTATGCTGTATCCCCAAACCAGTAAACCTAAAGGAAAGAATTCTAGCCCAGGTCTCTTGAATCTTTGTACAGTTATTTTTCAGTTTAAGTCTTTCTGGTTCTATCATTCTTGTTCAGTGGCCAGTAGGGACAAAACTGTCAGTAAAAAAGAAAAAAGGGCCGGGAGTGGTGGCACACGCTTGTAAGCCCCGCGCTTGGGAGGCTGAGACAGGAGGATTGCAGAGGTTCGAAGCCAGCCTCAGCTACTTAGGCTCTCAGCAGCTTAGTGAGACCCTGTTTCCAAATAAAAATATAAAATAAGTCTGGGAGTGTAGCCCAGAGGTAGAAAGCCCCTGGGTTCCACCCCCAGTACCACAAAAAACAAAAGGAAAGGAAAGGAGATGTTTCTAGAGTCAAGAGGATAATACTAATTGGGCATGTTTAACACTTCCGTTTTATTTTCAGGAGGTGCTGGGGCTCAGATCCAAGGTCTGGCACATGCCAGCGAGGTACTGCACCCTGGGCTGCACCGTCAGCCCGCATCCCTCTCTGGAGCCTACAATTCGGTGTGCTGGCACAGTGCTGCGTTTCCCTGGCTCTTTCTCCCTGTAGGGCTTTGGTTATCTTGGTCTTATGGTTCTTTTAGGAACTAGAAAGGGACTATGGGAGGGTTTCTCTGTGAGCTGTATTCATGTGGCATCAGGATGTAGGAGATCTTTTAGATTCACTGCAAAACCAAAGATTATCCTGTCTAGAATCATTAGCACCTCTCTGAATTGGAAAGGAGAGTTATCCAGCCAGTGTGCCCGTGAGGAGCAGCGGTTACCTTAAGTTAGTTATCGGTGTTCAAAGTAGATGATTCAGAAGTTTTTGAACTCTACTAAACACATTTGGAGTGTCTTGGAAAGTTCATGTACTGAGGGGCACAGCCTGACCATAATCAACTCACCGCTGTCTTAGCCCTTTTGAGTCTGTATCCGGCCAGTTCTAAAGCCCGTCGACGCACGTTACCTGGTAATGGTCAGATATCAGAGGGCTGTTCTTGATCAGCACCTGAATTTTCAATCCTTGTGGAGCACCTTCCCCTGCTGACCTGCCGAAATGAAAGACCAGGAGTGATGATTACATCGAATTTTCCCCCTGTAGCGGCAGGATGAGCTGGGTCAGCAGGCCGGTCCCTGCAGATGGCTTTGAAATACTTCTGTGATTTGATCTCCTCGCATCCCATCCATTTCTATAAGTGCCTGTCACAGCCGTCCCTTACCACCCTGACAAGATCCCGGGGTGAGAACTGCACAGACGAGTGAGCAGGTTCCTGACAACTCCGGACTCCCGAGAGGCTGCTCATTAAGCGGGTTAGGTAGTGACCCCGGCTGCCTCGCACACTGCCAGGGGCCTCAGCATCTTGACAGGAAGACAATTTCGTATATTATTTAACCCACCCAATGACTTCACCATCTCTCTGTAGCCCAGCATAACTCAGATGAAATAAACATAATTACTGATGTCTGGCTTTTATTTTCAAATAGGCTGACCATCCCTTAATATTGTACCTCCGTTGAGATTCCAGCTCTCTTTCTTAGAACAGCAGAGACTGTTTGGGAGGTGAACTCATGCAAGGGGAGAGGGGAGGGAATAGAGACCCCTTGCCGCTGGGCCCTGCCCCATCTGGGGGCCTTGGCAGGGCTGCATCTCACCACTGCCTTGGCTGGTGTGTCCTGAGTGCACCAAGATGCTAAGGCCACTTCACAGTTTCACTGTGACAAGCTGGTGACCTGTCCTCATGATTAGCAGAGCCCCACTTCTTCTTGAGTTGATAGCATGCATGTGATCCAGACCGAGAGCTGACCTCTTTTATTTCTTTTTCAGATTGGAGGTATGAAGTTGCTCAGGCCTTCCCTGCAACAGAGGAGGAGGTGGTGGTGGACTTGCACACACACAGCCACAGGTGGCAAAGGGACCTGGACTCTCTCAAGGCGGTAGACACGAACCGAGCGAGCATGGGCCCTGACTCCCCAGAGCCTAGAGCCTTCTCCGATGTGCTCCTGGACGACGGGCAGGATAACACCACTCAGGTCCAGGTGGGCGTGCTCTGCATGGTTGAGGCGGATTGGTGGATGTGTTTCTTGTAAGGTGCTCAACCTCTACCTGATGTTTTCCCTTCATCTTCATCTATGCCCCTTAAACTTAAGAAAAGAATGGCTCAGTCTATCGATACATGTAATCGTAAGCCATTTGATTACCTACTGAATCATTCACCCCTAAACAGATGTACACAGGCTTGGTGTGTGATCACAGGGAGGGAACAGCACAGTCCTGCTCTCAGTGAAGTTGTTGAACGTGCTTTGTACGGATGCACTGTGTTTCCACACCATCATGAGGTGATAGGAAGAGACTCACACACAGCACTTGGAATGATGTCCCCAGCTCTCAGCACCCCTCCCCATCTCCGTACTGTTGCTGAGGTTGCCATTGAAAACTTTGTACATGTGCATAACATAATTTGAAGTGGCCCTTCATCAGCACCTTCCCCCACCTGCCTCCCACACTCCACTGAGGTGTCTCCTCCTTTATTTGGAGCCCCCTTTTTTTTCTTAATTATTTTCACTAGCTTCTATATATGAGAGTAAATATGCCATCCAATTTATTGTGTAGAGAGTCTAAAAATCGTACCCAAATTTTCTCTATATCATGAGTTATATACAAAAAAAGTATCCGCTCTCTATCAAACAGGAGAATCTGATCAATCCCTGTTGGGATCGTGTGTTGGGTGTTAACAAAGAGGCTGTTTCCAGACACAGACATTGAGGCAGGAGCTTAACAGATTACAAGAAATGCTCTTGGTTGATGACCTACCAATGGGAAGAAGGGAGACCTCCCTGGAAGAGTGAATTGCCTCTGAAATGGCTGAGAGAGAGGACAGAATAGCATGTTGGAGTCTTGAACTGTGATTAGCTGGTACAGTTTCCCCAAGGATGTAGAGGTTTCCAAGGATGTAGAACATCCATTACTAAAACTGGCACACTTCTAGGCAAGGAGGGATGGCTGGTCACTCTCTGCCAGGAGGTTATTTGTTATGGTTGGAGCCATGAGGTGGGGGAAGAGGAGAAGGAGGAGCAGGAGGAGAAGGAGCAGGAGGAGGAGGAGGAGCAGGAAGAGGAGGAGGAGGAGGAGCAGTGTGTTGTGCACAAAGTTGACAGAGGGCACATATGAGGCAGATTCTAAGGTTGCTCAGAGGTCTCAAAGGAGGTATTAAGTTTTCATAGTCTTTAACATTGCATCTCATAAAATATGATCTTGATTGTAAAACAGACATAACCAAAACAAACAAGTCAGTCTTGTGGAAAATAAGCAAAGCCCACCCGAATGAGAATAAACAGGATATTTATTGGATTTGCTGTAAGAAGGGAGCCAGCTACCACTGCTTGCCTTTGCCAGAGACTCAGGAAGTTCCGGGAGTTGGAAAGTGTTTAGCAAAAGAGGGAAGACTTTGGGTGTACTTGCCTGGGGGTCACTGGCCCGGGAAGCAAGAGGTGGGCTAATTAGAAACAGCATCTCAGGTGAGTAGTTTGAGAAACCTATTTGAATTTCCCTGGCGGACCCTGAGTGAGAAGCAGAGACAGGGAAACAGGAGCGCCAGGTGTCAGTCCAGCCGGCCCCTCCTGGCCCAGTGCCCACAGGGCTGTGGTTTGGCTCCACGCACTGCTCGCTGCGGAGGTTGGGCTCGGAATTCTTTTGCAATGCCGTTTCCCACTTCCTACTTGCCTATTGTCTTTGGGTCTGAATTTCGAGTTGTTTCTTTGACCCAGATGGTAGACTTATGATTTTTGAGAACCAGGTTGCTCTCCTTTTGCTGTGCTACAGTCCCTGAAATACTCTTTATTTTGGAAAAAGACTTGATGAGGCAGGTGCTTCCTAGTACTGCAAGTTAGCATTTTGTTCCTTTATATGTGAGATGAATCCTCAGAGGCCCTGAAGCTCGGGGCACTAGGATTCTGCACATGTTGAAAGGTTAGCACTTTATGAAAGCCCTGCGCATGGCCTCAGTGGGTACAGGCTGATGGTCTTCCCTGGCTGCCTCAGCCAGACCCTTCAACCATCAGGGGCACAAGTCCTTTGAGAGCAGCAAGAGCCTGGTCTGTCTCCGGCTATTTTGGCAGTGATGTCGTTTTAATAATCTGGGGTAGGTAATAGAATCCTTCCTGAGCCTTTTCTCCTTTCCCTCAAGCATAGCATGAAGAAAGGAAGGCTGAACTGAAAGAATCAGAGGTCTCTGCCCAGAGCTAGGACCTGGCAGACAGAAGAGGACAGCACAGATTGCTGGAACTTTGTAATCTCTCCCTAGGGGTGCTAGACTTCCCCAATCACTTGTGTAATGCAAACTCCCTCTTCTCAGAAATGCATTGACACACCTCAAAATATAATATACATATAATAATATCTATATATACATATATTTGTGTTATTTTATTTTTTTTCTTTTCCATGTTTAAAACGGGTAACCATAAAGTTTAGCAGTTTTGAATCAGTAAAAGGGAGGAGGAAGGATGGCGCAGGTTGATGGACGCTCACCGAGGCTAAGATCCGCCAGGTGCTACGTGGCTGCTGTCGTGTTTGGGCCCTATTCACACACACTCTTGAGGTGTGTGTTCCTCCCCAGGTTCCCTGCACATTCTGGGTCACTTTTGACATGAGGGCAATTTCCGATTTAGTTTTAGTGTGCTCCTAAGATCTCTCCTTAAACAGTAAAGAGACTGGTCTTTGAACCCCTGTTTGAAAAGCTCCCAAGACTTATTCTCCAACTTGACTTGGCTCCTTCTCAAAAATAATAAAAACAGACAACAGCACCTGCATTATATAATGACTCTGGGCAGGGAGCCCCAGAATACTCATATGAAAGTAGCCTTCAGGTTTTAGTCTGCATGGAAAGAGAACTTCATTGAGCTACACCTGTGTACTAATAGCACCAAACGCCTTTATTTTGAAATTTGTGGTGATAGGGTTCTGGCGTTTGATGGAGATGACTGTCATCTGACACCCCCAAAGTTACTCCTAGGCATTGCCACTAGTTGGGGGGACACAAACTCCATCTGAAACTTCTCTGGGAAGTTTGCTTATCCTGATCCTTGAAATAGTGCTTCTGAACATGGTTGCATCTCTCTTGGGAAAAACAGTTTCTGGAAATTGAAATAAATAAGGAGGAAAAAAGGAAGTAAGTGTATATAGAATGACTACCCTCAGATGGTCCTGGTGACGAGATCTTTCGTACCTTTTAGGAATGAGCTTTATATATAAATACACGTTACAGGTGTGCAAGAGTGAGTGTGTGGCCTTTCCTTTGGATGCATTCTATCTTTGTCATGAATCAGAATTATTTTGTCTCGTAGCCCAGGTTGTAGGAGTGGCTTTTAAAATCATGCGTGTCCCATGTGAATAAAGCTACGGGGGGAATGACGTTTCTAAACATCTTTTCTTCTTTTTTTTATTTTTAGGGTCTTTTTTTAACTTTTATTTATAAGTGGAACATATTGAAAATGGTGTACGTTTAGACTGTGCTTGGTACATCTTTTCATTCTCCTACTGTCTAGCTTTGATATCTACTTTCACAAAAAAATAAAAGAGAGAGAGAGAGAGAGAGAGAGAGAGAGAGAGAGAAAAAACAGAAACAATAGCAGGTTTATTATTTTAGCATGAATTTATTCTGAAAAAATAAACAAAGGCTCTTAACGTGATTCTCTTAACTTGGTAGTAAGTTCTTAATTCTCTTAACTTGGTATTAAGTTTTAAATTTTATTTTCTTGATTTCGCATTTGGTGACGATATTTTTTTTCTTACTAAGCATAAGAACTGATGATGAAAGGATTGCAAAACAGTATACCAGTTAAAAAGAGTTCTTCCAATTGAGGCTCTATTGTCGTGATTGTTTTAATTTTTTAAATATTTTTCCCATGAAGATATAAAGATGTTTTGAAATCAACTGTGTTTCCTGTCGCATGAGCAAGGTCCTTGAGCAGCTGGCTCTGTCACGTGGATCTGAATGTTGGTTTCTGTGAGATTTTCTCTTTTATGGCCTCTGTTCATGGGGACATAGAGCCTGTGCTGATGAGTTTGGGTTAAACAAATGGTGTCAGAACATAGCCAGTAAGTGCTAGTTTTTATCATTAGTTTAGGAATATAAAATATTGTAGGACTTTCAGGTCACATTAGATCTATTTCGTGAGTTTTGGTGTTGTTTGAGCAAGGCTTCGGGGACATAACCATTAACAAACAAGCCAGGCGCACATCCTCACCTGGACGGTCCCCTTTCTCAGCACAGAGCTCCTGCAGCTAGAACAGCAATTCGTGGAGTGCAGAGGGCCTCCAGCCTTTGCTCTGCCAAGCTCAGTTGCATCAGCCGAATTCTGGAGGATACTGTTGGTATCTTACAGTTCTTCACTTTACAGAAATTCGTTCCTTTGGGACACACCAAACCAATGCGTGAGCTTTCCCAGTTAGTCACATGTAATATCTGAGCTATCATACTTCCTCTCCTGAGACAATGGAAATATTTGCTTGTGCAGTATAATCTCTGTCTTGATTCAGAAGTCCCTAGATGACCTGTTATTTTTTTCTGATACTTTTGTTGGTGTGTCGTGGTCTCACGTCACATCATAGTGTGTAGTGATAGTGACACACATGTACACAGCCCTTGGTGAGCCGTCCTCACCACTGGCTCGACTCTCTCCCCACTACCCTCCCCTTCCCCGGACACGATACTGAGATCGACATTGATAATTTCATATCTATGCATAATGTCATGAAAGCGTTTCCTTCGTCAATTCTCACATCCCAGGCTATCTTCTTCACTCCACTAGGTTTTCCTCTCCATCATCCAATGCCTCTCTTTCTCCCCATTACTCCGTAGATTGTGCATATGAAAGAAAACATAAGACTCTTCAATTTCTGTGACTGGCTAACGTCACCAAATATAACGTTCTCTACGTCCATCCATTTTCCTGAAAATGACGTAATTTTGTTCTTCTTTATTGCTGAGTAGAATTTCATTGTGTATAGCTCATAATTTTGTAATCTATTCATCTGTTGATGGACACCTGGGTTGGTACCATAAATTGACTATTATGAATTGTGTTGTTATAAACATAGATATGTATGTGTTACTGTAATATTCTGATTTCAGTCCATTTTGAAAGATATCCAGGAGCGGTATAGCTGGATCATATGGTGGATCCAGTTATAGCTTTTAAATTAGGCTTATGGATCATATAACCGGAGTTTCACCATCCACCTGACAAATTGTGAGATAAGCCAGCATCTCTGAAACGTCAACACGCTCACAAATTACCTGAGAATCTGGTAAAATGCTCATTTGAATTCCTTCATTTTAGGCTAGAGACTACACTTTTTAATATACTTTTGTTCTTTTATTTTGCATTGTACTCTTACATCATAATGTGAATTATGTTGACAATTTATTGGTGCATGGGAATTATGCATTCCAGTGAGGATGCATAATGCAATGCAATGCAGTCAATGTGATACAAACACACACGTGCACAGCACTTGGTATGAGTCTCTCTAGACCCCACCTCCCTCCCACCCCTGCTACCCATCCATGTTGGTGAGATTGGTGGTCACACTTTCATATACGGACATAGCATTGTTTGAACTGTGTTTTTCACCAAGCCTCCATTTTCCCCTTCCCGTTTCCCTTCCCCAGCCTTGTTTCTGGGTCTTCTATTCTGCTCCATTGGTCTATGTATCTGTTTTTGTGCCAGTACCATGCTGTTTTTATTACAATGGCTTTATAGTATAAAGTCTGGCATTGTGATTCCTCCTGCATGGCTTTTGTTGCTGAGAACTACTTCGGCTATTCCGGGCCTTTTGTTACTCCAAATAAATTTAAGGACTGATTTTTCTATGTCTGTGAGAAAGGATCTTGGTAGTTTAATGGACATTGCGTTGAATCTGTAGATCACTTTTGGAAGGATGGCCATTTTGGTAATATTTATTCTGCCTATCCATGAACATGGAAGATCTTTCCATCTTCTAAGATCTTCTTTGGTTTCTTTTTTCAATGTTTTATAATTTTCTTTGTAGAGATCTTTTACCTCCTTGGTTAAGTTTATTCCTAAGTATTTTATTTTTTTGTGGGTGATCTTGAGTGGAAGTGTTTTCTGAATTTCTTTTTCAGTGGGTTTATGGTTATTGTTCAGAAAAGCTTCTGATTTTTTAAGATTAATTTTGTATCCAGACACTTTGCTGAATTTGTTGATCAGTTCTATAAGTCTTTTGGTTGAGTTTATTGCGTTTTCTAAATATAGTATCATGTCATCTGCAAATAGTAAAAGTTTGAGTTCTTCTTTCCCTATTTGTACTCCTTTGATTTCCTTCTCTTGCCTTATTACTCTGGCTAGAGTCTCAAGTACTATATCGAAGAGAAGTGGTGATAATGGACATCCTTGTCTTGTTCCAGTTTTTAGGGGGAATTCTTGTAGTTTTTCTCCATTTAGTATGATGTTGGCTGTGGGCTTATTGTAGATTGCCTTTATGATGTTGAGATATGTTTCTCCTATTTCGATTCTCTGAAGTGCTTTGATCATAAATGGATGTTGGATTTTATAAAATGCTTTTTCAGCATCTATTGAAATGATCATGTGATTTTTCTCTTCGGTTCTGTTTATATGATGAATTACATGGATTGATTTTCATATGTTGAACCAGCCTTGCATCCCTGGGATAAACCCTACCTGGTCATGATGTATGATTTTCTTTATGTGATTTTGAATGCGTGTTGCTAGTATTTTTGTATTTGTTCTTTTAAGAAGTACATATTAAGTTAAGTTGCCCAGTTTTTTATTGTTTCTTTTGAAAGCATTAAGTTTTTTAAGTTCTTTTTATATTCTAGGTACTAGTCCTCTAGGGAAAAAAAAAAAAAAAACAGCTGACAAAGACTTTCTTCCACTCTGTAAACTGTCCTCTGATTCCTAGTGGTGTCCTTTACTGTGTAGTTTTTCAATTTGCTATTATCCCATTTATTAAGTATCAGCTTTATTTCCTGAGCTTTGGAGGTCTTATTGAAGAAGTTTCTGTCACTGACTATATGTTGGAGTGTTGGTCCTTTGCCTTCTTCTAGTAATTGCAAAATTTCTGTAGGTCTTTGATATACATTGAGCTGACAGGTCTAGTTTCATTCTTCTACCTGTGGATATCCAGTCTCCCCGGCACTAATTGTTGAAAAGGCTGTCTCTCCTCCACCATCTGCTTTGCCTTCCTGATATTCTGCATTTTGAAAATGCTTTTGGGTGTTGCAGCTTTAGCCTGGACAGAGGCCACACTTTGAGTTACGACAAGCCAAACCACGATGCAGAATTATGGATTAGTTTTGGAGATATAAATAACACAAAAATATTTTTCACTGCCTTCCAACAGTAAATCTCATAAATTCTCATGCTGGTAAAAAAAAAAAAGTAAGATTGCAGAAATATCCAGCTAAATATTAGAAAGAAAAAAGAAGAAGCAATGGAAAAGGAGAACAAAACACAGTAGATGCAAGTTAGCATTGGTGGGTTCTCTCTTTTTTGAAATTTCAATACACCTTTATAGATAAATTGTAGTCTCATGGCATAATGAAATTCAGAGTGATCGGGAGGCACATCCACACAGTTCTTGGTGCGCTCCCCTCCGCCTTCCTCCCCACTCTCCCCTTCCCCATATATGATATTGAGATCGGCATTGCTAACTTTGTACATGCAATAACGTCAATGCAAGTGTCTCCTTCATTGATTCTCCGTCTTTCTGTAGAGAGCCAGACATGATGTAGGGACAAGGTGACATTCTTGTGTCTGTCATCCATGTAGTGCTAAAGTTCCTGTCTGAGAAGTATGAAGGAGAATTACTAGCAGATAGATGTGATAGATTCAAAATAGATCAGTAGTTTTTGTTAAATGTATATGTAAAACTCTTTGATCTTCTGCCACGGGACACTCTTGTCAGTTGTGTTGGTATCTTAATTTTACCAATTGTACTGTGCACAATATTACCTTTTCTTTATAAAGGTACCCACTGTCATGTTCTGCCCACACAGTTACTGCGGGGCTCTAACTTTTGTTTTCTTTCTTTCTTTTTTAAATTTTTGTGCGCTCTTACCAGGTATTCTGTTTGACATGAAAGAAGTCACCGGCAAACACTTAATTTAAAAGATAATATATTATGCTTATTTTATGCTGAAAAAGGCAACTTTTGTGCCATGAATACAGGCAGAATCTCCATGGAATGTTTGGAGTGTAAAGGATATATCAGATTAGGTAATCAAAATCCTTCTGTGCTGTGTCATTAAGCCCAAATGAGCTCTCAATCTCAGAGTTCTGGCAATAATAATTGTGAGTATACTTATGCAGTTGTAATAAGACACATCATAACATGCCACAAAAGTAAAAAATAAAATTCGCAGAACTCTACTGATTCTGGCCTCTGTTTATATTCTGCTCCATGAACTTAGAGAAGACAGTACTTACATGCAAGAAGAGTATTATAATTCAGATTTGTAACATTTAAAAAAAAAAAAAAAAGAACAGTTCTACCTGATACTGTCACCATGTTTATTAGGGTTCTGTCACCATGTTTATTATGAATGTAAAGAGCTGGTGGAGATCATTTTTTAAATGTAGCATTTCCATTTCAGGGGATCTTATAATTGTAGAGGCTTCAGCATGTCATTGCAGAATCAGAAAATATACAAAGAATACTAAGATTGATGTGGAAGGAGCTCATATATTTGACTCCCAAGAAAACTGCAACTTCCATAATGCATGTAGGAACGGGGCATAGGGTAACTGACATGTGATGAGGACCCTCATTCTGTTAGAGAGAAGGGATTAATGTAGAGACAAAATATTATTGAAATCAAGTCATGAAGAGAGAGTCCAAAGATGGCAATGTATAAAGGTATTTCAAGAATGAAGACTTTTACACAGATAAGCAGGTGTGCGATTTTATGGTTTATAAGGTTTGGGGGATTTATCGGAAAGGTCCTTGGTACCACTGAAGGATACTAAATTGGAAAAAGCAAGATATTCCTAAAACACTGCTATTGGAGGCCGAGTGGAGATTGAACCAGAAAGCTCAAATGTAGGAGAAGAAGATTTGATAATCATTCTCACTTTAGCTGAGAATTATCATGGAGTGAAATGAGATAGTAATTGGGGGAGGTCATAGATCAGCATGTGAACTTTAGAAATATCTAAATACTGAGTCATCGATTACTCGAACTGCGATGGCCAGTATTTTGCCCAACTTTCTGGTGCTTCCTTGGCTCTGAGGGTCAGTTGTGCGTCTCTGTCATGGCATGTCCTGTGTATGTGCCTTGCCTCTGCGTCAACAGTATCCATCTACTGTGGGCTGAAAATTAGCTTAATTCTTTCAACTGTGTATTGGCAATGTTGTACATTCCCTGACAAAATCTATTTCAGCTTCTTCTGTTTTGGTAATTGGCAAAAAAAAATATGGAGTTTTAAACCTATCATTGAATTTTATTCATTTTCATTTTATAGTAGTGATGACTACTTTTACTTTGCAAAGAAGCAAATGCACTGATCGTAGTAAATCAGGCAGAAGTGCAATCATTGCTCATCCTCTGAAAAGATAATGAGGATTAAAATACGGTGCTATATATCTTGCTCAATTATAGATTATTCTAAAATTGACATGTGAGCTCTTTATTGAAATAAAAATGGAAAAAAATCCATATCTGTCCTTCAACGAGTTCCATAAAGAATAACTGGATTATCTCTATGATGCGTCTCTGTTAGCTAATTGAGTTTACTTGCGGTGATATCATGGAAATAGTCTTTGGAGTGATACGTAAAATTTGTACAGTTGTCTAGTATGGTAGTCATATAATTTATTTTCAGAACTATAATTAGATTTCAAAGTGAATAATATTCTTGCATTTTCCATATACTGAGTGAAATATCATATTTAATCTCTTCATCCCCTGTTGGAACCCAAGATTAATTATAAGAATATCACACTAAGTTTTTCCTAGCTCAACTCCCCTATGCATTCATGGGGTCCTGCTGTATCCTCTCATTGCCTTAATAGTATTGAAGGGAAAGCTTTTTTAGTACAGGGAATATCAGGTAACGATTAATCACTTGGACTATTTTATCATCTTGCAGTCTTATTTTGTTCTTTAGCCAGACTAATTTGCAATAAGACATTTTAAATATGCTTTTATGGCTGGGCAGGTGGCACATACCTATAATCCCGGAAGTCACAGGTTTATGAACAATCTCAGCAACCTAGTGAGACTCTCGGCAATCAAGTAGGACTCTTTTTCAAAGTTAAAAAATAAAAAGGACCAGGGGTACAGTTCAGAGGAAGAATGCCCCTGAGTTCAATCCCTAGTACAGATAAATAAATGACTGAATAAATAATAAATAAATAATAAGTTTTATGAAAAAAAATATATATTTTTGGTGGTACTGGGGGTGGAACCCAGAGGCTTTTTCCAGGCTATACTCCACGACCTTTTTTATATTTTATTTGGAAACAGGGTCTCGCTAAGTTGCCGAGAGCCTCACTAAGTAGCTGAGGCTGGCTTTGAACCCATGCGATCCTCCTGTCTCAGCCTCCCAAGCGCGGGGATTACAAGCGTGCGCCACCACGCCCGGCTGAAAATTATTTTTAATACAAAAATTATAGTTTAGTTTTGCTATAACAGGCTTTACCTATTTATATTTTATCTATTGGTATATAGGTTTTATCTATATTTATCTATAGTAGTTCTCCCTTATTCGCAGTTTTGCTTTTTTTAGTTTCAGTTTCCTGTGGTCAAATGTGGTCTGAAAATATTAAAATAAAAATAAAAAACTAAACAATTGACACTTTTAAAATTGTACCTCATCCTCCATTCTAAATGGCATTATGAGATCTTGTGAATCCTTGCCTGCCTGTCCCATTACATGAGTCATCATCTACTGTATCCATTCTGTATATACTACCCTCTCATCACTCAATATAGCCATCTTGATTATTAAGTATCATTGTAATACTAGTATTTAGGTATCTCTTAACTTTTCATCTTTATGGATGCAAAATACAAAAATGATGTTGCTAGCAATTCAGATATACTAAAAAGAAGCCATAAAATGCTTCCATTAAGTGAAAAGGTAAAAGTACAATAAGATATTTTAAAAGAAAAAATAATAGTCATATAATATTTATCATAACATATTTTCATAATTACTCTGGTATTATTAGGTATTTTGATTTCTTACTATACCCAATTTTTAAATTAAACTCAATCATAGATGTATATGTCTGAGTAGGAAAAAAATAATAAAAATGAGATTTCATATTTCCTCTGGTTTCAGGGCATAGCCTGAAGGAATTGGAATGTACACTGTGGACGAAGAGAAACTACTATAATTAATTTTTAGGAATCATTCTAAAATTCCAGATTTTTTGGTGGCTCAAATATCGTAGCATGTGTATGTTGAGTAGGAGGTTTAGTAGAAGGACACATGGCCAGTGGGGTCAGGAAGGCCAGCTGTGCTCAAGTCCCTTCCCTGCCCCCCTGAGAGATGTGTGGTTGTGGGAACAGAGCTGGAGGCACCACCCACAGAGGGGCCGCGCTCCAGAGGGACATGTCCCCTCGCTTTCCCTAGCATGGGTGGGGAATGCATAGGAGAAATAAGTATTTGAGGAGGAACCCGGAGTAGCCAGGGCTTATCTGCCAACAGTGGAGGGAAGCTCTGATTGGGACACAAGCTCCCAAGTAAGACTGACTTCAGCTCAGTTAGTCTCCCAGTGGGGGCCATAGCCTGAGCCCTCAGCCATCTATTTATGTGTCCATAAAGAGAAAGCTTCTAGATCATTCACTGGACACTCTTTCTTTTTTTATTTTATTCTTTTCTTTTACTTATGTACTGTGGATTAAATCCAGGGGCATTTTACCTTCCAGCTACACCATCAGCCTTTTTATTTTCCATTTTGAAACAGGGTCTCGCTAAATTGCTGAAGACAGCCTTGAACCTCTAGACTTCCTATCTCAGTCTCCCAAAAGTTGAGATTACATGCCTGTGCCCCTGTGCCCAACTTGTACAATCCATTTCTAATATCAGTGTGCTATGCCTCATGACTTTTTTTTTTTGCTATCTTCTGAATCAGAAGCAGAATAATAAAATTGTCAAAGCTTAAAGACTAGATCAGAGTTGGCAAAGACATGCTAATTGTATGAATTTTATTGCTGCTTCTGAGCAGTCTTAGTAATCCATGAAAATGTGCAACATAATTAATCTGCCAGCCCCTGTCATGTGATCTTACAAAATTGTTGGAATAAATAACGCTACTTTAGTGAACCAACCACACCAAGTCTTTGCCATTTATTTTATCTAACAAATTAACGTGTAGTACCATCAAGTCATTAAAAAATGGCCTCTGAGAAACAGTGATGGCCTATAATTGTATGAGGCAGTCATGAGTTTCTATGAACTTTTGTTATGAGTGTCTCATGTGTTGGTCAAGTACTGTATATTAGATAGAAGCAACTATAAATCTATTTATTAATGAGCCATCACAAATACAGGAGATTTTTGAATTTTCCTCTGAGTATTTAAGCTTAAGGTGAGAAAACTTCTATTTCTATTTTTAAGCCATATTGTGTAATATACTCCTCTAAGTGTTCAGAGAGTTTTACTTCCCCTTATATTTCTGAAGCAGATTTAGGACAGAGAATGGTCTCTTTATAAAATGAAAGTATGCACAGGTGTATTTATACTCACTGCTTTTGCATTTGTCATAAAGCAATTTGCTAATGTGCTCCTCTGTGCTCTGTTTAAAAAGGCATCAAATATCCCAAGGTCCAAGAAAGGTGAAGACATTTAGAATAAAAAAAAAAAAAACTGCCTTAGTTTTCTTTTTGATTCTCTGAAAGAAAACCTTTCTGTCCCTGCCCTAGTGATGCATAGATGTCTGAATCTGTCTAGAAACAAGAGAAGAATTGAGGTTTACAGCCCTCGGGAACAGTTGTTTTGAGCTATTTCCATATGGTATTTCAAGCCTGAGCTATTAAGTTGAAGTGCTATGCTGGAATCCATTACACTGAATTGAATGAATGGTCTAAGCATAGCTGAAGCCATTTCTCTTTTACAAGTGATTTCTAGGCCTTTTACAAACTTCATATATTTGTCCAATCACTAGCTTAAAAAGCCAAGCTATAGAAAACGCTGTTAATCATCGCTAAGATAATGACTCTTAGCTACGTACCTACCTATCATCTTTCTATGTTATTTTGTATTCACACTGCAAATCCCACCTCTGGCCAAAGAAATTTGAAATAAAACCCTTGCATAAAACTTCTATTTATTTACCTTTCAAATTTCACTTATTTACAACCTCTTTTTAAGGAACATTTTCAGTTACTGCAAAACTAGAAAGATTATTTTATCTCATAAGATTTCCTATTTAAAAATAGTGCTGCTGCCAGGCGTGGTGGCGCACGCTTGTAATCCCCGCGCTTGGGAGGCGGAGACAGGAGGATCGCGCGGGTTCAAAGCCAGCCGCGCCGACTTAAGAGACCCTGTTTCCAAGTAAAAAGATAAAATAGGTCTGGGAGTGTAGCCCGGAGGTAGAAGGGCTTCCAGGAACCCCAGGACCACCAAAAAAATAGTGCTGCCAAAATGTTTGGGCTTTAGTGAATTATAATCTGGAGAGTTCTGTAATTTTTAAAGATAAGCACATAGATTTGATTCTGAGATGTTTTTCTCTAATAAAATCTGGGTTATGATATTCTCACATTGTCTTACAGTATTTCTCACTAGAGAGTTCATCATTTGAATGCAAATGTTCATGCTTCTGTCATTTAAGACTAGTATGGAGCCAAAATTAATTTAAAATCTCATGTTCTGAAAATATTTACAAGGCACATTAACAAAGCTTCCTGAAAGACCAGGGGAAAAGTTAATCTGTCCACTGCAAATAGAATTATAGAATTTTCTGTTATCTTAAGAGATAAGTACAATCCTTTTCTCTTTCTTCAATGCTGTTTTCATAAGGAATGCCTTGTCATCCTTCTCTGCCCACCAGGAAGTCAGATGTTACCTTCTTATTTTTACAAACAAATGGGGTTTTATGAGCACGGAAGGGCATCAAAATGGGAGAAGTGCAATTGTTTGTACCTTTGTGAATACATAAAGAAATGTGCCAGGCCAGAATTATAAGTATTCATTGGAAAGAAGTATTTTTATCCTAAAATGCTTTATAAAAAGTAACAGTTTTCTAGTACAAACCTAAAAAAAAAAATAATTAGTGCACTCAAAACCTCCTTTCTTCTCTTCTGCCAATATTCCACCTAGGGTGAGTTTATGACCCAGGACCTCATAAACTATCTACAGTTCAGTCAATTATGGACTCAGAGAAAACTTAACTGAAAAGCAAATTTCTTTTGCCATGGTGATCAAAACATTTTTAGTGGCTGAAGATACAGCTTAGTTATTGAACAGGTTTAGGTGGTCAACGTAGCACTAGAATGTATTTTGTGTGCTTTGTCTAGCTTTTTGGCTAAACAATCCTACCTGCCATTTGTAAGGATTTTTTTCAGGGCTAGGGGCATTGGTGTCGCTCAGTGGTATAGCACACATGCAGCATACACAAGGCCCTAGGTTGCATCCCCAGCACTAAATAAATAAATCTAATCACAATTTTAAAATATCTTCTTCGTAGGTATATGTTTCTTACCTTGCTATTTGAAGAGCATCTGATATATACTCGACACAAAGATATCTGTACAAAAGGTCAAAAGAAACACATTCCACATTTTTATCTTCTTAAGAGCAATATAGAAGCATTTTCAAAAGGATCTATTTTTTCAGTTATCACTTGTGGATGCAAATTACAGTGAATGCTGTAAGTGACTGCAGGGCTGTTCTCCCCAATATTTGTATGGATTTTTTAGAATCATTTCTATATTTCTATATTTAAAAAAGAAGAAATGTCTTCCAACTTGAAAATAGTCCCTGAACCAGCACAAAGAGCAAATAGGGACATAGGTTCATTTTTCCACAATGTTCTATTTTTCCTTTTTTGTAGAAGAGCTTTCTCCCCATGATGCTCAGCAGCCAGACCAATGTGTCATTGCTTTCTTTTGGGTTGCAGTAGCAAAATTTTAAATTAAAGAATTTGGCATCATAGGTAGTAGCGTTAAAAATTCCCATCTCTAGGGAAGGCTAAGCTGTACTAGAAATAATTATCGATACCTATAAATAGAAACTTTCACAATTTGTATGTCTGTGTGTTTGTGTATGTTCGTGTGTATGTTTGCTTATACTTAGGTGCGTGTGCATCATCCTTAGTTGTTTAATTAAAAGTGACCCCTTTACACTTAGTGTAGATGTCTTACTTCCCTGGCAGTACCAACAGCATGCTCATCTGGCAACAGTAAAAACTAAACAGCTCAGGGAGGACTAGCCAAGGCTCCCCTGGTCTTCAGAGAATCCCTGAAGCTTTAGGTATACTTCTGACCGCAGCTTTGGAAGAGACAATGAAAGGAATGAAAAGAAAACAACAACTATGGGTTATTTTAATTTAGTAACAGGGATCAGAAACTGTAACGAGCAGGAGAGGGGGTTCACAAATGGGGTTTTATGAGCACGGAAGGGGGTCAAAATGGGAGAAATGCAATTGTTTGTACGTTTGTGAATACATAAAGAAATGTGCCAGGCCATAATTATAAGTATTCATTGAAAATAAGTTTTTTTTATCCTAAAATGCTTTATAAAAAGTAACGGTTTTCTAGTACAAGGACGAGGCTGCTTGGGTGAGGTTCGCCAGCCCTCTCTGCCCTCACTGCCTTTATCACAAACCCATGAGGAGCTGCGAGGCCTCTCCTCCTGGAGGGCCAGTTTGCCCAGCGTGCTTCTCTTCCCTAGAAGTTTATGTTCTTCCGTGACTTGGGAAGTCTGAAACCTTCCTCCTCTTGTCTGCCTCACTGTCAGGCCGTCAGTGTCGGTGGATTCGCTGTACTTCTACATTTACAGCCGGGCCGGGCAAGTGACACTGCAGGTCTCACCCCACCCAGAGTAGCTGCGACGTGACCAGACTATTCCAGAAGACCAAGTCTAGGGAAAATCTAACTCAGTTCGCAGTCTTCTAGAGGGAGCAATGTTGGGTGCTTTGTGGATATTCTTAAAGCATCTGTTGATTTGCAGCAAACTTTATTGAATGCAGAGGCAGGAGTATTTCACTGAGAATTAAACCTAAAATTCAGAAAGAATAGAGATACTTCCTATTTTTATAATTGTTGAGGGGGTACTCAGGATTGAACTAAGGGGCATTCTACCTATGATCTACACTCCCAGCTCTATTTTACTTTTTATTTGGAAACAGGGTCTCACTGAGTTCCTGACAGTGGCCTCAAACCTGTGATCCTCCTGTCTCAGCCTCCCAAATATTAGAATTTCAGGCACGCACCACCACACCAGTCAGATACTCACTACTTTTTGACCAGGAAAACCAAGACTCGGTTGTGGTTTGTGTTGTAAGTACAATAGAATGTGACAAGAACTAGAACTGGATTGCTAACAAAAAAAAATGTAATTTTTTTGTTGGCCATTTTAATGAAATAACATGCATGGTGATAGTTTGTTTACTGGGTTTCTTGTGTAGCAATACATTTGCTTTCACACTCAAATTATCCGAGTACCATTTTCTTCTGCAAAAGAAGATATAGACAAGGAGTGGAAGACGGGTAGATAGTCACAGAATGCAGAGGGGTGTTCACCCCATGACCATGACACAAAAATCCTTCTTCCTTCGGGAACATCTTCAGCTGCTGATCCCCATCTACCAGTGAGGGTGAACTCCCATGCCACCTGCACAGTTTCTCATCCCCGCTCTAAACTGTGTTCTGGAAGAATTGCAGATTTGAAGCCATCCATGTGCAGAGGAAGAGAAATCAGCAGCCTTGCTGATCTTAGCAGCTTTTCTCCTTGTGACATTCCAGAACAAAGCAAGTGAGACCCCAGGAGTGTGTAGAGGCACCGGGGCTTGCAGGAAAGCATGCTCCTGGCATAAGTGAGCTGAGAGAGAGAGGGGCAAGGAGGGAAGGAGGGAAGGAGGGAGGGAGGGAGGGAAGGAGAGAGAGAGAGAGAGAGAGAGAGAGAGAGATTGAAAACACAGAAGCACCTTAGTGAAGATGCTGGGAAAATCTGAAAGTGTGCACTCTGTGCTAATTGGCCTTTCTCAGTTGGGAGCTGCTTCTGGGTGGTTAGGGAGTGTTTGATAACAAGGCAGAAAGGAAGGAGATAAGGCTCAGCAGAAACTGGACCCCGTGAGGGTTGCATATCTACTTATTCCTTGACAGATCACCATGGCCCCAGGTACCTTTAACAGAGTGAACCATCTCTTAACCTTCAGGGAATTGAGATATCCACTCTCTTGTTTCCCCTAATGTGATCAATATGAAACTTCTCTTTACACTTTGCTAGCTTATGTTATCTGCCTAGTTTTCATAAGAAGAAATAAAAAATCATTTTAACTTTTCTTTCTTTAGTATAATTTTATTGGTGCATTGCAGTTATACACCACAGTGAGGTGAAGCCTGATGGGAACACACATATACCCTGCATCGAATATCATGTTTTAATGACATTTCTTTTGGACTGATTGTGCCCTTTCCCTTCACAAAGACTTCTTCCAAGCAAAATCCCACACAGGAGATTATGTTTCCACTTCTTAAATGACGAGCGTATTCAAAATTTGTTTTCTTGAACTTTCACCGAAGTTAACATGATTGGAGTTCTGAATGTCCTGAAACTCTTTATCTTCCTTTGTTCTCTCTCTCTCTCTCTCTATATATATATATATATTTATATTATATATTACAAATTATATATGTATGTACGTGTATATCATGTCTATATATGTATATAGTATATATGTATATATTATTTATCTCTGTATATATATAGTCTCATATTCAAAGATAACTCTTGCATTACATTTTATTGTTAAGTTTAAATGCTCTTGGAGGTCATTCAGGTTGTAGTCTAAATATTGTAGAGAAGAAAAAGGATAGAAACACACGTGGCAGGATTTATTTTTGGGGACTTTCTTCCCAGAGGTAGGACAGCAGGGTGCAGAACTGTGATCTATCAGAAAAGCTCCCAGCCCAGTATTACTCAGCTGCAGAAGACTGGGGTCATATGGGAACCTGGGCCCAGTATTCCAGATTTCCTAGTTTTTCTTGATATATCCAGAGACTTAAATGTTAATTATTCACTCTTTTTTCTTAATTACATGTGGACCCACACAGTGCTAGTTAAGAAAACATGCCTCCGTGCCCACCTCTTCAGTAAGCACGAGTTGCTGTTCCCATAGGCACCCAACACATGACTAGCACCCTTCCTGGTTGATGCCCCTCCTAGGCCGTCTCCGAAGGGCCTGTTTTTAAGTTCCACGAGGCTCCTCACTGTTGCCTTCACAGTTGCCCACAGCAGCATATTACATGTTGAGTTAAATTCTATCAGAGATAATATGGTTCTTGGATATACGTCCAGACTCCTCCACACACGCTTTTATATAAGCATATATCGTAGGTAACTGTTCCTTTTGCTTCCATTGAAAACAAGAGCCAGGCATGGTGGCACATGCTTGTAACCCCAGTACTAGGGAGGCTGAGACCGGAAGATGCCGGTTCTCTTGGCCAGCCTCATCTACTTAGTGAGGCCTCTGAAACTTAGTGAGAATTTGTTTTAAAATAAAGAATATAAAGTAAAGCTGGGGGTGTGGGTCATAGGTAGAATGTCCCTGGGTTTAATCTCCGGTACTGCAGCAGACAAACAAATAAACAAACAAAAATACATAGTAGATGGCTTTAGACTTCTTGCCTTCTCTGGTTATTTTGAAGGAAGTTCCAAAGACTATTTTATTATTCCTCTGAAATACAATAATGTTTGAAATTGCAGTTGTGATAAGTCTATTCCGTATTTATTATCAATTTTCTACTCCACGTTATCACAAGTATATTAACATATGTGGATGTATTATTTATACATGTGTTAGTTACATACAAATATTATAATTTAAAAATAATACTTCAGGAAACCATCTTTTTAATTATCATTTTTTTTAATACTGAAGCATTTTAGACTTAGCAGCAAGGTTTTAGAAGGTCAAAATAATTTTGTAAAAATGGCAAAACAAAAAATTACAACTTTTACTAAGACAGAACCTGGTCTGTGGCTAATGAGAGTTAACTAAAAATAAACACATGGGTTAAACTATATGATGACTGTGTATGCAGTAGTACTGTTTACCGATAAGCTAGATAGAGACATTTTGAAATTGCACATAGATTTGGAGGGGGGAGAAATGAAATTCCATCAGGCAAACTTCCTATTTCTGTGCAAACTTGTAGTTCAAAACTGGTGGCACTCACATTTTTCTAGCATTTTATTCAGATATTGGTGGTAGCCAACTCAAAACACCTGCTTTGGATGCATAGGGAACACCTGGGTTTAAATTGACAAGTCACTAGCAGAGCTAGAATCAGCACCAGCTTCTGTTTCTGGCTTCAGATGCCAGCCAGTCCTTTCTCCATCAGCAGCTCACTGCAGCCCTGTCTGTTGGCTTCTGGTAACTAACATCTGGTGCTTGGACTGACTTGTCTTCCCCCAACATCAATATGTTGAAGTGTTTAGCTCCCAATGTGACCATACTTGAAAACAGGGTCCTTAGGAGGTAAATAAGATTAAATGAACCTAGTACTGAGTGCATGTCTAACCAAGCTGCACTTCATTGTGTTGTAAAACTATGATGCACAAGTAAAGGTATTTATAAAAAAAGATAACCGGATAAGATAGGTGATCTTCTAAGAAGAGGAAGAGTCGGGGGCCTGGTGGTGTACTCTTGTCATCCCAGCATTCGGGAGGCTGAGACCGGAAAATTGCAGTTCGCAGACAGCCTCAGCTACTTAGTGAGGCCCTTCACAACTCAGTGAGGCCCTGTTTCAAAATAAAGAATAAAAAATAGGGCAGGGGGTGTAGCTCAGACCCACAAAAAGAACAAGAAGTAGAAGAAGAAGAAGAAGAAGAAGAAGAAGAAGAAGAAGAAGAAGAAGAGGAGGAGGAGGAGGAGGAGGAGGAGGAGGAGGAGGAGGAGATAATCTGTTTCTGTCTCCTCTCTTCTCTCTCCATGTACACACATGAGGTAAAGACCTCATAAGAATGTAGCAAGAAGGTGACTATCTACAAGCCAAGAAAAGTGCCATCCTTAGAACCCAGCCATGCTGGCATCTTGCTACTGGACTTCCAGACAAACACTGTAACTGTGGACAATATGTTGTGGTCTTTCAAGCCTTCTAACCATGGGGTTTTGTTAAGGCAGCATAAGCAGACTACAGGCCTTGGCATGTGTAGAGGAAAGGGTGTATTACACGATATTTAACTAAAAAAAAAAGTACTTAATGATTTCAGCCTGTGGACACCTATTTTACCAATGTGAACTTATCCATGAATGAGGATCACCCTTTGTGTTGGTCACGTGACTGCCGGCATGATTGGCTGCATGGCTGCCGAAAATACAATACTCACCGCGTACCTTCTCTGCACTTGTTTCCTCATGGACCAGTTCCTAGGGAAGTGGTGATGGTTATTTCTTGGAGGAAAGTAGCTCTTTCAGTTTGCCTGACTATGCAGTCTCTCTTCACTCAGGGACGCCCTCTGTCTGTGTTGTTTCAGAGGTTCCCCAGTATCTTACACACACTTATCACTCGGCTCATGGCCTGTAATGCTTCTTTAAAGGTTGGAAATGTTTAGGCTATAGTGTACCAGAAGGTAATTTGTAGAGCTACATCCTTCTCATCTGTACCATATTTTGCATGTGGGAATAGAATCACTCATAATTTCGTATATCATCCAGTAAATAACACCAATCCCTGGTGAGAGCCGAAACATCGATTGGCATTGGGTTTTTTCTTTCACTCCAGATAGCTTATATTTAGAATGAAAATTTCAGATGGTAAATAGTGCCCCTAAAGCTCTGACCCAAATAATTGAGGATAAAGCGGAGGTAAAACCTAGAAATGGAAGGTGGAAGAGAAGATAGATAATCTAGAGCCTTTTTGAAAAATTCAAGTTATTATGGAGATTATTTTCTGTTTGAATAGCAGTCTATTTAGTCAGAAGTTACTTTGAAAAGTATTTTAAAATATATTTAACTTATGTAGCTTAAATATATAAATTATAGTTTAAACGATATTAGATATTGTAAAATCCACATTTTTGGTACTGGAAATTAAACCCAGAAGCATTCTACCATTGAGCTACATTCCCAGCCCTATTTTACTTAATGGTTTTTTTTTTCTTCTTTTTTGTTTTATGTTTGTCTTGAAATTGAGTCTTGCTAAGTTGCTGAGGCTTGCTTTGAGGCTTGAATCCTCCTCTCTCAGCCCCCCAAGTGTTGTGAGTATAGGTGTGTGGCACCATGCCCAGCATAAAATCCACTTTCTTCATCTTCATATAAAAATCTCATGTATAACATTTCCAGCAGTTTTTTGTTAAATCCTCTAATGACGACTTTACCATGTTTTAAAAGAAAAAAATTTTCAACTTTTTCAACATTTATTAAAATGGTTTGTTATTCTTACGCACAGGTTACATCCCCCAGACATTCACCCTTATTCTTCATTCTCACCTCTGCATGGGGGAAGGTCAGTCCCTCTTGTCATCCTGTGACTTCTCCTCCACTCATTTCTCACTTTAGATAACCTGGAGACCTCAGCCATTGTGATCTTTCTGTTTAAGCCACACTGCGGTGTGTCTGCTCACAGTTCTATTCAGGAGGATTTCATCCTGGGACTCATACATGACGAGCACCAGGCTTCAGCTTACTCTTGGGTTTTCCTCTGCGAATCTCTTTATTAAGTGGCAACTGAGAATTCACAGTACACTTTTACGTGATAAAATAATAAGCTTTCCAGATTTCATTCATCATTTTAATGCATTCATTTAGGAAATTGAGGTATTAAAATCAGAAAACAAATGAACTCATTAAAAAATTCAGTGCAGGTTGCTAGCAATTTTTAGTAAATGAAGCATAAATGAACTGAGCTTTCTTGTAGCTTGAAATCTAATGACGAGATATGAATGAAATAAACAAATCTACCAAGGTTAGTATGAAGGAACAAAGTGAGTGCTGAGATTGGGGCATTGGTTGGGAATGAGAAGGGCTTTATAAGTTTCAGCATTGGGGAAGACACTTCCCAAAGGGTCCTTAAAAGCCACGTGAAAGAGTTTGCAACTCTTTGGGGTTTAAAGTTCTCCGTGGATGCTTTTTGTACTATGGACAGCTTAGTCCTCAGCAGACTCTCAAGCTGCCTTCTGGGATAAAGACTAGAAACACGAGAACAAAATCTGTCCCCACCCCCCCATGTATATACTGTGACAGGTTCATTGTGGGATTTTTGTTATTGGTGATTTTTTTTCCCCTGCACAATAGACTCCTGGCCACCTATAGGTGATCACACAGAGCTAAGAGTTCGTTAGAGCCTTGTGCCGAGAAGAAATCTGAAATACATGTGTGTTCGTCTGCCATCACTATAACAAAATGCCTGAGATAATTAACATAGAAAAGAAAAAAGATTACTTTGAATTCACAGCTTTGGAAGTTCCAATCCATGATCCAGTGACCCTGTTCTAGGGACATAGTCAAACAAAACCATTCATATCATGAGCCATGGAGAAAACAGAGAAAAAAGAAGAGGTGGGGCCTCCCTATTCATTTTAAGACACCCAAGTGACCCAAGAATTTCCCACAAGGACCCAGCTCCCAAACCTTCCACTCCTCTCAATCGGACCACCCTGGGGCCCATGCTATCACACACAGGCCTTGGAGGGGGCATTCACAGTCCAACAAGAGCAGTATGCAAGTAGCTATTAAATAGGCTTAGGTTATCATTATTAATAAGAGGTGGTTCGGCCACGAGGCTCCCTTTTAGGCTTTTATCACAGGAGCCATCTTCAGGCGCTTACCACATTCCTATAAAAGGACAAGTTTGGTCCCTTCCTCTTGCTCCCTCTTGTGCTCCTGTATCCTCTCTTACTCTTTGGCCACAGGATGATACAGTAGAAGACCCAGCCAAATACAGCCCATCTGGACTTCCCTCCTCCTGAACCATGAGCTGGGTCATTTCTGTGGGGTATAAGTGGCCCAGTCTGTAGGATCTTGTTAGGGTAGCACAAAATGGGCTAAAGCAACATGCAAACAGCAAGAGTTAATTGTAGGCAGCCACTTTCCAGGAATTTTTTATTTTAAAAATTAAGCCGCAAATGACTTTATTGTTTGATAAAATACCTTAGGGGAAATCTCCACGTATCATTTTCAAGGCAGTCTATTTATTTTACTTCCTCAGCTCTAAAAATCCATTCTGTATTTCTCTACATGCTTGGCAAACTATTACTGGCATTAATCTTGCAATCAAAACCATGAGATGATTATCAGTTATATAAAAGTTCAGCTACATAAGGCAACCAAGTGTTGGATTTTGAGAAACTGTTTCCTACACATTGGACTGATTACTTAAAAATCAGCAAGTCAGAATAGCCTTGAACAAAGACCTGGGTTGAACTTTGTAGTTTGCACTGGTTGTAGCACAACTCGGATGTGCTTTTTGTTCATGCCAACTCTTGCTCCTTTGACGCTAAGGAATATTTATTATGTTCTCTGTTCTCTGATTAAACATGAATTTTTTTCCTCATCCTTTTCCTCACTGTCCCCATCCTCACTTTCTGGGATAATAATGCTCCTTCTAGAAGATAACCAAAGAATAACTTTGACCTGACTTTTACCCTCATCCTACATTGTTATTAATGTTCTCACCATTAAGCAATATTTAAAAATTTATGTGTGAACTAACCAAATTCACTAAATTATGAACATTACAAGCAGCTTTTATGAGAGATAAGAACGACTGTTTAGTTATCTCAGCCCAGGCAGAGATAAAATACATGAGACAATGGAATTGTCTGCTTTTAAAAGCCTTTGATAAAAAACTCTAATAGAAGAGCATTCAGCTAAGAGTTCCTGTTTGGGTATAGTGAGCACACTTGTAATCACAGCCCTTGGGAGATGGAGACAGGAGGATTGCAGGTTGTAGCCTTTCCTGAGCAACTCAACAAGACCCTCAACAACCTAATGAGACACATTCAAAAAGTAAATAAATAAATAAATAAATAAAGCAGGGTTCAGAGTATAGCTTAGAGTTCGAATGCCCCAGAGTTCAATCCCTAGTACTACCAGCAAAAGTAAAAGTTTCCATTTAAATTTATTTTGAACATTTTATTTGATATGCGCAAGTAAATCAGGAGGCCCTATGGTATACTATTAATAGAAAAACTTAATGTGTTTTCCTTTAAACTGTAAGAGGCATTAATGCAAGATTGTACTGTGTTTGTTTGAGTGAATGAGTGATTGACTACTATATATTTCTTAGAACGAAAACCCCCGGAATAAATATTTTCAATATCCTAATAGCAAAGAAAAGAGTTCTTAAATAAAAAGGCAGCTGGTGGCTACTTGAACTGCAAACATCTGGAAACAGAAGACTTTTTTCTGTGAGTGCCCTCTCAAGCCAAGAACAAGACTGACTCACTGAGTTGAGTTCAGCACTCATCTCTTAAAGGAATGAAAAAAAGGGAAGTGTTATCATTGCAGAGATATTGTCCCATTTTACATTTTAATTGACAAAGCCTTATAAATAGAATCAAAATGAGGTCTAATAATTCCAGGGCCCAAGCAATACTCCAGTCCAATGAAATTGGGGTGCAGGCAAGAACCTTCTGAACGAGATCAAGTGCCATTGATTAGCTAAAACTTGCCAATGTGTGGAAGGATAAAGATAAATGCATAAAGTTAAACTTTCTAACGCTAAGTGCAACTTCTTTCCGCTGAGTGCTGTTTATATTTAGTGTTGTATTTGGCAGAGTCACCTATGATCCACCACTATTTAATGCTTTGCACTGCCCTGGTATGTGATACCTGATGCCTGGGCTATGTGGTATGAATGTGTCCCCTAGGGTTCCTGCACTGGGAACTTGGTCCGCAGGGCAAGAATGTGGAGAGGTCAGGGTGAAATGGGAAGTATCTACCATCTTGAATGAATTGATGTTGCTGTAGAAAGGGCTTGTGAACGTGGGCTCTTTCTCTCTTGCTCTTCTGGCACGTGAGAGCACAGCACTCATCTTTCCTTGACCTCCTGCCTTTTGCTATGCACAGATGCACAGGAAGGCCTCTGGAACATAGAAAAAATGAGTTTTTTTTTTTTTTTTTTAAAGAAAGGCAGACTGCCACGCGCAGCGCCTCATCTGGATGTGTCTGGAGTCTTGGAAGCTTGACCACCCTACGCTCTCCTACAAACGGACCTTGAGAGCTTGTTTGGAGGTTCTAGCAGGGGAGCGCAGCTACTCGTATACCCTTGACCGAAGACCGGTCCTCCTCTATTTGGGGAAGGTCATCAGCTGAATCAACCCTGGCAATCAATGGGGTGACAGATGTCGCAGCCAGATCACTCTCACACCCAAAAAATGAGTTTCATTTTGTTTATAAATGATCAAGTTTGTGGTTTTCTGTGATAAAAGCAATAACAGACTAAGGCATTATGATTATAAACTAACTCATAGTCTTTCAAATTGTGTAAATCTCTCCAAATGCTGCAGCTCATACACTGTGCCTATAGAGGTATCTTATTTTGCCATTTGTTTTAAAGCTGGCATAACCTGCTTTGTAACCTGGAATTTAAAAAATACAATTCTACGTTAAATCAGGGCAGAAGAAAGTAATATGAGGATTCTATACTAATTGAGAAGTGTATATGTTTTTGTGCCAGTACCATGCTGTTTTTATTACAATTACAATGGCTTTGTAGTATAGTTTAAAGTCAGGCATTGTGATTCCTCCTGCATGGTTTTTGTTGCTGAGAACAACTTTGGCTATTCCGGGCCTTTTGTTATTCCAAATAAATTTAAGGACTGATTTTTCTATGTCTGTGAGGAATGATCTTGATAGTTTAATGAGCATTGCGTTGAATCTGTAGATCACTTGGAAGGATGGCCATTTTGATAATATTTATTCTGCCTATCCATGAACATGGAAGATCTTTCCATCTTCTAAGATCTTCTATGATTTCTTTTTTCAATGTTTTATAATTTTCTTTGTAGAGATCTTTTACCTCCTTGGTTAAGTTAATTCCTAAGTATTTTATTTTTTTGTGGGTGATCTTGAGTGGAAGTGTATTCTGAATTTCTTTTTCAGTGGGTTTATGGTTATTGTTCAGAAAAGCTTCTGATTTTTTAAGATTAATTTTGTATCCAGACACTTTGCTGAATTTGTTGATCAGTTCTATAAGCCTTTGCTGCAACCTTCAAAATGGCAAATGTCTCAGAAATTGTCTAGAGCTGATTATCCCTTAAGGATGAAAATCCTGGACACAACCCACTGTAGTGAGATTAATTTCAATACCAGTGGAACTTGAAGGCCATCATTTCCAAGTATCAAGGACTATTTGTTATTTCACCAGATCTCTTTTGAAAGTGGTAAGGTCAATACTGACATGAGTGAAGTTCTTAAATTTGATCACTGTCTAAGTTGATTTTTGTTGTTGTTGTTGTTGTTGTTGTTGTTGTTGTTGTTGTTGTTATTGTTGTTACTGGGGCTTGAACCCAGAACCACTCTACCTCCAAACTTGGCCTCAAGCCTGATTTTATTTCTTTATTTGGAAATAGGGTCTCACTAGGTTTCTGAGAGCCTGTCTATGTTGCCTACGCTGACCTTGAACTTGTGATACACCTGTTTCAGCCTCCCAAGTACTGGGATTACAATCTTGCACCACCATGCTTGGCGTGAGTTGACTTTTTTAGTAGATTTATTTCTAAAGTTTTGGTTTGGGCATGATCATGTAGACTCAAGACATATTCTGAGGAAATGTAGAAGCTTCAGTTAGTTGGTGGCATTTTCCCTTGTTTAGTGGTTCCCAGGGTTGTTCATACTTTGATCACATCCTGTACCTCACCCGAGATTCTGGCTTAATTGGTCTGGTGTCTGACACAGGCTTCGACGAGTCTAATATGCAAGCAAATTTGGGAACCCCTGCTGTGGCTCCAAGTTACTTGTGAGTTCATGGCACTGTTCTACCTGGAGTGTGGATTCAGGTATTCAATGAGAAAATAATTAAAAATGCAGCTATTATTTCCACATGGAAATCCTTCTCAATTTCGCAGAGATATCCCCAAGGCCTTATTTCTGTGTCTTTTTATGTACTGCAATGGGGGTACCAAAGATATTTGCAATGTTTGTTTTTTAGAATGATGTATAGTTACATCAAATTCTTTAAAATGTTAACTGGCATCAGTTTCTCTGAGCTTTCGAGCGTGTCCCAGTTACGGGGACTAAATACTTGAGAGTGCTTTTTGAATGTTCTTCTCCTCTCAAAGACTGGAAAGTTATTTGAATACTTCAGAGCCTTCCCCACCGAGGCCCCTTTTCCTTTTATTCTTATAAGCAACCAAGGTCGAGCTATTATGATTTTATTCTTAGACTATTGAAAGAGCTTCCAAACCAATGTCTGTTTCTAATTTTTCCTTCTCCAGGCCATCCTATTTTCTAGATTGTTCCTTTATTAATTTATCACTCCCCAGGCATCAATGGTTTTACAAAATAAAGTACAGTCTTTCCAGCCTGACTTTTAAGACTTTATATGATATAAATTCTACGTATCTAATTGTACTCGTTTCGAGTTGCTTCCCTATCAGTGCTGGTTTTCTAGATAGTGCTCATATTTTTCTTGATTTTTTTTTCTGACCAATCTGCCCAACTAGAATGAAAGTCTCAAGTTCGAATTCATTTTTAAAAGCCCAGAATAGATATCATTATTTCTCTGAGCCTTATTTTTCTTATCACTCAAACTGGATAAGATTTTTTTTCCTTCTTAGAATGCCTACAAGACCGAGTTTGCCATTAGTAAAGCAGTTATCCTACAGGGGTTGGGAACAGAGAGATTTGAAGTCTATGTTATCTTCCTCTATTGCAGGCTTCATGGGCGCAAGGACCATATGCATCATAAACATCTTCTGACCTTTTTGGCATCTAGCTCAAAGCCTCTCACACACATCGTTCATGCATCATGACTCTGTATTAACTTGAATGAATGACAACTAAAACAAATGGTTGTAAATAAATAGGCCATTTTGCACATCTTTCTACCTTAGACTGCATCGTCTTAGAGAGTTCACCTGCCTAAATTTTTCTTGGGGTCTTGCCAGCTAGTTCTCAGAAAACCGAGAATCTAATAACACTGACATTTCTCCCTTGTGTGCTTTTGGAAGACAGGAGCAAAAAAAGGCAAACACGCTCCTCAAACTGCACTAAAGTAAAAAGCTCTTCTAGCTATTTTGTAATTTTATTGCAAGATGTAAATGCCAGCTTTACAGATCGAAAAAAGACTGCAAAGTCAGCAAAACCACATTGTGAAAATATGTTTGATTCTAGCATCGGTAGTTTTAAGACAAAACTGCTCAACAGACTGTATTTTTATTTGTATTTTTGTTTCGCTTCCTTAATTTTAACGATGCGTGAAACAGACTCTTTGTTTGCTCTGCCCTTATTTTACCTCCACATCAGCTACCTGAAGATAAGTGAGTTAGTTGCCAACAAGGTTTTCCTTCTTCTAAGCTGTGATCCTAAAAGAATTTATCATTTGAAACTGGCTTTTAAGTTTTTCTTTAGAAACCAGTAAGATGATTCTCTTTGCTAAAAGCTTCTGTATGTCAGAGGAAGCACACTTAGTGATAAATTGAAGAAAAGAAAATTGAAGCTACTCAAAGGCATTGCCGGCACAGCCCCTCAACAGAGTGAAAGAGGGACTCTTTCCTGGGAGCAGAGCAGCCCCATAGTTACACTTAGCCAATGTGTTCAACCACTTGGAAACAGACAGTTTGGATAGCGTGATGCTTCACAGTGGCCCAAATTCTTTCAGGTTCTCCTGTAGACATACAATCCATCTTCCCACCCCCGGAATCCAGCCTATGTCTTGTGTCTTGGTCTGGTCAAATATAAATGATGAAGTAATATTTATGGTTTCTAGGCTCAAGAGGCTTTTTAACTTATACCCTCATGTTTCTTCACTAGTGAAGAAGCCCCATATAACCTACCTAAGGATGAGAGAATAAATGGAGACAGAGACCTTAGACATATGACTAACGCCAACTGGGAATTTCTAGCTAACATGGCCACTGGTTTTGAACCAGCGGCGAGCTAAGATGACACCATGTAGCATCGAAGCAACATCCAACTGAGTCCGGTCCACCTCCCCAGTCTGCAGGGCTGGAGGGATGTTTGAAGCCATCAGGTTTTGGGGTTCCTACCCATCAATAACTTACTGATATAGGTGGCTTGGAGTTTTCATAAGAGTATGGTAATTTCACAAACAGTCAAGTGCATAGTGAATAAAACATGTTTGTACATAACCATCAGTTTGTATATGAGAAGCTACCTCTTTATTGCTGTTAAGAAGAATTCACTATTCTGATTTTTCTAGAAGGTGTTGAAGCCAAAGAAAATAGCCTTGTAAAATGTGAGCATGCTTTAACTTCAACAATTATGGATTGAATCCTTATAATGCAATAGGAATATTCTAAACTCTTAAATGTAGCAGTGGCCACACGCAATACAGAAAGAGAAAGGGAGGGAGGTTGAGATTGACTTTTAAAAGGTGGGAAGATAATAGACTATGTATATATATATATATATATATATATATATATGTGTGTGTGTGTGTGTGTGTGTGTGTGTATACATACATATATATGTATGTTGATAGACTACATAAACATATATGTATGTATATGTGTGTATATCTACTGATAGTATGTTAAAAGAAATTAAAGAATTTAATGAAGACTAAGAAAGAAAATATGCCAGAATAGGGTAATATTATTCCAGGTACAAGGGGCAGCAGGTGCAACATGAGATGCTGTAGGATGTTGACATATGTATGGAACATGCAGCATGGTGAGGTGTGTGTGGTGAGGTTTGAGGGGTGGTATGTGGAGCCCAGTTATGGAGAGCACTTTCGATTTTAGTCTATGTGGGATGGGAAGACTCACTAGAGCAGGAGAGCAATGTGATTCGATGCCTGTTTTTAAAAGCACTACTTTGAAAGAGTATTTCTGTGTTTGAAGATAATAAAGGGAAGGGAACCAACAGGAGAAGTAGGGAAGTCACTGAGAGAGTTCTTTGAAAAGGTCGGAGAAACAGCCTCATGGTAACCACTTAAGCAAGTGCATTTTTTTAATCTGGTGATTGAGCCCAGGGGCGTTCTACCTCTGAGTTACATCTACAGCCCTTTTTACATTTTATTAAGTTTTTCAAAGTTGCTCAGGTTCTCCTTAAGTTGCTGAAACTGGCCTTGAAAACTGTGCTCTTCCTGTCTTAGTTTCCAAAGTTACTGAGATTTCCAGACAAGTACCACCCCACATGGCTGCAAGTATAATGTTTTTAAGTAATAAGAAGAGTAAAAGTTATTGTGAAAGGAGAAGAGACATAGAGTTTGAAATGACACAGAAATACTTTTATATACCTGGAATTTATGTGCTGGAAATGTTATTCAATCTGTTTCAATGTCAGCTTGCTTATTTTGAAAATGAAAACTAATTCATTGATTGTAAGGATTAAATGTGTAAATATTGTTAGTAATAGTATATAATATAATAATATGTTTTATTATTATTACTATTATTACTTAGTGAGGACACAACAAAATAATGGCCTTTTATAAGTCAGGGAGGGGAGGCCCTCTCTGGAAACCATTTAGTTGAACTTCCTAGCCTCAAAAACTATGAAAAATAGACTCTTATTATTTAAACCTGCTGGTTTTGATAGACAGTACCCAGTTTCTGACCCTGCCATAGTTACCAAATCTCAAACAGAAAGTTCCATCTTCATATATGATGATGATGTCTCTGATTCTCAGACATTTCAAGATCTTTCATTGTCATTGTGATTGTTTATTTCCAGTTGATATATATTACACCAAGTATTATAGAGAAGCCCGGAGGTGTTCTGAAATGAAAACACATTTTACTCATCATGATAACATGATTATATTGTGCTTCAAAAAACAGTAGTGCGTTTATACGCAAAACCCATCATTTATGCTGTTTACACAGGTGGTACATGATGCTCCCAGGGAATATTACGTGCTTTGCAAAAAGCCTGTGGATTTGCCTCATATCCTGGTATTTATTTGCCTCCATCCTTGGTGTTGACCTAGAACTTGTCAATGAGGATCAGTATGCACCTGTTGCCCTGCCACCAGTGCTGTCCTTCTTTCTTTTCTCTTCCTTTCTTTCTTCTTTTCTTTTTTTCTTTCTTTCTTTCTTTTTTTCTTTCTGTACTGGGAATGGAATACAGGGACATTCTACCTCCATGCTATACCCTCAGTCCTATTTATTATTCTTTATTTTGAAACAGGTTCTCAATGAGTTCCAGAGGGACTCATTAAGTAGCTGAGGCTGTCCCGGAACCGTGATCTCAGCCTCCCAAGCGCTGGGCTGAGCTAGCTGCCCACACTGGTTCTTCAGACTGTACACTTTCATTTCTTTTGGTGAGGATCACTTAGAGCAAGCCAAGAGCCCTCTGACTCTCATCTAGCAACCACATCCTATTTGTCTTATGGCCAGAAGATTTTAGAAGCCAAGTTGAAAGACATTTGTTGAGAGGTCTAGTTCAAGTCTCTCTTATACAGACTAAAGCCCGGAACTTCCAATAGCCTGGCTATTTCGAGTCTGAGCCTATATGTCCATAAAACTTTTCTCTGAGCCACATTATTTCAAAGCTAACTGTAGTCATTTACATGTTTTACCAGTTTTTCAATAACATATTTTCAGAAGGTTTCTGAAGTCTACAAAAGTTCAGTGTTTGGGAATTATTTGCTTAAAATTTTAAAAGACAAACCAAGATGATAATAATGCATTCAAAACACTGCTCCAGTTCTCTTTCTGGCCTCTTGCATTTCACCATTTCACACCTGAGAATAGTCCAGTGAGCTCATTCTCATATAAATGAGAGGTTTGTGCTAAGGGCAGACACATAAAAGTAAGCCATGTCCAAGTAGAAAATAGTTTGATTTGACAATTGACCCAACATGAACACATACAGACATATCTTAAAGTATCATAGACCTTAGTGATCACTTATTCAATTATTTTAATTTTCTTAATATTTTGAAACATCACAAGTAAATGCTCTAGTTTTTCTTGTCCACACATTTTATCAAACTTCACATTGTGTAGAAGACAATCTTATCTGTGAAAGAGATTGTTATCTAGAAAATGAAAACAATGCTAGACTCCCATATTTGATGTTGTACAGAATATTCTCACTTTACAAAAATGTACACACCAAGACAAATACACATATACCAATCTACTTATCTTATATTTTTGTGGTGATGTAGCTTAATTCTAGCTAAACTCTTCTGAAAAAACTTACAAGATATATTCTGCTTGTAAAAGTCATAGTCAAGCTGGCCTGGGTGGTGCAGGCCTGGAATCACAGTACTTGGAAGGCTGAGAGAGAAGGATTTCAGGTTCTATGCCAGTCTCAGAAACTTAGTGAGATCTTGTTTCAAAATAAAAAATAAAATAGGGTTTAGGATATAAATCAGAGGTAGAAAACCCCTGGATTCAATTCACAGGAGCATCAAAGAAAAAGTCATAGTAAAGATATTGTGGGGGGAGAGAGGGAATAGATCCTGCTATAAAAAGATCAAGTAATTTTTTAATAAAAATGATAAAAAATGTGTAATAACCGAAACAATACATAAAAGATTTGCATAAGAAAAACTATTGCCATGATTTGACATAACCTATAGGAGATACATGAATTGATATTAATTCTTCTAATAATGTAGCAGTAAATAAAATTATATAGCATGTACATGTTCTTAGTATCTAGAGAGAATTTGAATGGAATATTTCTTAATGGATACAGAAGACTACTTAAAAGTAATAAGTAGTTATTCATATCATGCTGAAATTGTCCAAAGTTTATTTAATGATGCCAAATACTTTATACTATACTTAAAAAAAACTGTGCTAAAGTATGTCAGTTGAATTTGATTCTTTGACAGCCCAGTGAAAGAAATTTAAATATTCTCATTCAGTTCTTAAGAATAAAGAAATGAATATGATTTATAGTACCTCCTCACAACCACTCCCTATAGTCACCAGGCTCTAACATGATTGGAAATGTTCCTATACTTGGGGTCCAACTGTGAACTGCCAATCTTTCTGCTGAACAGTTCTTACAGGTCCCAAGTTCCCTATCTTCCTCTATGTAGTTTTACCTTAGAAAAATAAATAGAAAAAGGGAGTTCTGTGTTCAGGAAAGAATTCCTATTGAATTGGACTGACTGGATAATTGACTTGGCTGAAGTGATTGAATTTGTCAGTGACCAAGCCCCGAGAAAGAGAGGTCACTGGCCTGCCTACAGGCTTCATCTCTTCAACCACACCAAGAGCTGTCCTCCCCGAAAGCCTTCTCTGACCTTCCAACCCCATGCACAGCTCTGTCAGAATGGATCTTTCTTTAGGCGACAGTCCTCTTTTGAGATCCTTGACCTATGTCCTAGATATAAGAGAGCAGGTTATTTTCTTGGTTAACATTCTTACTGCTGTAGCTCAGGCATCCTGACCACACAATTTAGAAAAAAGGGAATTCATTTGCTTACACTCTCTGGGAGATTCTGGGTTCAGTCCATGTGGGGCTGGGTTCTTGGATTTCAGGCCACGGTGGTGGTAAACAGAGAGAGGGAGAGTACACAGTCTCTGCTCTCACATCATAGAGGCTGCAAGCAAAGAAGGCCAGCCAGCAAGGGGTGGGATGTTACAAGCACAACCTCTAAGGCCACACCCTCAGGGACCCACCTTCTCCAGCCACACCTCAGAACCTTAGGTTACCACCTACTAAATCCATTACAATGAGATCACAACCCTTATGATTTAGCTATATCAACCTTAAGCTTAATACATGAGCTATGCGGGGATACTCTATATCTGGCCATGACATTATTCTTGGAAGATACCTAAAGGGAAAGCATGAGCAACCCCTTAGAGAATCTCTTGTTGAATTATAAGCATCCCTAAGACCCACCAGCACTATTGAGAAATTCTTTATACTTATATTGGTGCCCTGTAATAACACATCATAATAAAGTTCAGAGTAACAGGGACATACAGCACAGCACTCGGTGAGCCCCCATCCCACCCCACTCTTTTCCCTCCTTTGTACATGATATTGAGATTGTTATTGATAATTTAACATATGCATATAGCATTATTTGAAGTGTTTCTTTAGTATTACATCCCACACACTCTATTAAAATGAATCTAACCAAAAGTATGTTGTATTTCAGATGCATAAAATAAATGCTTTTTTCATAAATAGGTGAATGAAGAAATGAGATGATACACCAAAGCTTCTAAAATATGCTTACAACACAAAAATGCCTTGTAAAGATTCGAATTTCAATCTATTTCTCAAAATTTAGTGGATACACATTTTTATATAACAATGCTTCTAAAAGTGTTTACAAAGTATAATTACCATACAGAGATTCAAATTGCAGCCATGTTCTCAAAATTTAGCAGAAATGAATTTTTCATCTTACTGTAACATTTTCATAGTAAGTAGTGAAAAAGGTTACATTTTACACCTGTTGATTCATTGAAACTGATATTTCATTGAAAATATTTAATGGAAATTTATAGATCAGTTATTTTCCACAGAAATTTTAAGTCACTGACCTTCAAGCTTTATGTTGAGAGTATAATTTACAAATATATTTTAGTAACCTTTGTAACAAATCAATGTTAACTATTTAAATTTGTGAAAAGATCCTCTTTATCATCATTTGTAAGCAGAATATTAACCAATTTAGTATGTATTTTGCAGTACCAATGCTCAATCTTATCTTTTTGTATTTTCTGCTAGCTGGAATTTTGAATAAGACAGTTTTATATAATTTATCCACAGCCAAAGGAAGAAAGTATGCTGTGGCCTTTTGGTATAGCAGTCTATAAATAAGCTTCATTAAATTAATGAACTTTTTCATATATATACTAGATTGAATCCTGTCCCTTACATGAATTACTGAGAACTAACCGAAGTTAGTTCAAGTATAGTAGCACCCAAATCAGTATCACCCTGCCAATGTTCTTTTGGTTTCTTAGAGCAACATAATTTGATGTTTTAGGTCATAAGAGCCTCTTTTAACTATTTACTTCTGCAGTATAATACACACAAATGGTTTCTTAATAGCTTTAATTTTATTTGTTATTTTTATATTTTGGTGCTGGGAATCGAACCCTCTGAGCTACAGCCCCAGCCTTTCTTATTTTTATTTTGAAATAGGGTCTCACTAAGTTACTGAGGCTGTCCTCACAACTTCACACCTCCAGTCTCAACTTCTCAACTACTAGGATCACAGGCATGTACCACCATGACCAAGAAATAGCTTTACTTTTAAATAAACTATACAATCTTCATGAATTCATTCTCATAAGAATATCATATATTTATTAACATTTGACCAGAACCATTCAAGCTATAATATTCTTTTATTGTTCATAGAAGTTTTCAAGAGGTAACCAGTTAATTTAGTGCTAAGTAACTTTACCTAAGAACTTTCATCATGATTTCTGGAAGCCCAGTGATGATCGCACAATATGTTTTTTGTTTATTTTTGGTTCTCAGTGACATGAAATTTGATTCAAATGTTTTTGCTGCATTAGGCATTGAAGGAGGCTGCAGCAACTATTTATCAAAGCTTTACTATGGGGAATGCAGAACCAGGAGAGGAAAACTTGGGCTAGGGATTGGGTTGCAGAATGGCTGAGCCATAGTTCCGATGACTCTGTGTTTGGGACAAGCCCTCTTTTCTCTATAGTGGCATATTTCCAGGCATTTTTGAGAAAACATAAATTTATATAATTTATAGCCATCCCCTGGGCAGTCCACTTCCAGTAGCAGCCGGTGTTCTAAACAAATTGACAACTAGGTATATCACAGTACTGTTTGGTTTTATTTTCTACAGTATTAGAAATAGCTTGGTTTTGATTAGAAAATAAAATTTTTTGTGTCTGGAATGGCTTTTGACAACTCTTTAAATAGCATTACTCCTAAAAAAAAAAAAAAAAAAAAGAACAAGATGTGGTTTGAATGATTTAGCAGTGCTAAAATGTCACATTTTTGAGATATTTATTCTATGGCTTTCCTGAATATCTGAGCTCAGCACCTTTCTGGAATTTAACAAGTTGTGTGTCAACTTTCCTGGGTAAACAATAAATTGTCTTCTTCTTTGAGTAGAAGTTTCTACTTTGAGTAGAAAAAAATCAGGATAGATTTTTTTCTGAAAAATAAATAAATAAATGTATGATAGTTTCACCTAAAAAAAAAAAAAAGAAAAAAATATTCTCTGGTAAGAAAGAAAGCAAAAAGAAATATTGAAATGTTATCTTTAAGTCATCAAAAGTTTGGTACCAGACAAATGAAACTGTTATGTGAGATTATCAATGTTAATATTGTATAAATTGCTATAATACTAGATGTCAACCAGTAAGCCAAGCGTGGGAAGGAGGGATAGGGAGGGAATGGGGTGGGGATCGGGTAGGGGCTAACTGGGCGAGATGTGCATGTATGTCCACAAAAGTATTTTCTTTATACCACTATGATGTATGAATACATTGCACCAATAAAAAATAAATTAAAAAAAATAAAAAAATAAAGAGAAAAAAAAAAAAGAAGTTGCCATGACGACTTGGCAAGCTTGGGCTCAAGAAGTCAAACATTAAGCTCTGGTCTATCTAGCTTTTCAGTATTTCCAAAGTTGTGCTTTTGTTTTTGGCAGCCATAAGTAAAACGTGTATTTTCACATAGTCATATGAGTAGTATGCAGTGGAATTAGATGAAAAGTCATGCATATTTTTTGCAGATAATCTATTCTTTTATTACAGTGATAGTCTTATTATTTCTGATAAGTTCAAGACTATTTCTCAACTAATTGTAGGCTTTCAATAATTAAGGAAAATGAAAAAGTCATTTTATCAATGTTACTTCAAAAATTATACTGAAATCTATTCTGAAAATTTGAAATTACATGAGAATAATTATGAGAAGTTGGCAGCATCATAGAATCTGTTACATAATTTGCCTAAAGATTATATCTTTGACCTCAATGTTGCCTAACTCTCTAGAATAACACTAGCAATAGGGATTAAAAATTAAATTTTTTAAATCAAACTCAATATTTTCTTTGAAACCATTTTTTCATAACACTTATTTGAAAATTAAATGAATCATACCATGTACTTTCAGACCTAATGATTTCTGGCAACTTGCACGAGTTTCTGTTCTTGTTATATGGTTACCTAGAATAGGACAAGAAGATGAGAGATGTTTCTTATCTAGACCTATAAGTCAGTCAAAGTCACCCTAACCAATGTTGCTTAAGTTTGGTTTTAAGTTAAAAAAAAAAAAAACCCTGTTTCTCATGATCCTTTTGGGCTGACAGTCCCCCAAGTGAAGGTGATTTAGGGAAAGAAAAGGTGGAACAAGTCCAGCAGTGGCTCACACTTTGATAAACTGGACCAGAGGGAGGGCTGTTGCTTTACAGTGCTCCTAGTTCGGGATTGTAATCTCAGTACTTAGGAGACTGAGGTAGGAAGGATGCCGGTCTGAAAGCAGCCTTAGCAACATAGCAAGATTCGCAGCAACCTTAGGAGATCCTGTTTCACAAATAAAATTTTAAAAGGGCTGGGGGTGTACCTCAGAGGTAGAATGCCGTGGGTTGAATCAGCAATACCATAATGGATGCACGGGGCGGGGGGGGGACGGAGGCAGGGAGGGAGGAAGGAAAAGGGAAAAGAAAAAAGAATAAAGGAAATTATCTCTCTTCTGGCTAAAGCCCTGAATACCGCAGCAGTTGGTCCTTCTTAGGTCCTGCGCTCATCCATGCCCACCAACCCCTGTGGCTGGTAGAGGGACATGTGCAAAATGGCTTGTGCCCAATGTGGAGGAAGGTACCCACCTCCGATGGTCAAGTGGCGAAGCGAGGAAGCCCAGAGGACTGTGTCCACATGAAAGACCCAACCTCAACGCCTTTGTCTTCGTAGACCTCAAGCAGCCAGCGCCATGTTGCTCCGTAAGGGAGGACTTGAAACCCTGGTCATCCACAGGCTCCCTTGAGCTGAGTGACATTTTTGTCTGTCTTCTTTCTTTACATCTCCTTTTCTTTTCTGAACTTTATACTCTTTCGTTGTGGACATTCACATAATTTCAGTAATACTCAAAGTTTAACTGAAGTTTTACGTAGAATCTTTATTAGGAAGGAAAAGTCAATTAGCTGTTAACATTTAATCACTATTCTCAAAGTCTACATTGTAAGTCTTATTCTTTCTTCTAATCCTGAGGCACAAGCCAGTTAAAATATGGTTTCGAATACCCCTTAATACCCTTTTCCTTTCAGATGACTTCTGAGTTATGTGGGATTCTTGTTTTGATTGAATTTCAAGAATACTTGTTTAATTCTTAAATTCAGCACTTAAATAATAAACATTTGACAAAATTAATATCCCCAGCTCTGTTATTCAAAGTATAGGCCTTCTCTTCTGTATATACCTTTTTCTTACATTTAGTTTAATGTCTTAAAGTGTTTTGTCTTGTGATTCCCCAAATCAAAAAGCACAATAAATTCTAACTGCATATAATGATACAAATGCAAACAGAATTAGCAAAAAACATGTGATTTGGGGGGGGTGTTCCTCATCAAATTTGCCTTATTGAGACACATTTTGTGTGTGTGTGTGTGTGTGTGTGTGGTATTGGGGGTGGAACCCAGAGGCTTTCAACCTCTGGGCTATACTCCCAGACCCATTTTACATTTTATTTGGAAACAGGGTCTCACTAAGTTGCTGAGAGCCTCACTAAGTAGCTGAGGCTGGCTTCGAACCCGTGTGATCCTCCTGTCTCAGCCTCCCAAGCGCGGGGATTACAGGCGTGCGCCACCACGCCCGGCTGAGACACATTTTTTTATTTAGTGGAAAACACAAAAAGTAAAGGCTTGGTAAAAGGCATTCTAGTGATTCTAATAATGATAATTCAAATAAAAGTAGGGTTTAATAGCCCAAATTAAAAGGAAAATGTATGTTATCTAAGTTTCTAGGGCAATTGACTGAGAAACTTAGTTTTATAGAAGAGAAATTTCAATTTGTTGTCACCTGATAATAATTGGAGCTCAGATTTTTCAGTTAACATTCCTTTCTTTTTTTTTCTTTTTCTATTTTGGTGGTACTGGGGTTCCTGGAAGCCCTTCTCCCTCCGGGCTACACTCCCAGACCTATTTTATATATATATTTTTAATTTCGAAACAGGGTCTCTTAAGTCAGCATGGCTGGCTTCAAACCTGCGCGATCCTCCTGTCTCTGCCTCCCAAGCACGGGGATTACAAGCGTGCGTCACCACACCCGGCTTCAATTAATATTTCTAAAGGACTTGTTATTTTGTTTGTTTGGGTATCAGATCTCTAACATTACTGTGCTAGAAAAGACTATTATACATAGGATATATTTTTTATATTTAAGTTTCTTATAAACTGTTAATTTTATATATGTGTATAATGTATATTTTATGTATATATGGAATAATATATATATATATATTTATATTATTTTCACCTTAATTCTATTCCCTTAGAGTTAAAATCGCTCAGTGGGATGTTTTGAAGACAACAAAACATTCCTAATTTAAGCAGAATTTTCATAGGTTCCGTTTTTGATGTACATTATTCTCTATTATTTCAGGAGGATACTGATCATAATTACTATATATCTCGGATATATGGCCCATCTGATTCTGCCAGCCGGGATTTGTGGGTGAACATAGATCAAATGGAAAAAGACAAAGTGAAGATTCATGGAATATTATCCAATACTCATCGGCAAGCCGCAGTAAGTGCTCGGACATTTCAAGATTTCTATTTTTTTTTTTCACTATGAAAAACTGTGGGATTAGTGGGCACATAGCCTCACCTGTGTGGTCAAGTACTTCAGTTCTGTGACAGCAGTGCACACTATGAGTTGTATATAAGATATTAAAGAAAAGGAGAAAGTTGTTTTGATAAACCATCTTTAGTGGAAGCATTTTCCTTAGGCTGCCTGATGAGTTATGTATTTGATTCATAGTTGTAATTCATTACAGATCATTTTCAGCTTAAAAGCTAACAGAGCTGTTTTTAAAAATTGCTTGACTTTGGCATCTTCCATTTTGCATGGGTTTACTGCTCTTGGTCTTGGAACAGATTTTAACTCGAAGCATTTGTGATTCAGATAAAAACATGTAGACTAAATTACAGGTTTAAGTGAAGAATTTAATATAAAGGGGAAGGATAACATCTAGAAGACGTCAAGCTGATATTTCAGCCGAGGCTTATCATTTCCCAGCCTTGTTTCCTTAAATAAATAACTACTCTGAGTCACTCTTTCGGCATCTGTAAAGTGGAGGTGATAGGGACTATTCCTACCAGCCATACTTACCTTACATGGCTATCAGTATCTCACTCTGTGTGCCAGGCTGAATGCCTAAATGGATTAGCTCCTTTATTCTCCCTTAGAATCCCGTGATTTCAGTAGAGCTCACATCACTGTACTGCAGATGGGAGAAATGAGTCTTGGAAAAGTCTCCAAATGTCCAGCTATTAAATGGTGAAACTGGGATGTTAACCAGTAGAAAGTCAATGATGCTATGACCCCAGTAGGAAAGCTAGAAAACCCCAGGGGAGCTGCCAGTAGCCTTGGGTGAAACTGGGGGACATTTAATAAAAATAAGGGCATTAGAAGCAGTAGGGATATAGTAAATATATTTTTTTTTTCTGAAAAGGAGACTGGACACCAATCTAGTTTGGGTTTGTGATTCTAGACAGTCAAGCCCTTGCTCAAAGTATCTATGTAAAACTGATCACTCTCTGATTTCAGAATGTTCACTGAAATGATTCAGAATATAATCATTTCTTGATAAATGGTAGGTTGAACATTTGAAAATTGGCTTTGTTTTGCTGGCATGGATATCAGTGCTGATCCTTTTGTCCTTAAAGCCTCATCAGCCTGAGTTCAGTGTGACTTTGTAGATAGCAGGACAAGTTGGACTTCTAGAGTGGAGAGCCAATATCCTCATTGTCATAGACACAAGAAAGACGAGGATAGCCGGGAGTGGTGGTGCACGCTTATAATCCCCTTGCTTGGGAAGCTCAGACAGGAGGATCGCACAGGTTCGAAACCAGCCTCAGCTACTTAGTGAAGCTTTCAGCAACTTAGTGAGACCCTACTTCCAAATAAAAAATATAAAATAGGTATGGGAGTGTAGCCTGGAGGTAGAAAGCCTCGGGGTTCCACCCCCACTACCACAAAAATAAATAAATAAATAAATAAATAAATAAATAAAGACGAGGTAAGAGAGTCTAGAGTTGAAGTTGTCTAGAGAGACACTGACTTCATAAATGTTCACTATCAAGCATTTTTAGCACTAGCCTTTAGTGTTTATATGTAGAAATTCCTCTATCAGAAGACATTTCCCATGAGTCAGAGTTTTCAATGTAGAGCACATATTTGCCTTTTAATCTGAGAAGCAAATGAACCCTTTCCTTGGTGAATTCCATCATCTCTTTTCTCTTCCCTATCCAGGCAACCCCAGGCAAGATGACAGATTCAGAAATAATTTTCTGTGAGATTTAGCACAGATCTGCAGAAGAGGAGAAAAGGAGAAAAATTAGATTGGTACAATGTCTATCTGGAATTTATTGCATTTGGCAATATTCCCATTCTATCACAGTGGCAGAGAGTGTAAAATTACTTTGTAGGAGTGGTTTGAAAGTTGTTATATCTGCACAGGGATTCCGTGAAGTGGTCCAGGCCTCGTGTCAGACACTGTGGGCAGTTCTAGAAGCAGAGAAAGTTAATCAGTTAAAATGTTAGTAATTCCCTCCTGTGTGATGGCGTAGCCACCATCTGTTCTATGTTGTCCCAAAGCTGAAGCAGTATGCCCTCTCTCTCCTTGAAGAGGACTTTTATCTTTGGAACAGGGTCTACTTGTTTGCCCTGTGACTTCACACTCTCTTAGAATCTACGTTTTTCCACCATTAGCACAAGAGTGACTTCGAAGGCAAGCCCAGTGACAACTAGAGGGAACTTCTGCTTGTCATAAGCCATGCACCGTTTTGTTGTTGTTGTTGTTTTGTTGTTGTTGTTTTGGGGTGTTTTTTTTGGTGGTACTGGGGTTCCTGGAAACCCTTTTACCTCCGGGCTACACTCCCAGACCTATTTTCATACTTTTTAATTTGGAAATGGGGTCTGTCAAGCCCGCGCAGCTGGCTTCGAACCTGTGCCATCCTCCTGTCTCCGCCTCCCAAGCGTGGGGATTACAAGTGTGCGCCACCACGCCTGGCTATGCATCCACTTCTAAATGTACATAATTGTTAGAAACTTTATTTTAGCTAGTCTGAAGTGATCATAGCTTTGTTTCTTGCTTCTTCAGGAGTATTTAAGCCAGCTTTTAGAGGTAGCAATTGACCCTGTGCTCACTTTATTTACTTACTAGAAGATTTAAAAATATTTTAAAAATATTCTTTCTATTCTTTCTAAGTGCAATAATTGAATCTGAGATTTCTAAATTATATAGAGTACTCCTTTCTCTTCTTTCTTTCTTTCTTTCTTTCTTTCTTTCTTTCTTTCTTCTTCCTTTCTTGTACTAGAAATAGGAATATAAGAGCATTCCACCTCTGAGGCTACATTCCCAACATTTTTTTAAATTTATTTTTTCGTGTGTGTGTGTGTGTGTGTGTGTGTGTGTGTGTGTGTGTGTGTGTGTGTTTGGTACGGGGGATTGAACCCAGGGGTGTTCAACACCCCTTGCTGCAGGATGCTCTATGTCTCAGCCTGGTCCTTGAGACAAACTCCAGAAGCTGAAATAGAATAGTCAGGCTTCTTTATTCACTAGTAAAGACCGCCTCTGCAGATTGCTACCGAGTTGACCCTGAACAAAGAACTCATGTGATTTTCATATGCTCTATCTCCCAATTTTGGGAAGGGAATCATGAGATTTTCTTTTACACCTAACATAAGCAAGGTACAGAAAGCAGAAAGAGGCCTTAACTCATGACTCTCCCCCCCCTCACTCTCATGCATTACCATGTCCAGCTTGGAATTTGCACTAGATGTACACATACTGGGATTTACTTTCATGGTCTTCCAATCTTTCCATTGTCCTTCTCACTTAAATAGCATTTAAATCGCTATTGCAGGCAGAAAAGGCAGATGCTAAAATTTAGGTTTGCAGTTGACCAATTGAAGCAAGAAACACGACTTCCTAAATACAAGAAAGTGAAAAAAATTGTATCAGTTCCTGGCATATGGCAAGCACTGAGGCAGGCATTTTATATTAAAATTCTGACAGATATTGGAGTATATTGTCCTTTATCCAGAGTCACACAGTATCAGTTTGCACTCTAGAATTTTCTGACTATAAGCCCAGAAACTGGCCTGGACTTGCTCCTTTCCCTCTGATGTTGATGTATCCAAGTCCACATTCTGTGATTTTCCTCTTTATTTCTGTATCCCTATCATTTAACTTCTTGCTGAGCACAGACTTGGATTCAGCAGCCAGCCTTCCTTACTAGAATTATTCTGTCTTCTCAGGCCACAGACGATGCTCTGAGTCCTAGCTCCCAGAGAAATGTCTCTGTCCTAATGGGATGAGTCTGAGGTAAAAAGTTCCAAGACCCTGGCCCTAACACTCCTTATTAGATGTTGGCCCCTCTGCAACTCAATTTTGTAACTTGGTAAAAAAAAAAAAATAGTAAAGATGCCTGTCTTGGCTGTAGCCACTTCAGAGCTATTCTAAGAATAATAATGAAATAGTTATGGAAAGATTCTGATAAACTTTAAAGAGTAATTGATTGTAGAGCATTGTTACTTGAAAGTCCCAATTCCTTAAAAGGAAAAATAATAATCTATGTCAAAGAAAAAACAGAATTTCATAATAGTGAAAGCAGTGAAAACATTTTTTTAAGTAAGGACTGTCATGACAGTGGGAAGAGATATTGGCGTAGAACTGGGCCCAGTTCTGAAGACAACATAAACAAATAGGGGTTTATAGTCAAGGACCGAGTGGTAGTCAGTGGATAGGAAATTAGCAGAAGGGAGCCTCAGGGGTCAAGGGAACTCCAGCTAAACGGACACTCTGGGCTTCTTGCAGTAGCCTGGGTCATGGTGGATGGCGGGTGTCTTGCTAAATTTAGCAAGGTGTTTTTGTTTCCTTCGCTACAACTGGATTATGCGTGAAAGTACACAGATAGGCCTATTAGAAGTTTCAGAAATCTGACTGGAATTGAACCAAGCAAAGAAAAAAGAAAAAAAAAAATTGTCAGAGTGTGATCAAAACTCATGGACGGAGCTCCCTGTTAACGTGACTTTCGATTTCTGCTAAAATTAAGTGACACAAAGACACAAAAGCCAAAGGTTAAGAGTTAGTGGAGAACGCTTCACAGAGAAGTCTGACTAAAATTTGATCAAGGGGGTAAGTTAAATAGATAAGTAGAGATAAGTGGACAGATGGATGAATGGGGAAATACATACAGGATGGATGGATGGATGGATGGATGGATGGATAAATGGCTATATTTGGTATAATAAAGCTTTATGTCCATATATGCTTTCTTTGCCAAGCAATTACAAATATACTTCTTGCCAGACCTAAATACACTCTTTCTATATCCCAATAAAAAGATTGATTCTTTTGTGTTGGGGGGGTTTACGGGGGATTGAACTCAGAGGTGATCTACCTCTGTGTTACACTTCTAGCCCTATTTTTTATTCTTTATTTTGAAACAGGCTTTCCCAAGTTGTTGAGGGCCTCTTTAAGTTGCTAAGGCTAGCCTTCTACCTGTGACCCTCTGATCTCAGCCTCCCAAGTATTGGGATTACAGGCATGTGTCACCTAAGAAAACACTAAGCAGAATAAAATTATTAAAGTACACAGTCCTCTTTTTATTTCTCAGTATCTTCATCATAATGCAGGAAAAGGCTTTAATAAATCAGCATTTCTGATGAGGTGATTGTTTCAACTCTTTTAATGGTCCTTGATAGAGTTCTCTTCATAACAAAAATAAAGTTTTCTGGAGCAGGTTCTCTTTTCCCCTCTCAGGAAATCAGTTACTACTTCAACTAGTGGTATTTCTATTGGTCTTACTTTGGAATAATACTTAGGTTGGAAGAAAGAAGTAAATTGGACTACCAAAGGTGACCTAAGTTTACTGTTTTCTCATGTTGCCCAATTTTGCTTTTTCTTCACATCAACAAGTGTGTTGATATGCTTTTCATTTTCTAAACAATTAATTTGAAAAAAATTAATTTGGTATCATTATTAGGCTGTGATCTAGACTATTGCATTGTTGTCTGAGTTCTCTGTTCATGGCGTCTAACATTGATTGCTTATATTCATTTTTACTTTCGATGGGTTGAGTAAGCTTTCTGCATTCTCTTTCAAGTTACTTTATTTCAAGCAAGACATGCTTTTCACCAACCTGAGATTACTTTCCTTTGTTCTTAGTATATCTCTCAAGTTTCATAACAGAGTTGGATAGGTTGTAGCAGCATGCGTCTCTATAGGTAAATTTTGGATTAATCCTTCCTTAAATATAAAAAGAAAGAAATTATATAAGTCAGATTTGCATTGCTGTAACAAAATGCCCTAGATAATTCAGCTCTAAAGAAGAAAGGTATATTCTGGCTTATTGTTTCACACGACTGAATATAGTTGCCTGGCCCAGTTGCTTGGGGACCTGTGGTAAGGCAGCATTGCGTGGCACAAACCATGGTGCAGAAAGCTGCTCATGTCATAGAGACCACGAAGTGAATGAAACAGGAAGAGCAAAAGGCAGGGGACCCCAACGCACGTTAAGGTCATGACCCGAATGACTTAAGTACCTGGTTGGCCATGCCTTTTAAAGATTCCATCGCTTTCCAGTAGTGCCAAGCTAGCAATCCCTTGACACTTAGGCCTTTGGGGGACATTCCTGCCCACACTATAGTAGAAACTACTTGACACGAGGTGATAGCTTAGCCAGTATCACTTACATTTTTGTTCTAATTTAATTCTAAATATTCAGATAAATCTGATAGTTATAAAGCATTTATGGGATTCTCTTTAGATATTTGCAAAGCTCAGCTAGTTCTTTAACCTCCTAAGAAACCAGTGTGTATTCCTAATGTGATAAACAGTTAAGTTCTTTAATAAAAGTAGGAGCTCAACAGCACAGAATTCAACTTCGTAAAATCTGAATTTACAACTGTGAAAACTGGAGAAAAAGCCCTAATTCCCTGTCACTTTCTTCCTCTACTAAACGGTTATGATACCGATTTCCATCCTACCTACTATATGCAGTAGATTCAAATGAGGTATTATGGTGGTTTGTAATGACTGAAGTATTTTAATAAATCTAACATTAATTCACCTTCCTATTATTGTTAATCTTAGGTCACATGTGAGGTTTTTATTTTATTTATTTATTTATTATTATTTATTTATTTAGTGTGTGTGTGTGTGTGTGTGTGTGTGTGTGTGTGTCTGGTACCAGGTATCGAACCCAGGGGCATTTTACCACCGAGCCATACCCTCAGCCCTATTTTTTATTCTTTATTTTAAAACAAGATCTCACTAAGTTGTGAGGGGCCTCACTAAGTAGCTGAGGCTGGCCACGAACCACGATCCTTCTCTCTCAGCCTCCCAAGTACTGGGATTACTAGCATGAGCCACCACACCCAGCTCACATATGAGTTTTAAGATTAGTTTTCTATGCTCATATTATTTGATAGTCTTTTTATGGAAAAGAATATCCTGTTTTTTTTTCCATTCAACAAAATAAACATCATCAGAGTAGCGGAGTTTTATTTCTGTGTATGCTAGAGAAATGGGGTAGTCTACCTAAATATTATGAATTTAGTAACCTCCTTTTTACTAATAATTACATAACTAGCTACATATCACTAAACCTTTAAGTCTCCTTTGTTATTTTTCCTGAATCTAGAATCAAATTTTAGACATTGAGAAGACTTTGAAGAATCTTGAAGGTAGATGCCTAATGAAATGCACAGTGATCAGTTTTTATGCATGTGACAAACCTTATTTTCTTAAAATAAGGAATTATTTCTAGCCTGTGAAAACTGTCATCTTTTTCTTTCTTTACTGAAGATGCTCTGCTAAAATACTAATAGGACTAGCAATGAAGCCCCTTCAGTAGCTCTCAATTAATAGGTTGCCAGAAATTCCTTATCATGCATCAGCTGAGAATGATTGCAGTGTGAGGTTTAAGTATAAAAAGTAGGCCATTTGTCTGATTCTATGGGGGCTAAACAATGGGGATGAACAGGGTACCATAAAAAGACATTCTTGGACCCTGTATTAATGGGCATCAATTTATGTAGCTTTTAAAAGAATTGAGGAATCACTAAATGTGATAAAATATGAAAAACTGATGAATCTTTATAAAACACAGAGAGGACCTCACTATTTTTTTTTATTTTAATTAGAAATGGCTTGCAATTTAAAAGTAAGTGTGTGTGTGTGTGTGTGTGTGTGTGTGTGTGTGTGTGTGTCTTTTGCGGTACCAGCGATTGAACCCAGGGTCATTCTACCTCTGAGCTATACCCACAGCCCTATTTTTTATTCTTTATTTTGAAACAGGGTCTCACTAAGTAGCTGAGGCTAGCTGGGAACCTACAATCCTCCTGCCTCAGCTCCCAAGTACTGGGATTACAAGAGTGTGCTACCACGCCCGGCTTGGTGTTTTTTGTTTTTTTTTTTTAAAGAAAAATCAGCAGAGGAGGATGAAGAGTTAAAACTGAACTTAGTCTAAATTGTACTTTCAACCCGTAATCGAGTTGTGAATTATTTAATCACCAGTGAACCTTGCCCACTGTGTTTTAAATCTAAACATGTCAGTTGAGAGGCATCTTGATCAAGTGTTAAAACATGTGACTTGGAAGCAGACTTCCTGGACGCAAACTCTCACTTTGCCGGCTATTAGCAGGGTAACCTAATTATGTTATTCTTTCTTCCTTTATTACTTGCCTTAGAGCATAACTAGAAATAATAAGAACACTTACCTTCTAGCATTGTCATCAGGGTTCCATGATTTAACATTTATAATAATGCTTAAAATGGTGCCTGGCACGGTGTTAAAGATGTCTGTTACAATGATCGTAGTACTCATCCTGCAAATATTTATTTTTAAGCAGTCATTATTCACTGACTGCAAAGTATAAAGCTTGTTCCTCAAAGGGAAAATTGTAATGGACGAAACCTAGGCTGAGCCTTCCACGCTGTAAATGATAAACTCATAGGAATATTTTTCTGTCCTGCCCTCTTTGAGGATCACTGGTCAAGGGAGTCACAAAACTGCCATAACCTCCAGGTGTATCGAGGCAGAATAGAGGTGTTGCAAGTCATTGCTCTTAAAATTTTTTAGCTAGCAGTCACCTCTACACTTCAGTTTTGTTTTTTTTTTTGTTTTTTTTCATGGAAAATTTTAGGTTATGCAAGTACTACCAAGTAAATAAAGTGAGTAATCCTATCCAGCAAAGAATCTCTTCATCCTTCTAGCCAATCTTACACTTGTCAATGTTTCCTTACTGCAGTTTTTAGAGTTTGAAAGACCATTTACATAACCCAGAGCATTGCTCCCAAATGCAGTCTAAAGGGGCAGCCTCAGCAGCACTGGGGTTATGAGAAATGCGGGGTTCCAGCCTGTAGTGTCCTGCTCCTGTAATCGCTACTCAGGAGGCTGAGACGGAAGGATTTTATGTCGGAGGCCTATCTCAGCAACGTAGTGAAACCCTTTTAAAATAATATTGTTCTGGGGGTACAGATCCAACCCCTCTCTTTGCCCCCATCTCAATCTGAATTTTAGCAAGAGCCCTGAGTGATTCATCTGCAGGCTCAAGTTTGAGAAGCCTCGAGAAGCCCCTGCTAGGCTTCTAGAGCAGTGGGGAAATCTCAAGGTGATTCCTTCTCGTTCCGACTCTCCCTCCTCTCTCCTCCAAGGGGTCTTGATAAAGTCCTGCTGCGCTTCCCCTTGAACAGTCTGACACTGAACTCTACCCGAATGCAAATATTCCCATTTCTCTGCTTGCCTCTTTGTAGTGAGGCACGCTACCAGAGCCCCAGTGTGAGGTGAGAAGGCCCAGGAGAAGGGGAGCTCCTGAATCTCAAATCCAGAGGAGCCAGCGCTACATAAAGTTTACATTTTATTTTGAAGTTTACAGATATTCCCCTGAAGAGTGTCATTCCACAAGTGTTGTTAATCAGACTCTCACTTCTGAAAAAAGTGCTGAAGCAGTTAGAATTTCAGACTCAAAATTCAATTCAATTGATGGACTGTATTTCTAAAAGACTAGGCAGTTCCCTGCCGGTATATTTGCATATTGATTAGCTCCTCTCAATGAACATTTTGATCTTTTAATTAGGTTTCTAATATTTTCACTCCCCAGATTAATGACCCATGTCCTGTTGGCTCCTCCTGGGTGGGAGAATTAGTTAGAATTCCATTTTTTGAAAATCTGACATGATAATATAAAAGACTTATTTATTTACTTATTTTTGTGGTACTGGAGATTGAGCATAGCGGCATTCTACGTCCGATCCTCACCTCCAGCTCGATTTTTATTCTTTATTTTGAAATAGGTCTCACAAAGTTGTGGAGGGCCTCACTAATTAGCTGAGGCTGGCCGTGAATATGTGAACCTCCTGTCTCAGCTTCCCAAGTACTGGGACTGCAAGCGTGCACCACCACGCTCAGCTGATAAAATCATTATTAAATATACTGTGCACTGCAAAATTTTATATTGGACCATGAGAGGCTCATTTATGGCCTGGAGGAAGGATCTCACTTGAGGAGAAGTTTGTGCAGTCCAATATATATATATATATATATATATATATATCTCCCTATTCTGTCCTAGCTAATATTGGATTGTTGTAGAAACCTATCTGCTTAAACATTTTCTGTCCTTGTATCTATACAGGCATGCATCACTGAGCAAAGAGAAATGTGTCCCTAGGCAATTTTGCCATTGTACCAACATCATAGTGTACTTACAAACCATGATGGCTTAATCGTAGGGGGCCACTGCTGTGTATTCAGCCTGTGATTGATGAAATATCATTATGTTTCACTTATTCATATAATTCTGTGTGTGTGTATGTGTGTGTGTGTGTGTGTGTGTGTGTGTGTGTGTGTGTGTTTGTACAGACAGACAGACAGAACTGAGCATTGAACCCAAGGGTGTTCTGCCTCTGAGCTATACCCATACCCATTTTTTATTTTGAAACAGAGTCTTACTAAGTTGCTAAGGCTGACCTCAAACCTGCAATTCTCTTGTCTCAATCTCCCATATACTGGGATTACAGGCATGCACCTGGCTATATGACTTTTATAAATTAAAGATATTTCAGTTATTTATCTTGATAGAGAAGGACAATTACCAATGAGGGTTTAACAAGAAAATCAATATTTGGGAAGTTTAAGACAGGTCTTTGGATCTATCCTTGAAGAAATGAAAACATCCGGTTCTCAATGTGGTACTAGAAAAAAGAGGGGCGGGTAATGCTAGGCAGGTCATTTGGTGAGAAGGAGCCCCTGTGTTGCCTCCAGGTTCAGGTGGAGCCCCTTTGCTGTGGCCCACCCATCATGCCATGGCCCCACCCAGCCAGGAGCTCTGTTGGTCCCATCCCTGGGCCTCTGTCCATTTAGTTTCAGAAGACTGCTCTGTGCCTCTCTCAGGTTTTCTAGGTTTCTTTGTGTGGCTTTAGCCTCATGCAGTTGAGTATTTCCTAATTATATTGTATTAATACTATATCTTATGGAAATAAGGTGAGATATAGGTTATCTGGGGCAATTGGGCAGTGCTTGAATTAGGATTGAGAATGCTCCCTTAGCGTTCATGGACAGCAGTATTGGAGGTGGGCTTGGTTGCTAAAGAGGGGTCTTCTAGGGGTGTGATCTCAAGGATTATATATTGTCGCTCCTCCCCTTGCTCTGACTTGGTTTTGGTCTCTGTGATGTGAGCGCAGAGCCCTTGACCCCTTCTCTCTCCCCGCACCATGCCCTGAGCTCCACAGACTATCCAGCCTGCCATGGACTGAACCACTAAAGTTTCCTGAACTGTGAGCAAATAAATTGTCCTTCTAAATTGTGGTAGTCAGATTACTTAGGTTACAACAGAGAGACTGCTGTTTGAAGCAGGCAGGTTTTACCTTCTGGTGACATCCCTGTGACTTTCCTCATTTGACTCAGCAGACACCTGGGCGTGTCTTCTTTGGGACCCGTAGACAGCCAGGACCACAGTGCACATTGGTCAGTTGTTATGTCTGCCAAGAACAAAGACATGGATGTCTGACAGTATTAAGGGCTCTAGGCAGAAAACACAGTTGATAAAGGCCTGTCAACAGGGAGGAAATGAATCACCTAGTATAAAAAGAAAGACAGAAAAATGTAGTTTTTGAGACTCAGTTTGGGAGTGAAACATTATCTGGATTGAAATCTTCATTTTACTATTATTTTTTATTATTTGTCTTTATGTAAACATATGTTTTGAAATAATTTTAGGCTTATAAAAATTTGCTTATAAGAAACTCTTAAAAAAAACTTTTCAAGAGTTTCTGTATCTTGAATGGATTGGTGTCATTATCGTGGGGAAGGGTTAGTTACCATGAGAGTGGGTTTGCTCTAAAAGCAAGCTTGGTGCCTTCTTGATTTCTCTTTTTTGGACACTCTTTTGCCCTTCTTCTTTTTATCATGCGATGATATAGCAAGAAGACCCCTACCCCCAGATGCCAGCCTCTTGATCTGGAACTCTCTAACTCCAGAACTGTAAGAAATAAGGCTCTATTCTTTACAAATTACCTAGTCTCAGGTATTCTGTTTTAGTTGCACACACCCATGGAGATACACATGATGACACTGTATCTCCTTACGGTGATGTTAACTTTCACTGCCTGCTTAGGGTGATTATTATATAACCCGAGATATCATTTCATCACCGTAAAGTTACGGTTTTGCTATTTAACTGATACCTTGTTGGAAGGTGACCTGGAACTATACAAACATATACTTTGCATTTTATCATACTTTTGCCTACTAATTTTAGCATTCATACTTGCTAAATATAGGCAAAATAATTAGCAAGATGTCTGTTTAATAAATGCTATCCCCATTCTTCTGACATCTGCAAATGCAAACATTATTATTATTTCACTATCCCCCAAATTAAAACATCATAATATCACTCAGAAATGTAATGTCTAGTTATAAAATCAGTTCTATTAGAAAATCAACTTATCTTCATTGGCTTAATACCTTGAAAGGGTATTGTGATGATATATTTGTGCATTAAAAATAGCATATTTAGAGAGGTAGCTGCTATGACGGACACTTTCCTGTACAAATCTCATATTAACAATTATTAACTCGATGCTTATGAAGGTACAGGAATTATTCAGCCATTTGATCCTCTTAATAGCTTTTTAAAGAAATACCTTGATATTACAGGTGAACAAACTATGGCTCGAAACATTTAAATGATTTATGAAATCACAGAGCTATTAAGTACAATGACTAGAATGTAATTTCAGTTCTTTTTGATTCCAACATCATTCTGAATTATTCAAAAGTTAAAAAAGAATGACTGAAAACTTAAAAATAAAGTTCCATTTCCTTCTTTTAAATGAAGATTGTAAAATATGTGCCATAATTAGTGAAGGAGTAAGACTAAGACTGCAATGATTTATCCTAAACATTTGTAGGTGAATGAATTTTATGAGGACTTTATTTGGTTTCAAGGAAGTTAGCTCATTGTTACAGGCATTTTGAAAGAATATACCCACCAAATTAAGTCAGATTTATTATGATCATCAAATGCTTTGTCAGTCATTTTTCTATTTGTAGGAAATATAAATCTTACTAAAAATAATCCAATATTACAAGAAATATTCATGCCAACAAGGCAAATACATTTTTCTTAAATTTCACAATTCCTCCTAAAGTTCACACCTGGCATAAACAAATGAAGAGAAGATAATGTGACTTGGGATTTATTTGCTCTACTTTTTAAAATGGATCATGGAAAAATGACATACATTTTTCTTTATAGATAATATTAAAGATATCCCCACCTATCTGACATTTTCAAGTGGAAAATATGCCCTTCAAAAAATTATACAAATGACTCAAAACAGGATAGTAAAATATGTGTGTAAAAATAAACAACTAGTCCACTATTTTGAATGTGTAGAAACTCCATATAGGCTTTAGATTCGGTACTATTATGAACCTTAGAGGTCAGCAATTATTAAAATTTTAGTTGCCACTAGTTTCCTTCCTTTAAGCTGCAATTAGCAGGATCATACCCTGTAAATATGAAGGATGAATATTTGGGTTAACCAGAGCAATATAGCTTTGTTACTGCATATAATATTACTACACTAATGAGCTTTTATTTTGTCTTTAAAATGGTTTTGAAGATTATGAGTTTTTCCTCTCTAAATTCTTAACTCTTGAGTATGTATGTGGTTCTTACGGACTGAACCTAGGGGCATTCGACTCCTGAACAATACCCCCAGTCCTGTTTTATTTTTTATGTGTAAACAGAGTCTCACTCAGTTGGTGATAGCCTTGCTAAGTTGTGCAGACTGACAGTAAATCTTTCTATCTCTGTTTCCCAAGAACTGGGATTACAGTTGTGGAACACCCTGCCTCCCTAGATTCTTAACTCTCGTTAAGATGTTCCTAGCTTCAAGGTTTGCAGGCATTGATGAATTAACTTATCTCTGTAATACAGAAGATGTTAAATGAGAAGAGGGTACATTTAGGATTATAATATTTGTGTTGTTAAAAGAGATTTAGTAGAGATGATAATGATTGTCTAAAAACCAATAGCAATAGACAAGCAGAAAACAGAGGAAGAAATGTGGGCACGCTTAGAAACTAGGTGTATGGCCCTCAATGTGTCTGATGGCGTCTCTTGGCAATAGAAATTTCAATGGGATATGTGCCAAGGAAGTACCATGTGCTTTTAAAGGTCACAGTCACGAGTGGTTGTGGCTGCCGCACACTTACACCAAACCACCTGGATCTGTGGACTTCTCCCAGCTCTTGAAAACACGCTTCCTAAATTTATACTCTGCCATATGACAAAGTAATACTTCTGCTTGTTTCAAAATTATAATTTCTCTTCTTTACCATATGACAAAGTAATACTTCTGCTTGTTTTAAAATGATCATTTCCCTTCCTTTGCAATATTTAACCACTTTCCATAGAGCAAAGATATAGATTCTTACTTTCTTAAACTGTCAAATAAAAGAAATTCAGTTGCTTTTATTATACTTCTCACATCTTTTAAAATTTCACTTCTGAGCTTTAAGTGCTTTCTTGTTTCGTCGGTGTTAGGGCTCAAACTCAGAGTTTTGGACTTTTATTTTGTATTTTGCTCAGACCCTTAATCATTTAATTGAGCCCTCATATAACTACTTTCTTCATTTTTAATTTATCATTAATTATTTCTTAAGGGATGAGATCCAAGATAACAGTGTCCATGGTAGACTTTTCACACCATAGTTTCAGAATGAAGTTTTGTTTTGCTTATAATTGGTTTTTTGTCACAATTCCCAGGGCATATTATCCTTTTGGTGACAGAAGAGTTCTTTGTCCCATACAGGACTTGAGATCATTCTTAAATTGTTATATTACATATTTAGATGATGCATAACCAATTAGTGACACAGAAAGTTTTCTCAAAACTAACCAAAATAGCCCTTTTTTCTATGTATGTATGTATGTATGTATGTATGTATGTATGTATGTATTGGTGGTACTGGGGTTCCTGGAAACCCTTCTAACTCCGGGCTACACTCCCAGACCTACTTTATACTTTTTATTTGGAAACAGGGTCTCTTACTGGCTTAGAACCTGTGCCATCCTCCTGTCTCCGCCTCCCAAGCGCGGGGATTACAAGCGTGCTCCACCACGCCCGGCTTTCTTTGTATTTATAATCTGCATTGGAGGCACTGGCTCACCATTCATCCAGCTAGAAATCTGTGTGTTAGTCTAGATTCTTCTCTCTCATTCAAACTTCGTGTCCAATGATCACGAAGTCCTCCGGTTTTGCTTTGACCCTCTCTTCCTTTCCGCTTTAGGTAGTGTCTCCTGAGGAATTCACTCCAGTGCCCTGTGCGCTGGGTCATTGTCTTCTCCTTCTGCTCATTCGGCATGATTGCATTGTTTACCCTTGAGTGACGCTGTCCCCACCACTGAAGGCGGTGAGCAGAACTTCTTCGCTGTCCTACCCAAAGCTCAGTGTCAATGCCTGGTATATACAAGGTGATAAATAAACGATTGTTGATTGGCAACTGGATGAATGAATGAACAAGTCAACCTTTCATCCAACTTCCCTTATATCTGCTTTCTCTACCATATGGAGACACAATGATCCAAATATTCGGTAACAATAATATCAAATATATAATATTCATTTAGTTTCGAGGTGCTTCATGGAAGTTCAGTGCTCAATTGTTCATTTATGCCTTTGTATCTGTGCATACGCTATATGTATATATATATATGCTGTGTGAATATGTATGTTCTTGGGTGAGATTAATAATTTTCCAAACTTTGCCTTTACATATGACTCATCTCTGTCTTACTCTCTTCTTGATAATTGAGATCATGGCTTTTGCCATTCATCAAACCTAGGTTCAAATTCCAGTTTTCAAAGCCAGGCGAGGTGGCATAAGCCTGTACTCCCAGTACTTGGAAGGCTGAGACCAAAGGATTGCAGATTTGAGGCTAGCCTCAGCAATTTAGATCCTCTGCAAGGTATGAAATCCTGTTTCATAGTAAAATAAATAAATAGGACTAGGGGTGGATCTCAGAGGAAGAATGATGCTGGGTTCAATCCACAGGACCACAAAAATCTAGTTTTGCCCTTGATACTAGTTCTCTATAAGAGGAGTAGGTGGCAAAAATCATTTCCCATTCTGTTGGCTCTTGATTGAGGTTCTTGATAGTTTCCTTTGCTGTACAAAAGCTCTTCAGTTTAATGCAATCCCATGTATTCATCCACCTTTTAATTTCTTGTGTCTTTGGGTCTTATTGAGACCATTTTTATCTGTGCCTATGTGTTGCAGTGTTGGACCTATGCCCTTTTCAAGGAACCTCAAGGTCTCTGGTCTAATTTCCAAGTCTTTGATCCATCTTGAATTGACTCTTATGCAGGGTGAGAAAGTGGGATTTATTTCTATTTTTCTGCATATGGTTAACCAGTTTTACCAACACCATTTGTGGAACAGGCTATCTTTCTTCCAGTGTATATTTTTGGCCCGTTTGTAAAAAACCAATTGGCTGTAAGTTGTCAGATTTGTTTCTGAGTCTTCTATTTTCCTTTATTGGTCTATGTATCTGTTTTTGTGCTGATACCATTACTGTTTTTATTACTATGACTTTGTAGTATAAAGTCAGGTATTGTGGTTCTTCCTGCATGGTTCTTGTTGCTGAAAACTACTATTCTGGGTGTTGTTGTTGTTCCAAATGAATTTAAGGACTGATTTTTTTCTCTGTAAAGAATGACGTTGGTAATGTAATGGGTATTGTGTTGAATCTATAGATCACTTTTGGAAGTATGGCCATTTTGATGATATTTATTTTACCTATCCATGAACATGGAAGATCTTTCCATCTTCTAAGGTCTTCTCTGATTTCTTTTTTCAATGTTTTATAATTTTCTTTGTAGAGGTCTTTTATCTCATTGGTTAAGTTTATTCCTCAGTTGTTTTTTTGTTTTGTTTTGTTTGTGGTATATCCTGAGTAGAAGTGTTTTCTGGATTTCTCTCACAGTGGATTTATGGTTGAGTCATTCTTATCCACTCTGATTCTGAGTAAATTTCACATTAAAATTATTATAATGTGAGCCTTCTCAGCTGTGTTCATGTGCATAGAGAATGCTAGGGGAGAGAGCTTGGGAACATGTTACTTGGGTTAAAAAGTCAGGGAGACTCTAGGACCTCACACTGCAGCCTCTGTCTGTGCCGTGTTCCATACTGAAACTGAGGGAGATTGTTTCCAACACACCTGCAACTTCCGAGCTCCAGTACCATCTAGTCTTTTCATCTCAGGTGCACGGGGATAGCCAAAGGAGGAGGGCAGTTGAGCAACCCCGATCAGCGGTGGGAGTTGGCAGTAAGATGATTCTGAGAGCTGTTTTCCCTCCTGTTTCTTAGAATCTGCACAGGGACTGAGGCTTGGAGTGCTATAATGGTAACACATCCTGTTATTGGTTTTTTCTTTATTTGTCTTACTTTCCTCATGTTCTTAGCCAATGCCTTCTAGGATTACATTCCAAATAAACCATTTTTTTTCTACATTTTTTTATTTGTCTTGGTTTCTGGAAAACTCAAACTAAGCCAAGACTTAAAGAATATGGAAGGAATGACTGTCCAGGGCTGAGAGACCAGTCTAGGGAGGGAGATGCCATGTGGAAGTAACAGAGTCAGCCCTCAAGAGTAGCAGGTATGGGAAGGAAACGCTGTCCTGTGCAGCTGAAGCAAAGCGTAAAAGGGAATGTTTTGAAGAGGCAGGGGAGTTGGTGGTGGATCTTAAAACTCATTTTAAGTAAGTTGATATCATTACTAGGGACAATGGAATTCTAGACTGAGTGATTTAAAGTAATTCAAGGAGAACTGGAGACAAGGCGCATTAGGGGAAGTTATTTCTAAAATCATGACCTACACTAGGGAAGACAGCCAACGGTGACTGTAGAGAAATGTGTGGATTTCAGAGCTGTATAGAAGGCAGCATCTTCCTCAATGCCATTGCTGTTCTGTAGCAGGGTAAGGCAGACCACAGTGATGACTGTGGTAAACTGACCATTTAAATAGGAAAGCATGTCAATCATTGATGTCGCTTTTTATTTTTTAGTGGTGCCCAGAATTGAACCAAAGGTATTCTACCTCTGAGATACATTCCCACCCCTACTTAATTTTTTATTTGGAAACAGAATCTCAGTAGATTGCTGAGAGCCTTGCTATGTTTTGAGACTAGTCTTGAGCCTAGAATTCTCCTTCCTCAGCCTCCCATGTACTGGGATAACAGGCGTGCTCCACCACATGTAGCAAGGTATTGTTCTTAAGGAGAGTGTGCTTTTGAATTCTCTTTGAGGGTGTGTGTTCTTCAAGAAAAAAGTCTTTATGTAGGTAGGTATGTATCTTAATCTAATACCAGATATATTTAAATATTAGCAGTAGCTAAGAAAACTCATGTTAGTTTCCTCTAGTTCATCCTTGGTGGTTATTGATGGAGTTAATGATGGCTATTTACACACAACTGTGTCTGGCAATGAGAGTGCTTGAGGGTGTGAATTCGATCAGCTAACTGGTGAGCAAGTAAACAAATTAGAATGATGGAAAGCGATATACTACAGCAAGCGCCTTTAGGAAATTATTTCTGATCTCTTCTTTGAGATGGATGGTTTTGCCATAGCACCTTTTGTCTTAGTGTTGCTAGTGACCACTTGTTTGAGGAGCACAGTGAGAATGAGGTTTATTGTTGCAGTTAGCCAGCACAAAAGAAACCGTTCATGAAGATGGCTTTCATTAAAAGGGAAAGAAGACCTACTCGAAGGCCACTGTACAATTCAAATGATTAATTTCATGCCTAGTCATTAGGAATCCCTGATGATTAAACGAAAGCAATCATTTGCAAAATGGAAAATTGGGAGAAGCTATATTCCAATAGATATCCTTCTCTTTTTTGTTAATTTGTATGTTGACAGAGATATAGAGTAGAAATTGTAGAATTGTAACATGAATGCCTATAAGGAGCTTGTACTCACTTCTGGGATCTAAGTCAGTGAATTTCTTTTTCTTTGGATTTTCTTTAAATTTCAGGTTATCAGTATATAACTAATAATACAAGCACTTCATATCACTCTAAGCATACAAAAACTAGGATTTTGTAAAATTTTGTATTGTGTTGTGTTTTAAACACTTAAGATATTATCTAATTATTTCAATATTTTATATTATCTCAAAATATATTATTTTGAAAATGCACATTGTACATGCACCTACACATATGAATATTCTTTTTATTTTAAAACTTACTTTTATCGGTGCATTGAATCTCATATCATGATATACTTCAGAGTGATAGGGACATACATGCACACAGTAATTGGTGAGCATTCTTTTTTAAATATTAAGATTCAGAGACTTCCGGGAAGATGGCAACGGAGCAAAACGGGGCTTATGAGCCCCGCTAACAACCAATCTCTATTACCACAAAATCAGCACCTTTCATAGCCAGAAAACACCATCAGCAGAGAAACAAAAAAATGTAAGTTTAAGGGACAGAGAAAAAGAGGGCTGGAAAAACGAGACACCAGAAACCAGACCGCAGTGCTGCAGCCGGAGCCATGGCGTGAAGCGGCGGGCGCCATTTTGCCTTGCAGCACCAGGCTCCAGGGAGGAGGGGAACTCATAGCAGAGCTCAGAAAACAGAGAGGAGATACGCTGGCCTCACGCCCGAGAACGCGGCAGCAGCGCCTTACTGCTGGCGGCGGCGGCGAGTTCACCGGACGGCACCAGACCAACTCACTCAACAGCCCACCAACCTCCAGAGAGGAGCGGCGGACAGCAAGCTGAGGTGAGCCTCTGCTGAACAGCCGGGCGGGATTCAGCAGATTTCTCGGCGCAGTGGGCAGCTAAAGCTCCCAGGGGCTGGGCTTAGCGCACCCTGAAGGGACTCAGATTGGAGTTCAAAAACAGAAAAGAAATACGCCAGCCTCACGGCCGAGGGCGTGACAGCGGCGCCATATTGCTACCAGCTGCAGCAGCAGCGAAATCACTGAGTCCACGACAGCTCCATCTGCGCACTCAACAGTGAGTCAAAGTGCGGCCCCTAGAGGAGAAATCATAGTACTGTACTCCCAGGGACTTGACTCAGTGGGGGAGTGGTGGTTGCAGAGATATTACACCATAAGAGAACGCCCAACCTGGCACCCCCCCATGGTCTAAAGCAGCCTCGATTGACTCTCTGGGTCTGAGACTCTGCGATACAACCCAGTAAAGGAGTAGTGGGGACTGAGATACCACAGACTCGAGATCCACAGCACCTTAAGTGAAGTCATAGTGACCCAAGGGAAGAACCCAGAGAAGGCACAAACTTCTGAAATCATGGGAAAGAGGAATAACAATGGAGCAATGAATGCCCACAACCCCACAACATCAGAACCTGATAAAACAGAAATTCAGAGATTTCTAGAAGATCAAATCAGGAAAATAACTGTAGAAATAATAGAGGTGTTTCGAAAAGAATTCAGAGAGAGCCAAAGAGAGATAAAGGATGCAATTAATGAAGTAAAGGCCTCAATTCAAAGTACAAAAAACTGATTCGACCGACCACATGGAGAATAGAATCTCGCTCCTAGAAGATGATCATTCAAAAAATGAACGCATAATTTCTAATTTAGAAAAAAAAATCCGACAGCAGGAATCTGACATTGAACAAATATGGGCCCATTTTAAGAGAGCTAACCTAAGAATAATTGGAATAGAGGAGAGAAAAGAAGGTAAAACCAAAGGGATTAACAATCTTTTCAAGGAAATAATAGCAGAAACTTTTCCAAACATAGAGCAAGAGATCGATACATAGGTCCAGGAAAGTTATAGAACTCCCGTTAGAGAGGAGCAGAGAAGAGGATCCCCACGCCACATAATTGTCAAAATGACCAATGTGGAAGCCAAGCAGAGAATCTTAAAGGCAACAAAAACAAAGGGCCAAGTGACATTCAGAGGCAAACCAATTAGAATCACTCCAGACTTCCCAAACCAAGTCATGAGAGCCAGAAGGGCTTGGAGTAACATATTCCAAACTCTGAAAGAAAACAACTTCCAGCCAAAAATTTCCTACCCAGCAAAACTTTCTATCAAATTAGATGGGGAAATAAGAAACTTCCATGACAAACAGAACTGAAGGAATTTATGCCTTCAAAACCAGCACTAGAGAAAATACTCAAAGAGATTAACTACAAAGAAGAAATGGGTAACACACACCAGAACCCGAGAAATAAGATTTTCCATCCAACAGACAACTAAGATTGGTTATCTGTGGAGATTCATTATATATGTTAGTCTTTTACCTATCTCTAAATTGTATTGTTTGCTTTTATTGTTGCTAATTTTTAGGATTTCTAGTTGGAATATTAATATACCTTCAGATATAGCATTTGGAAATATTTTATCCCATTCTATCAGTAACTTTTAACTCAACTCTGTTTACATTGTCTTTGGATATACAATATTTTTTATTTTTTTAGGAGTTTGTATACTCTTTTGTTGCCTGTGCCATTGAAATCATACCCAAGAAATCACTGCCAATTTCAATGTTGTGAGGTTTTATGACCCAGATTTTCTTCTAAAAGTTTATAGTATTGAGATTTATCTTTAGATCTTTTATCTATTTTGAGTTAATATTTGTATATGTGTTAGGGAAGGGTCCAATTTTATTCTTTTTCATGTAATTATTATTTTTCAACAATATTTAGTTAAAAGATTAGTATTTCCTCCACCAAATATTCGTGGAAACCTTGTCAAAAATAACTTGACAATATATGGAAGAATTTATCTCTAGGCTTTTATTTAACTCCAATGGTTTATATATCTGCCTTTAGAACAGTACTACACTGTTTCAATTATTGTAGCTTTATATGGTTTGAAATCAGAAAATATACATCTTCTAGCTTTGTTCTTCTTCGAGATTGTTTTGGGTATCTAGAGTCCATATTCCCTATCAAGATAGATTTTTTTCTGAAAAATAAATAAATAAATGTATGATAGCTTCACCTAAAAAAAAAGAAAAAAATATTCTCTGGTAAGAAAGAAAGCAAAAAGAAATATTGAACTGTTATCTTTTAGTCATCAAAAGCTTGGTATCAGACAAATGAAACTGTTTTGTGAGAGTATCATCGTCAATATTGGATAAATTGCTATAAAACTAGATGTCAACCACTAAGCCAAGCATGGGAAGGAGGGATGGGGAGGGAACAGGGTGGGGATTGGGTGGGGGCTAACTGGGCAATGTGTGCATGTATGTCTACGAAAGTATTTTCTTTATACCATTATGATGTATGAATACATTGCACCAATAAAAAAATTTAAAAAAATATTCAAAGCTTCAAAGCCCTTTTGAGATAAGAGAGGGCACAATTTATAAATAAACTCTATGTTACTCCATTTTCCCTCATGCCAAGTAAATATAGCTTTCTAGTAACCAGTTTTATTTATCCTATAACTCTTTTTTTGCAAAAATAGACAAATTATGCTGAATCTGGAGAACTTGTTGCATTGAAAAAATAAAAAATGTCTTCAGGTTTATATTTCTAGATGCAAGACAATTTTCTCCCATGAAATGTCCGTTTATTGTGGGATGTACAGGAAGCAAATTGAATCTGTAGTAGTTTAAAATGAAATCTTTTGATTTTAATTCACTGAATCATCATGAATATGTGACATATTTTACTATATAGGGGAACTGGGCAAACTACAAAGAACCCCCAAGTAAATTATTCATCAGATTGACAGATCTGACTATTCACTGGAAATCAAATATGCAGTTAGCAATGGTAGGGAGAATAGCTTGAATTAGGTTTAAATTTTCAGGTAGTTCTTACAAATTAGGAACAGATCAACAATGCTAACAGCCCAAATTTATTCCTTCATATACTTCAAACATTTAGATACCAGGAAAAATATTCTCTAGTACCATCCAGAGATCATTTTTTAAAGGTCAACTATAATAATAATGGGGTAGAAGCATTAGTTTTTGTTTTTGTTTTAAGGGAAAGACTGTTCGTGTCACATTGATGAATCTGCACATTACTGATTTTCCTCTCCACTGTTGTTCCTTGCAGAGGGTGAACTTGTCCTTTGATTTTCCATTTTATGGCCATTTTCTACGTGAAATCACTGTGGCAACTGGGGGTAAGTGCTTTTCTACCATTAACTATAAATAATCTATAGTTTCAGTATAAGTTATGAATGTTAATTTACTCCATATTTCAAGAAGGAGGATCATTAGGAAAACTAATAGCAAAGTCATGAGTACGAACAAAATCTAAGGAATTGGAAAAACTTACAAAGTACAATTTTCAGCTTGGATTCACCTCTGCTTACCTTCTAAATTTTTATTCCTTTTATTGTATGGTAAGATCAGACTACTGGAATTGAGTACAAAAAATGTTCTAAGGAGAATTGGTGATGTATTTTTATTTTCTCTTACTCTATATAGTTGATAGATATAGATATATAAACTAAAAAGGGAGATAGACACAGAGCCATATGCATATTGCCTTAAATCATTTATTTCTGTTAAAATTACCTATATTGACTGACAACTCATTGGAGAGCCCTAAAAGTAAAAAGCTGAAATCTAGTTTGAATATTTAAAGCTTTGCTCTTTTCTACAAATGTGGAGGTTTATTTAGAGGTGAGCAGTATCTTAGCAAAGCAATTATCATTCTTCATAGCATTTCCCCAAAACTGAGAGTATGTTAATCCTAAAATGCCACTCACATAGAGAAGCAAAAATTCAGAGGATGTGTCCCTATAGGCTGCAGACTGAGAGGAGAGAGAAAAGAATGAGTATAAAAAGAAAAATAAAGGAGCCCTAAGCAAAGAAAAAAGTGAAAGAAGAAAAGGAAATCCATAGGGATAAGAAAAGGCCATGAGAGCCTACATCCAGAGCACACAGACCAGAGTCCCTTCCTCCACTGGTCCCGTTGATGTTGTTGTTGTTGTTGTTGTTGTTGTTGTTGTTGTTGTTGATGTGTTGATGTGTGTGTGGTACTGGGGATTGAACACAGAGGCATTCTGCCTCTGAGCTATACTCCCAGCCTTTTTTACTTTTTTATTTTGAAACAGGGTCTCACTAAGTTTCTGACCTCTAGCCTGCAATCCTCCTTTCTCAGCTTCCTGAGCAGTGGAATTACAGGCATGATCACCACGCCCTGCCTCTGATCTTCTTATTAGTCTTTTAAATAGTATGGGAACCATATTGATCATTCTTGCCCTATTTTAATATAAGACATAGACTTAGAAGATAATATAGGGCTCAGGAAAACAATTGTAATAAGAAACACCAACAAACAAAAAGGTTTTGAGCACCTATTTAAGGTCACAGAAGGCCAGGCACTAGCTCATGGTTATGCTCGTGGTCATACAAGGTGAGGCATGAGCACATGGTCACAGGGGACAAAGCAGAAACGCGAATCCTTTAGAAAATGCAAAGGACAGTGAAGCTCAAACAGCCATGAGAACCATTTATGACTTTATGGAGAAGTGATTGTTTAAGGTCTTCATTGAGGGATGTCATAGCATCTATGGTTTTTAGAGAAGAAAGAATAGATCCAAAGGAGAATATTCTGAGAAAATATATAGAAGAGGATATGGGTTACGTTTACCGTTTAGGAAAATGTGATATATTGAGATTAAAAAAGTAGGCTGGAAAAATTTTACACAATGCGTCATGGGTCACTTTTAGTCATTAGTCCTTAAGTAGGTAAGTAATAAACTCTAAGAAGATGTCAGGAAGATGGTGCATGTCTATGCATGCCTATAATCCCAGCAGCAAGCAGGTGAATCATAAATTGAAGGCCAGCCTGGGCAACTTAGTGAGACCCTGTCTCAAAAAATATAAGGCTGCAGATGGTAGAGTACTTATCTTACAATTGTAAGCCTTGAGTTTAATTGCTAGTACTACCAAAATAAATAAATAAATAAATAAATAAATAAATAAAAAATAAATAAAAAATAGAAAGGTGATGATGAGAAGGAGGATTTGACATTTTATGATAATTTATAGCATAAAAGCACTGGAGTTAGTCCATTTACTTGGAAGAATAGGGCAGTTGTTTGAAAGGTTTGGCGATAGTGTTTCTACAAAGCAAGAAGGAATGAAGCTGTTGACAATTATGAACCAAGCAGAGGAGCTCATGTTAGTGAAAACCAAAGGCTTCAGTTATGAAACTATCACATTTTGTGTGGAAAAAGGATTATATGCATATCAGTTATTCACAAGGACTACATCTTTTGAGTTCACTGTGTCCCAGTAAGATGACCGGAAATATGGTTGAAGTGTTGAATGCAAAAGAGAAAGACTGTCAGGTGTGGTTGCACACGCCTGTAATCCCAGTACATGGGAGGCTGAGATAGGAAGGAAGATCACAGGCCAATCTCAGCAATTTAGCAAGGCCCTCAGCAACCCAGCGAAACCCTGTTTCAAAATTTTAAAAAGGGACAGCAAACCTGAGAGTTGGACTCAATAAGCCATGCATTATATCACATCCTCTCGTGTTTTTAAGGTATGATATTAAACATGGTGTTCTCGTTATATGGTTATTAGGTATGTTTTGTGACTTTTAAATTGCCAATGTTCCATTGAATTTTTAAAAGTGAATTCTTAGTCATGTGCTTAAAACCTGTACACACAATGGAAAAATTGCATTTTCAATACCTCAAATCATTTGATCTTTAAAACCTATGTCAATGATTCAGCTGCTATGGATTAGGATGTCTTTTAGTAGAGGCTTGGTGACCTCAGTGGATGACCATATCTACTTTGCTGCTTCAATTCAAACTGGCTTTTCCTTTGAAAAAATTAAAAACCTGGCATCTTGAATAATCTGCATCTTCTTTGATGAACAGAGGAATGCAGACACTCCTTTTTTAATTTAAATATGCTAACTTGGAACTTGCATATGCAAACCTCTATGTCTTGTTTCAGGAAGCATTGCTGAGATCATGTAGCCATGGGCCTAAGTTTTCACAGAATGAAACCAGAATCTCCTGGAGAAGTGGTCAGCTACATCAGGAGCTCGTGTGCACTTTGTGGTTCATTCATTGAATCAGTTCTGAGCCCCTTTAACAGGCACTATACCAGAAGTTTCAGTATTCACTGAAAGGATACACTGTGATTCTCATGTGGGGCCTTAGAATCTAAGAGAGGAGGATATGACATCAGTAAACAGTAGGGGAAGCCTGACTATGGGGACTGAAGGAGCAAGAGGTTGCTCAAGAAGGAGAGGATTTTTATTGAAACAACCAAGAACAGGTTTGCAAGAGAACTAATTCCGGCCTAAAGGAAGGTAGAATTTTAGTAAGCAAAGAAGCAATTTGGAAAAATGGTAGAGAGGGAAGTTTCATTCTAGACAAGAAGATGCTGAGCTAAATGACAGTGCTGAGCCCAGCTGGAATATGTTTGGAGGGCTGGCAAGCGAATCGGTGTATCAGTTTATCTCCAATGGGAGGTTCAACTAAGAGGCAGATGCAGATGGCTAGAGCTAGGTAGAATGCCTTGAGCATGGGGAATTTGGATGCTATCTGCAAGCCTTGGGCTTCCTAGAGTAGCTCCAGCCTGACCTGACAGTGGGGGCCAGGATAGGGAGAAAGACAGGGAGGCAGGAAGATGAGGCTGCACCTCTTCTGGGGTCCTACAGGGGAAGACTAGAATGAGCCAACGCCAGGCCCATCCTCCTAGTTCTGTCATCATTGTGGTTGGGAAGGTCCAGACCAAAGGATCCAAGAACGGTTTAGATGACTTGATGGATCCCTTCTGCGATCGACTAGGTGTTAGGACCAGGCAGGCCTCTTTGACAGATAACTTATTGGCCTTTCACATCTTAAATAGGTCATATATTAACCATGGAAGACTTAAAAGAAAAAAATAGAAGTCAGGCTAAATAAAGTTGATTGTAGGCAGCTTGGTATTTCCAAGTGGGCCAGGGTTGGGGTTTTTTAAGCAGGAACACACTGGTTTCTGTTCTGTTGACTGTTGATTCTTTTTGTGTCTACAAATTCCTCTTGAACCTGGTTCTACATTGGATATGGGAAAGAAAAAACAAACGCGTCATGCTGAATTCAGGCTGTGCAAATAAATAGAGCAGATACTTTAAACCACGGTCTCTCTCATCTAACCTCTGCTGTGCCTTTTCCCATGTCCTTTTAAAATCTCTCTCTTTCTCTTTTACTCCCTCTCTCCTCTCCACACAGACATACATTTAAGACTGAAATTAACATCAAGATAATGCCTTGTTCATGGATCAACACAATTTCAAATCAGAAAGTAGCTTAGAAACACAGACATATACATAATTCACTGTGGCCCATCTTTGTATCGTATGTATTCATCATGAAGAAACTTTTTAACTAAAAACATAAATTAAAGCCAAACATCAGCTCATTTATTTACAAACTACAAAACCAAGGTGTTTACCTATCAAGCATTTTAATATGCAGAAACCTCATCCACCCAAACAAATAATGTACAAAATGAATCAGAAATGCCATCTTATTTTCTGGCTCACTGAGAGTAGAATTTGAAAAGCATTTCTTTATCTTTCCATTTAAAGAAATATTTCACAATACAAACATTTCAGGCATCACAAAACTAATCCTCCATGCATTTCATAAGAATATTTCCAGTGATGGTAGTACTAAGATGTGTTAGCATATCTGTTTGTTTTCTTTCCAAATAAATATTTTAATTGCTTCTTTTTGTTATGATGGTGTTAATGTGATGCTTTAAATGATTCCAAATGTAGAGTTAAGATTAAAACTTTGAGTCCTGGTTACTGTGGCTGATATTTTTTACCCAAATCCATCAGGGGTGCACATGACTCCGGTGGGGTAGGATAGAGAGGTGGGTTAACTGCTACTTTAACTAACAGGAAAGAGAAGAGATATAGTTCTTCAGATACTTCTGGTCCTAACACTTATGTATGTAGACAAGTAGCGATTCATAATTAAAATAATGTATAGAATTGCAAGCAGTTGGGTGTGAGATTAAGAATGAAAGGTGAAATGAATTAAAAAGATGATATGAAAAATATGTTACCTCCTTTCATTAGAGGAAGGATTTACTCTTCTGTGCTCCCCGTGTAAATTTCTACTTGCAGATTTCATAAGAAAAATGGTTTGAAACATTAGATCTGTCTTCTTTCATTTGCCAAATAGTAAATATTAGAATAATAAAATGTTCATTAAGTAATAAATTTTTATATCAGAAAATCTAAGACGTGAACATTAAAATAGTCAAAACAGGCAGAAGTACGATATAAATTGTCCTTTTTCTGCTTCTTTTTCTTTTTCTTCTGGATTTCTAATAGTAATATTTTAATTATAGTTCCAAATAATAGTTCATGCTTTTTAAAAGTAGTTAATTAATAGCAGGAGTAAAATACTTTTTAGCAGGAGTAAAATACTTTTTAGGTGAGAAAGAGAATTATTTACTAATCAGGATGATTGGTTTCTACCAGCGCCATCTTCTTTCAAGTGTATAAGCTTATGAAACAGAACCTGATGAATCCATTAACTCTCTGAATCTAGGGAGAAAGTGGAGTTATTTTGTCTTTCTAAGTTATCATTAACAGAGAGCAGGCACTGTGATTATTTGGAGACCCAAGCACAAACGGAAGAAACTGACGTGATAAATGTTGGCCAAAGCGAATCCATTCCAATTTGGTTTCACCAGTTAAATGCAACCAGTTCAGATCTCAAAGATTTCTGGACAGAAGGAGAAGTCGTGTCTTGTCTCATCTATTATCTGTACCTGATTCTCTGGGCCATGCCTCCAAACACCTGAGAGCTCTTCCTAGCCATCACCAGGATACTTCACTCTTCCCCAGACTGTCTGTTGCCAGCGGAACATTCAGCAGATCTGCCAACGTTACTACATTCTTTCCCCCGTGGCTCTATGAAGTGCACATTTGCAAGCATCTTTGTTTCTACTGTTTCTTGACACATGTTGTATTTTATTAGCACTACTCCCTGGAGCTGGGAGTGGGAAGTGTAGTTAGAGATTAGGGCGATAAAAAGATGCAGAGAGAGGCCACCCAGGAGCTAGAACCGAAGAATAGAAGAAGCTAGCAGCAGAAATATGGCTAGGATGAAGAAGGATAATTATATATAAACCAAAAAGAGAAGCAGCCTCCATGGTAAATAAGTCATGACTGGGGGAAGCTGATCCGCTGAGATGAGGGTTTGGGTGAAATGCAGATTTCTGCGGCTCATCCCCTCTCATTGTCATAACAACCTTAGAAGAATCCACTTGTCCCCAGTGCTCAGTGTTTGCTTAGGAACATTCGTCTCTGAAAACCATCATTCATTTTCTTCCTGTGGGTCCAGGCATTATTGGAAACACTGGCAGCAATGTTTTGTTTGCATCCTTTCCAGTCACTGCAAAATAATTCAGATAAATCATATTATTCCACAGATGCTTATATATATATATATATCACTCAACTGAAGATAAAGAGAGTCTAGGTATTTTTAATTAGGAAAACACATGGCAGATGCTCTGACCCTGTTGTATCCTGGAAAAATAAAGACATTGTATACAGTGGAAGAGTGACATCAGACCCTGGCCACTTCAACAATGAGTGTCAAAGAACTCCCTCCATCTCTATGGAGGCCAGAAATTGAACCTCATTTTCTTGGAGAAGCAGTATGGCAGGTTAAGATAAACATTCTCAACTCAGAACATGGAGGTTCACAAACCAAGTCAATCGTAGCTGTGTAATCTTCAACAAAATTGCTTAATATCTCAGGTGTCAGTTTCCTTATCTATAAAATAGAAAAATAAAATTACCTACTCATAGAGAATTTTGTGAATGTTAGATTAATATGTTATTGGTACAAGTCTCATAGAAAATGCTACATAAATAAATCCACATGTATGTTTATTACTATAACTATAAACTTTTGCATATGAATGTTTATCCCCTTTCAAATGCTTTATCTATAAAGCTATTCTTGTCAAATTAGTTTGTATATTATTTTTATATAATTTATTAGATCTTCCTCCACAAAATCTAAGAGAGAACTCATAGGGTATTTAAGAAGTTAACTCATTGTCGTGCCCAACTGTTTCTTTTAAAGGCTGACTCATCCATTCATAATGGGTAAATGTAGTAATATGTAGATATCCACTTTATCAAGATAATTATCTCTACATGTAATTTAAAATCACCTGTAGTGACTGCCCAATTATGAAATTTTGTGACTCTGGAACTCTGGCTGGAAATCTTTAAAAATGGAGAATTTCTGTGGCACATGGCAGTAGAATCATAAGTTTTTAATCTTATAGTGATATTATAGGCTATCACTAGATAACAGGAAATATTATAATTATTAGGCCACATATGTCAGTATGATTCTTATTATATCCTCCTTATAACAATAATTTTAAGAACAAGTCATCAAGGCACAAAGGTAGCCAGGGATAAAATGATGGAGATAGGATTTGTACTACCCTGGTGGGCCCCAGGTAGGCTGTCTTAGATTTGAAATTCATTTAATGGCTAAGAATTCAACTCAAAAAGTCAAGGAAGGTCCAATACCAAATATAAAATTAAATGTTCACTAAATATATGTGTAAGTATTTGCCTTTGAGTTAGGAGACAGATTTTCAGCCACTGTTTCAAAGCTACATTTATCTGCAGTATAATTTTCCTAACACAAAAACTAATCGGTTAAATGCAAAGTAGTTCAATTTTATGTTATCGCTTAAAACGCTATAGCTCTGGAGCTGAGATATAGCACTAAAAAAGCAATAGGTCTAAACGTTTGGCTGGCTGATTCTAATGGCCTTGTGATGGGTTTGGATGACTTTCTTGATTTGACTAGCCTGAGGCCTACTGAGAGATTTCATTTAAACTGTTGGAATTATTGTTCAATTGAGAGATTTCTGCTGAAAACAAAGAAGTTGGAAAAAAGTGCCCTTTAATTGGTTTATTATCAATCCTCAGGGCTACATTAAAAAATAAGCATTCTTAAATAGAAAATTAAGAGAATTGGGAGCAATTATATTTTGCAAAAAATAGTGAGTGTTCAAGAGCAAAATTTATTTAATTTTTTAAAAATTGTGGTAAATTATACGTAGCATAAAATATCCTATTACAATGACTATTTCTGAGATTTTAGGCACTGAGCTATGACAAAAAAGAATATTTGTTTCTCTTGATTTCCTTCTTTTCCTACTCCCTCTCCTCTTCTCTTCTTTCTTTTCCTCTTTCGCCTCCTCCCTTCTTTTTTCTCTTCTTCATGTTTGGCAATTTTTTAAGTAATTTATTAGTTTTCTCCAAAATACCCTGGAAATATAACTATTCCCCACCCTTTATACCACACCAGCATATTCTTGCAAGCCAAATTTACTATATCTCAATAATTAAGGACTGTTTTAGAAAAAAAAATTGCTCTATATTAGATGAGATCTGATAAAATTGGTGTTATCATTATCATTTAGAAACCAGGGAGTCCCAACTTCTGTACAATTTAAAAAATAAAATGCATGGAATATTAGATAGGTAGATTATTAAATGATCATATGTTAAATAGAGAAAAGACACTGTGATAATAATTAATTCATAAAGTCATAATTATACTTATGGCAATTCTTTAGAAATAAATGCTTAGCAAACAGAATGGGAGGAAAAGTAAATTCAGTCTGTTTTAGCATGGATTTGCTAGCTTCCAAATGTTTACTTGAAAAATGTAGTTTTGGGGGCTTTAGTTTGGGGGGTTTTGTTTTGTTTTATTTTGCTGTGCTGGGGATGGATCCCAGGGCATGACAATAAGAAGCTCTTAGGACTCCAGTGTTTGGGCAGCAGGGAAATGCTTGTGGGTTTGACCTTCCTGGAACCCATTAGCTTCTCCCAGTACAGATCTGGGAACGCCCCTCATGGCTCTGCTAGGGGAGTACAATCACTGGGAAAGCCCCCAGTCTGCCCCAGAGCAAAGGCCTAGTCTTCAAGGGAAAGGCTTTTATACCAGGTGAGATATGGTCATTTCTCCCACCTGAGGAGCCCCTTCAAATCTTCCTGGTTCACATAAAGGGAGAGTAAAAACACAGGGTCAACAGGAGTGGAGGCTTCAAGGTAATAAACCAGGAATGCTCTATTCAGAGAAGGTAGTGAGAAGCAAGGAGATTAAATGATTCCAATAAGCCGGACGTGGTGGCGCACGCTTGTAATCCCCGCGCTTGGGAGGCGGAGACAGGAGGATTGTGCAGGTTCGAAGCCAGCCGCGCTGGCTTAAAAGATCCTATTTCCAAAAATAAAAAATAGGTCTGGGAGTGTAGCCCGGAGGTAGAAGGGCTTCCAGGAACCGCAGTACAACCACCAAAAAAAACAGATTCCAATAAAACACCCCTTGGAGTGATACAGCCCAAAGATAAAGGTCCACTTAAGACCACGGAACCCACAAAATCAAAATGCAAAGAGAAAAAGCCAAAGAAAAAACAAAACACAACAGAACAACTAAGAGCCGTAGGAAAGCAATAATTAACCATAATTGGAGTATCCGAAGAGGAGAGGAAGCTGGGTGCAGTGGCGCATGCCTGGAATGCCAGTACTTAGGAAGCTGACAGGAGGATTGCAGGTTCAAGACCAGCCTTAGTAACTTAGCGTGAGCCTCAGCAACTAAGTGAGACCCTGTTCCAAAATAAGAAGTAAAGTAGACGGGGGAAGGGAGCATGGAGCTTGGGGGCAGAATACTACTCCTGGGTTCAATCCTCAGTAGCAAAAGCAAAACAAACTAACAGTAGAGAAGGACCAAACAGACGAACTATTTGAAATAATAATGGTGAAGAATGTTCCAAAATTGACAGGCGCTAAGCCAAAACATCTCAGAAAAAATCCTATCAGGAAACAACCAAAACCATGTCTAGGCATATTATTTTCCAACTGGGGGGAAAAACAAATCTTGAAAAAAGCCATAGAAAATGCCTTCCACTTCCAAGCGCTTGACCAGCAGTCCCGACGAGCATCAAGGCCAGCCATAAGGAGAGTGCCAGGCTTGCAGCTGAGAGGAGCCTCAGGAGACAGGACGGCGCGATGGGGTACCATCCCTGGGATCCTGGAACGGGGAAGGAAAGTGAAGTCAAACTAGGGGCTTTGATTAAGTTTAGGTAATGATTGTGTTACAATAATATTTCATTCGTTTTTGGCAAAAGCAGCGTGTTCCTGTAAGGTGAGAGTCAGTGTGGAGTCCATGGACTTCACACTCTCCGTAACTTTCTTTTTTTAAAATTTTTTATTGGTGCATTATATTCATACATCATATTGGGGGAAAAAAACTTGTGTGTACAGACATGTACACATCACTGATTTAACCCCTACCCAATTCCTACCCCATTCCCTCCCCACCCCGCCTTCCCTCCCCATTCCTCCTCCTCTTGTTTGGCTTATTGGTTGACTTCGATATGTTTAAGTAAATTGTGTGTTTTAGAGATTTTCCTTCTTTCCCCCTCCTTTCTCCTCCTTTAGGTTGTCTTGATTGTACACAATGGAATTTTACTAAGCCATTAAAAAGAAAACTCAATTACATCATTTTCTCTGTAACTTTCTATACATCAAAATTTATTCTAACATTCAGCATTCGGGAGGCTGAGACCAGAGGATCATGGTTCGCGGACAGCCTCAGCTACTTAGTGAGGCCGTCTGAAACTCAGTGAGACTCCGTTTCAAAATAAAGAATAAGAAAATAGGGGAGGGGGTGTAGCTCGGAGTTCAACTGCCCCTGGGTTCCATCTCCAGACCCGCAAAAAAAAAAAAAAATTTATTCTAAAATAAAAAGCTTATTTTAAAGAATTGAAAATACATAAATGATACATTCTCTCACTCCTAAGGTGTAGAATGCAAATTAAACTACAAGGAAGTATTATTTTCACTCATGTGACTTAAAAAGATCTTTTCAATATTGTTTGTGGTGCTGGGGATGGAATCCAGGGGCATTCTACCTCCCAGCTACACCTATTTTTTTATTTTTTATTTTGAAACAGAGTCTCACTGAGTTGCAAAGGGCCTCACTGTGTAGCTGAGCCTGGACAGGAACCTGCAGTCCTCCTAAGACTCCCAAGTGTTGGATTACAAGCATGCACCACCACACCCAGCTTAAAAAGATTTTTAAAAAGCAAATTTGTACATTGATATTTTGGAAAAGAGGTTCTCAAATATTGCCAATGAATTCGTTATTATCTATTAAAACACAAAACTGCATGATTGACACTGTGATTTCTGCTTCTGAAAATGTACACATGGATAAATTGAAAGCTGTATATAAGTATATGTACACAAAATACTAAAACCCCCAAATGTCAACTGCCAGGATGTCCAGGTCGAGTCAGTTAGTATGCATCCATAGCTTGGAGCATCATGCTGACTTCACACAGAACGAAATAGTTGTGTGCTCACCGAAGAAAGTGAGATGCAGCGCGGTGTCACACGCGTTGGAAGAAACCTAGACGCTTCCAAGTCATTGTGAACTCCGCCAGGATATAAGGGAATCTGTTAACAGTGGCAACCTTAAAACGAATTGATGGCTGGTTGGAGTAAGGAATACAGGAATAGGAAGCAGATGTAGTTTTCACAATCATTTGTGCACTTCCAATTAGTACTATGTACATGTACTACTTTTAAAATACCATTAATAAGCCAGGTAGAGTGGCACACGCTTGTAATCCCAGTACTTGGGAGGCTGAGATAGGAGGATTGCAGGTTTGAGCTCAGCCTCAGCTACTGAGTGAGGCCTTCTACAACTTAGTGAGACCCTGTTTCAAAATAAAGAATAAAAATAGGGCTGGGTGTGTATCTCTGACATAGAATGCCCCTAGGTTCAATCCCTAGTACCATAAAAAAAACCTTCCATTAATATTTAAATTCCTGATTAGTAAAAATTGATAGGAGATGGATTTGCAATGTGCACTTGTTTTTACTCAATATAATTTTTAATAAGTTTATCAGACAAAATGAACAATCCAGAGTATAATGTGTAGAGTTTGTTTATGATTATTATTTCAAGCTGTGTGTGTGTGTGTGTGTGTGTGTGTGTGTGTGTGTGTGTGCTGTTGCTGAGAACAGAACACAGGACCTTGCGTGTGCTGGGCAAGCAGTCTCCTCTGAGCTACATGTCAGCCTTCAAAATTAGTTATGTTTTCGAGTTTAGTCTCAAGTGAGAAGTGTTCACAAAATTGTCATTAAAATCGTTTTCTGAGGGACTTGCAAGTGCCATCCTATGCCACAGAGCCCACAACTCTAACATATCTAAGTTCTTGGGGATAAAACTGAATTAATATCAAATTGCCAGATGTGGCAGTGAAAAAATATTTATTACTCTTGGTGTAAATATAACAGTCACATTAGGAATAGTAGCTACCCCTATTGATTAATAAAAACATCTTTTTATGTTATTAACAATTGTTCAGCTTCAATAAGGAAATCATTAGAAGCTAAAATCAAATTCCTGAGTACTTTCTAAGGAGGAAGGGGAAGGTGGAAGTGCTTTCTATGTGTTGTCATAAATCTAACAGATTTGACAGCAAGAAATAGTGGAGCTCCAAGGGTGGGCCCAAGAGGAAGAGGAGTGATTGGAAATGGGTGGAGACCAAAGTGGAGGAACAAGCGCCTCTTGCTGCAGTCTGGACACTGCTTCAGTAGCATGTTGGAAGGGCCTAGTGGCTTTGGTCAAGAAACCCAGAAGTAGAGACTTAGAACAAAGAGCCAGTGTCCAGTCATCTTGTATTTTCACAGGCCTCTGGGGAGCTGATGCCTGCTGGAGGGGTCAGGGCTGGCCTCAGCGCCGGGCAGGATAAGAAGGTACCAAGTGACACCTTTCTGCAGCCTCTGTGGGAAGCCATTCTGAAAAGCTGAGACCCCTGCAGAAGGGGGTAGGGGAGCACCGCCCATAGAAGGCACAGGGCTCACTGGAGACAAGTCCAGGTCAGAGACATGAATTTGAGACCATTCTTCAAGAAGGATAGCTAACTGTGACAACAGACAGCCCTCAGGGGTCCTCAGTAAACGCCCTGTTAGACAAAAAGACAAAGTCAGCCTAGCAGGCCAGCAGCAAATACCTTTCCCTTAGATCTGGCCAAAAATGTTTAGGATGCAGGAATGAGGACCAGCTCCTGGAGGAGCTCAGGAAGGCAGTGTTAGTGATGAGGAATGACATGTGCTCTGGTGGGGAACACTCTCCCTATGAGAAGTCTGTGCCTTTTGCATATTGTCCAAGCAGCATCTTTATATCTTCCTTTTTTATATGACAGACTTTGAGGTCAAAGACAAAAGCCTATATTCCGTCTTTCCTCTTAAAGTGATGGTTCTTGCTCTGTGGTAGTGAATCTCATGGTGTTTTCCCAGGCGTCTTGGCATGCTTAGTAGCAGGCTCTCAAATATTATTTGTTAAGCTACTGTTCAGTTCAGTTTTTTGAAAATCTTATTTTCATAGACTAAACTGCACCATTTCGTGCTTCGCAGGCGGCTGTCACTTAACAGATGACATGGGAGGAGTGGCATGCCCAGGAGTGTTTCCTTCCAGGGTGGCTCTCTGGGCCCTGCTTACCCTGGCTACTACTGAATTTCCATGAAGGCTGCACAGAGGGCCAGGGACCTGGCACAGTGGGGCAGAGGAGGGGACACAGCCAATGGAGCCAGCAGAGTGCTTGCTGAGATTCCATTTCATGTGGATGTGTTTGTTTTGTGTTAGTGGGGTTATACCCAGGATGTTCTACCTCTGAGCTACACTCACCACCCATTTTTATTTTTATTTTGAAACGAGATCTCACTAAACTGCTGAGGCTGGCCTCGAACCTGTAATCCTCCTGTCTCCGTTTCCCAAGTACTTGGCTTACAGGTGTGTACTACCATTCCCAACCAGATTCTATTTCGTTTTAATAAAAGTAGCCATGATGACTCAGTATTTGTGTGGCTGAGACAGGAGAAGCTCAGCTTCAAGGCTAGCCCCAGCAACATAGGGAGACTCAGCAATCTATCAAGATCCTGCTTCAAAACAAAAATAAAAGTGGCTGGGGATGTAGGTTGAAGGTAGAATTCTCCAGGGTTCAATCCTTAGCACCATTAAAAAAAAAAAAAAAGCTGCGGTTTCAAATTTAGAATGTGTATAAGATTTCTACTTGTAATTAACCATCAGGGTTTTATTTGAGAAACCAGGAGAGAGCTGGTGTGGATAAAGGGGATAAAGCCCCTCTCTGAGCCAGGCACTGCCCCTCCTACTCAATTAGCTTTTCTGGCAGCAGGACCCAGGAATGCGGTTTTCAACGTCTCCCCAGGTCATTCTTCTGTTTGTTGTGCATGTTGATGGGAACAAAACACACTTTTAAGAAGAAAGAGCCTTTATGTAACATCTGGTCAGTGAGAACTCTGTTGTAAAAATGCACTTTAAAAATCTACTTATACCACAGAGAAAGCAATTAGAGGTTTTAGGCATAAATTCAACTACAGCTGTCTATAAAATGGAAAAGGAGGGAAGAGGGCTCCCACTCATCCTTAGTAGAGGACCTAATTACTTTCTCATAATAGTTTGCTAGACAGGTTAAGATTTAGGCTGCAGTGCACAAGCCTGTTCTCACAAGGCTCAATGTCACCTCTGTCTTCTCAGAGGTTGTGACTGGGGAAGCGTGCTTATTTTTGTGGTCTGACAGGCCATAAAGATAGCTAGTGCTGTTGTCTTTCATTAACTTTTCACAGATCTACACTCTATATGTTTATCCACATCCCCTCCCTCTTTTTCATCCTGTTGTTTCCTTTAGTAAATAAAGGTATTTTTGCACATTTAAAACCTCCCCTCTTCTGTAAAACCCTTCTTCAGGCTCCTTTTAAGCTGGGCACAAATGCCAAATTTGGGATGGCCTTTCAGATTGACAACATAGTCATGTGCCATTTGGATACAACCTCCCAAAGGGGCATAGAAGATATTTTTTCCCTTTCAAGTCATATCACCTCATTATAATCACCCATTTTCTTATGAAGAAGTGTAGGAGCTCCTTGAAACATCGATCCCCCTTCATCCCGAAGCAGTTACCTCGCAGATGCTATTCAATCCCAGACTCAGTGACTTCTGTGCTACTTGTATGCGTCTATGTTGAAGGCAGTGCAACTCTCAAGATTAAAGCCTTCTGCATAGAGCCTCCTGGATCCTAAACGTAAGGCAAAAAGAACATACAAAGATGTATTTGGGATTTGAAGGATGAAGGACAAGTTGGCAATTAGTAAAGAGCTCTCTGTGGGCCCCTCAGATTGGAAAGGCAAAAATAAGAACAGAAAGATGTCAAAATTTTCATTATGAGGTTCTGATTTTAAAACTGATTTTAGGTCCTTAGTTCTAATGTGTATGGCCCATCTTTGCTATGGGAATCAAACCCATCCCTTTCCGTAGCAAGGCTGGGCAGGTCCACACAGGCCAGCAGGGACCCCAACCACTTACTTGCATTCTATAGAGTAGATTCGTAGATTTCACCCTGACCCCTACTCTGAGGCTTGACAAGGACGTCTTCATGGGAGCTGTTCAGCACAAAGAGACCAAGAATCTACCTGTAGTTCAGAGAATATTTAAGATAATTTGGTAACTCTAAGAATATTTGACTGGCTGGGCTTTTTTCTTTTAATTGCCAAGTTGTTCATTTCCATGCATACACAACCCATCATTTCATTTCCTTATATGGAGTGTAGTTTCAAATCAGTAAGTGTCGATGCTGTCCAACAATATATTTCTTGAGCTACATGTGTGTGATTGCAGAGCCACTAAGAGCTTCTAACCTTAAGTGAGCTTGCTTACTTCAATAGATGCGTTTAAGTATTTAAGGCTTGATGTTTTAGCAGTTGGCTACACTATTCCTGATGAAGAGCCTCTTGCAAGCAATGGGAAAGTAATTTCTTAGCCTAATGAAGTAGATAATTTAAAACCAGGGCCAACATATTTGAAGTTCGTTTTAAAGGGCAAGAAAAGTCGGCTACACTTAGTAACGGCATTTCTGTTATTGAATTGTGGTTTCCATGTCCCAGGTTTATTTCATTAGAATCTTTTTTAAATTATTAATGGTTTCCCTACTACCCCAGACATAACCTTGAGCCTTCCCGGAGTTTTGATCGATGTTCCATTGGTTATGGCATTTGGACACACTGGCTTCCTCCTGCCTGAGCATCAATGCTAATTAAGTGCGCTTCAGCCTAATAGTGAAAGAAATGGAAGATAGAAATTTCTACAGAACGGGTTCTGTAAATCATTATTTCTTTTGTTTCCTCTCTTAAAATCAAAGTTATCTAAACAGCCTAAGCCAAACCTGGGAGGAGGGTGGGGGGTGTGAGTGGGGTGGGAATCGCGTAAGTGCTGAAGGAGTGTGGCATGCGCGTGCACGCCTCTGCCAGTTCGTGCTGCGTGAAGATGCGTGACTACAATGTGCCAGTAAAAATGAAAACAAATCAAGTACCTGATCGCACGAGGGACCTAAGTGGCCTGGAGGTTTTTTGGCCCCACTTTAACCTCTGACAAGTGGCCCCCAACCAGCTGGGCAGGCGTATCCAACGCAGCAATCCCCACGCCAGTGCTTGCTGTACGTAGCTGCAGTGAGGAACTAAATGTTCACAATATGTATTCAAGGAGTTTTAAGGAAGATTACCAAGGCAAGTGACAGCCGTAGTCTTGCATTGAGAGGGAAACATAAGTGAGTGACTAGGTCTTTCCTGGGTTGCAGAGAACATTATCAAGGTGCAGCCTTGTAGTGAATGGTTATTCCTCTGCGGTTAGTACTGTGTACGAGTAGCCTAAAGTCTACTGTGGAACCCAGTGGATGTTGTGGTGTACGCTTATAATCTTAGCACTTGGGAGGCTGAGACAGGAGGATCATTGGTTCAAGGCCATCCTCAGCAACTGAGCTAGATTTTGTTTCCAAATAAAGAATAAAATAGAACTGGGTGTGTAGCTCTGTAGCTGAAAGAAAGAATGCCCTAGGGTTGAGTACACACACACACACACACACACACACACACACACACACACCCCACCATGTTGGTAGGACAGTCTTTTGTTTGCAAGGAGCAATGCTGAGCACTGTTGATGAAACAAACCAACAGCCTGGTCTCTATCTCCAAGGAAAGTAGCCAGGATCATCAACATACCTATGGAGACGGTTTATATGCACCACCTGGTATGCAGCAGAGGCTGCTGGGTAAACATGTAAGTCCTGGTGTAATAAGGGGTTGGTTCAAATCTCCCCTCTGCTATTAATAGCTATGTGCCTTCTTTTCCTTATCTCTAAACTGGGTATATTAATAGCACCAGCTTTAAAAAGTTTTGTGTGGACTAACTAGCATAACATGCATAAAGTTCTTGGCAAATGGTAATTTGCAGTAAAATTAGATACTTGAGCTATTTAGTTTTATATTTGCTGAAGGAATCTACTCTGTATTTTAAGAATATTGCTAAAGCATATATTTCCCCCATTTTATTTTCCACTGTGTGTAGCGCAGAGCTTTGGGATGTTGGGTACAAACTCAACTCACAATGAGTTGTGAAACTCATCCGAGTATGTTCTTACCTTAGTGGATGCAGTGATTTGTAATTCGGTAAAACTACAAATAATGCATGTCACAGACTTCAAAACCACTCACAGTGAGTTAAAAGAGGAAATATTAAATTAGTATAATTCCAGAGTCTGTGCCTTAAGATATTTGCTAAATTATATTCTTCTATGTTCAAATATATATACATTTTTGAGTCGGTAAAGGAAGTTTAATGTAAAAGGTATTTTTAAATAAATGTTTTAGTAAAAACTTTAAAAAAATAATAATTCCAGAGTCTGCTGTTTAACTGTGTGTGTTGTGTGTATGTATATGTGTGTGCGTGTGTGTGTGTGTGTGTGTGTGTGTGTGTGTGTGTGTGTGAAAGAGAGAGAGAGAGAGACAGAGACAGAGACAGAGACAGAGACAGAGAAAAATACCATAAAGATAAATTAGCAAAGAGCCAGGCATGATGACACAGGCTTGTAATCAATCCCAGTAGTACTAAAGAGGCTGAGACAGGTTTGAGAGAAGCCCCAGCCAGCAACTTAAAGGGATCCTGTTTCAAAATAAAGAGTAAAATCTGCCTGGAGGTAGAGCTCAGAGGTAGAATGCCCCTGGGTTCAATTCCCAGTAGTTGATGAGCATGCATGCGCACGCATGCTTGTGCGCGCGTGTGTGCGCAGACACACACACACACACACACACACACACACACGCAAAGGTTTTGGAAAAACAGGCAAACATATAAATTTCCATTGTATGAGCCATGAATGAGTTTATGGAGAAGTAGCATTTGACATATCTTGAAGCAAGAGTAGGATTATGCTAGGCTGAGAAACTGGTGAAGGGAATTTCAGGCAGAGGAAGCAGAAAGTACAATAAAACTGATTGTGTCCATTTGGAGAACAGCAAGATGTCCGAGGACACTGTCATTAGTTCATGGGGAGATTAGGGGCATAAGTCCTCGGTAGGAGAAAGTTGAACTTTATGTAGTAATCAGTGAGCTGGGTCACGGAAGGCGTTGCACAAAACACTATTGTAGTTGTTTCTTCGTGTGTATTGTGAAAGATGGTTGGGAAACAAGGTCCTATCCTCATTTTGTAAGTTTGGCTAAAATTAATGGCATCTAATTTGCTGAGGTCAAAAAATGGAATTTAGAGGAAAATGGAAAAAATGGAATTTAGAGGAAACTTTCACTGTATGGTGGTTAATTGAGGATAAAACAGTCAAAGAGAGACTAATAATTAGCTGATATAAGAAGCACGAGATAAATAACACTGTACTTTTAGTGATAATCCCACCTTTATTTTAACGTGGGATCCATCATGACTTATTATGGATGAAAATGAGCCTTGGGTTCTATCTCCATTGGGTCCACAGTGGTGTTTGTTTTCCAAGATCATTTTGTAGCTTAGGTAAATAAGAGGGAAACTTAGAGTTGTCCTGACTTGGACAGCCTGGTAAGCCATGGGACCTCTGAGTAGGATTGCCCAGGGGAACAGGAAGTGTAAGGGAGCTGGCTTACCACAAATAAAACTGAACCTTCACCACTTGGTCAACCAGCTGCCCTAAGTGCTGGGTGCACAGTGCCCACAGGCGTTCATGGTGGTCCAGTGAGGGCTCATATTCCAATTCTGTGCCAGTTTTTAAGAGTACCGCAGTAGAATTAAATAGTAAACAGAAAGATGTGTACATACTACACATGTATTCTAGAATATGAATATTTTTGAAGATAAAAATAATCATTGTTATTCTTCTGTATTTTTTAAAACAATTCCCAACAAAATCAAGTCATAGCAACTATTTCCCATAGAAAATGAAGCCCAAAGCAAAGCTAACATCACTCTCAGTTTCACTAGCCAAATTTGAAATGACAACAGAGAGTTACTAAGCTGAAAATCCAAGCAAGAGGTACCTCCGATGGTGAGAGCAGCCCGGAATGCGTTAGAAGGAAGGTTGAGGATGGAGGGAAGGGACCATGTTGTTCTTCCACTCTCCTGCCCTGGACACCGCAGTACGGGACTACTGAACCTTGCTTTGCCATCTAAATGTTCTTCCCTGCCAGTACACCGTTCCATATTTTGTGCCATGTATGTGTAACATTTGCAGTACCATTAGTGCCTTCAGTAGAATGATTCATTAGCAAGATAGAAACAAAATCAGAGAAAGTCCTGAAATTCTAAATGTATAGTTTTTTGCATAATATATGTGAATATTCCATAAACATTGTACACACATTGAACAACAAAAGCTAAGGCTCTAATGTCGGCTGGAATCACTTAGCTATCCTACTAAAAGCCACGGAAAACAATTCCTTACAAATTATATCCTATAAGATACATGCATCCCATTGGTGTATATTACTTTAATAAACATACTTCTAAACAATGTTAATCTGGGTGCAATGGTGCACACCTGTAATCCTAGTACTTCGGAAGCTGAAATAGGAAGATCTCAGGCTGGAATACAGCCTCAGCAAAGTGGTCAGCAACCCAGAGGCCCTGTTTCAAAAGAAAAGAGTAAGAATGGCTGGAGGTATAGCTAAGAGTCAGACAGCCCCTGGGCTCAAACTCCAGCAGCACAGACACACACACACACACACACACACACACACACACACACACACACATGCTCAGTAACACAAAGTGAATATATAAGCAAACAAATAAGCAGCATTAGTGGAATTAACAATATAGTGTCCCATTTTTCCAATTCTAAATATTAAGGAATTTTATGGAGAATATCCAGCCATGTGTTTCCTGAATAAAACTTCAGGTACGGTGTCCTGAGGCAACAGGTAACCAGTCCTTTTGCTACCTACACTGCACACTGGATCGATGTAGCTCTGTGATCCTTACCACCACCAGCTTCTCCGCAATTTTAATCCCTTGACTGTAAGACTTTAGGTTTGGACAAGCGGTAGGTAGAAATTTGGTCACAGAAGTTGAGAACACAGAGGAAGGCCATGTTGGTGTTGAGAGTGTTGTGTTGGACTCAGGGGAGTCCTTGAGATTGCTCTGGGGTCTCAGTGCAAAGATGATCCAAAACGCTGGTGGGTATATACATCAGAATTCCCAGAGAGCTCTAGGCTGAATATAGATCTACATATCAATGTTTAGTTAACATGTACCTTAATAATAACAGTATGGATATGGTTTCAAATATTTGCAGAAACATCAGCGGTAGGATCTTATAGCTGTTTTCAGAATTACTTCTTTTATGCTGGCGTATTCCAAGATTCAGACGGTAAGTAGCTCAACGAGTTACACAGAGCTTCGGCTAAGTGATATTTCCTGTGGGCGTGGCGTTCTGTCCAGACTCCAGTCAGTCACTGCCGCCTTGCTGTCGTGACTATGCTCTCAGCGTGATGTGTGTAAGAAGTTCTATGGCTGGAAGGGATATAAAGCTTGAGAAGCCCTAAAACTGAGACTTTTCTTTTGCCTTCATCAAAGTCCGTAAGAAGTTATCGAGGCAGTGGCATGGTTTTATGTGCATCCTAACTTTGAATAAGTTCATGGCACAGGTATTGTTGATCATTGAACTTTCTTTCCTATCAAAGAAGTATCGTTGCTGCTTTGATGATCGATACCATTCAAAGCCACTAAATATTGAGACTTCATTTGGAAGAGTTTTTTTCCTCTCTCTCTCTCTGCGATGCATATCATGCTAATGGATTATAAGAAGTTTTATATTATTAGACAATGCAAAAACACTGCTGCTAATTAATTTATATAAGGAATATTTCATTAGTGACCGTAAAAGATATTCATTTGCTGAGGGACATTTCTAAGTGACAAGTAGGTGCTGTGATTATAAGAGAAAGTGCCAGCTCTCTACAACAGCATTGTCTAATAGAGACAAAATGTTGTTCACAAAAATTAGTTCAGGGGCCATTTAAGATTTTCTATGGTTTCATAAGAAATAAAAATAATTAGGCAAAAAAATAATTTAATAATATAATTAACCAGATATATCCAAATATTATCATTTAATCGTTTGTTAAATATTCAAAATTAATGATATGCTTCAGTCTTTTGTTTTCCTCAGTCTTTAAAATTAGTGTATATTTTATTATGAAAGAATTTCTTAATTTGAAGTGGCCACATTCAGATCCCATGTGCTCCAAGGCTCCTTGTAGCTAGTCCTGCAGAGCTAGCCCAGGACCAGAGGTTCATCGTTGAGATGGAGTTCATGCTCATGGAGGTGCTTAGAAAGTGCTAACGTAGTACCCCGTAGGGAACAACTAACTCACTTGAATAAAGGAAAAGAGATCAGAAGTTTGCAAAAGAGCATAAATGTGAGCTGTCGGAAGAAGAGATGCGAGAGCATATCGGGTATTAGGAGAGAAAAGATAAGCTGGGTGTGTGTCTTGAAGGCTGAGATAAAAGGATCTCAGGCTCAAGGCATGCGCAACTTGGGAAGACCCTGTTTCAACATAAAGAACAAGCCAGGCATGGTAGCAAATGCTTGTAATCCAGTACAGGTTGAGACAGGAGGATTTTAGGTTCAAGGACAGTCTCAGCCACCTAGCATGTCCCTCAGCAACTCAGTGAGACCCTATTTAAAAATACAAATAAAATGGTGCTGGAGGTTTAGCTCGGAGGTAAACTCCTCTAGGCTCAACCCTCAGTACCAATACATAAGTAAATAAATGAATAAATATTAATATGTGCTGGGAATGTAGCTCAGAGTTGGAATCTCCCTGGTTTCAATAATACAGGAAAAAAGAAAAAGAAAGGAAGAAAGAATAGCTTAGGTGTTGAATGCCCCCCAAAGGTCTACGTGTTAAAGGCTTGGTCCCTGCCTTATGGCACTATTGGGTGGTAGTAGACCTTTAAAAGTCTGGACCCAGTGAGAGGAAGTTAGACCCTTGGGGTTATGCCTTTCAGTGAGATATTTGGAACACATCCCATTCTCTCCCCCACGTTTTGCCTCTTGACTGCTATGGATTCCACCATGATGTGCTGCCTTCACCACAGGCCCAAAATATCAGGATCAAACAGCCATGCACTGAAACCTCTGAAACCATGAACCAAAATAAACTGTTCTTAAGTCACTTGTCTCAAGCATTTTGTTACAGTGATGAAAAGCTGCCCAGCACAGTACATTCAAGATTCCAAGTGAGCTGGTGCAGAGAGGAGGAGAGGAGGAGAGGTAAAGAGGAGTTGGTAACAAAGCCGTGAGAGAGAGTGAGCTGGAGACAGAATGACGAAATCCTCTCTGTCCTACTGAGTGAGGAGTCTGCGCATCTCTGCCTCACAACCCAGTGCCACTAGATTACTTTAGGCCGGAGTTGTGAGGAGTGATTAGTGCTTTACATGACTAATTCATGTGGCAGCTGAGAGTGGATTGGAGCAGGGCCATGCTTAAAGCAGAACATATCTAAGAGTATACAGAAACAGCCATAGGAGTTCTCACGTTGGATGACTTGAAAAATACAGTTGCATAGTCACTTAAATTTGGACAATGTTGGGTTAACTACAAACAAATTTACCTTCTCCAAGATTTTTCAGTCTTTGCAGCGCTAATTATTACTTAAATCCACTCAGATGTGGGGGCACGGTATACATTTTTTCATACTCAATTTTCCCATGAGCCCCCAAGTACCAGAGAGCAGAATCAGTATTGCTTGAAATACTTCTGAAATGCTGATTAGGAAGGTCTTATCTAGAGGAAAAAGAAGGCGCCCTTTTACTTTTAAAAGGTCTTTTTATTCCAATTCTTGTCCTAATTAGGTTCTTTACCTGTGGATAATAAATATCTTGGTGCACATTTCAGTTTTTATTAAATTTTGTTGACAGACTATCTTTTCTATTTAAATCGTGGCTAGAGAAAACAATTATCATCGTATAGATAACAACCTCACCATAAGAGGAAGTAAAATGACGTTGAAAAAATACAATAAAAAGGAAACAAGAAGAGCTGCAGATACAGCTCAGTGGAAGAATGGTCACCAGTATGCTCAAGGCCCCAATTTTAATCCCTAGCACCAAAAAAAAAAAAACAGAAAGTAGGGAAGGTAGGACTGAGAGAAGGCAAAATAAAAAAGGAAGGGATGTAGGATGAGCTGGAGAGAGGAGATACAAAGGAAGGCTAGAGATTCAAGGTACTTAAATAGAAGCCCAAACCAGACATAGTGCTGCGTGCCTGTAATCCCAGTATTTGGAAGGCTGAGACTGGAAGATTGCAGGCTCAAGGTCAACTTTTGCTGATTAGTGATAACCCTCAGCAACTTAGAGAGACCCTATTTCCAAATAATAAGTAAAAAGGGGGCTGAGGGAATGGCCTGTAAGTTGAATAATTGCCCCATGGTTCAATCTCCAGTAGCCCCCCCCAAAAAAAAACAAAAACAAAAAATAAAACACAGGTAGGAGGGCAAATAAAGAGAACTAGAAAGCAGGAGTTCAAGGAAGGAGAAGAAGGAAGATCAATACCCAAATTTTAAAATAGCCTATGTCAAAGGAATTGACCAAGAGTGCCAGGAGGACTCCAAGATTGCACTGTAAGGAGGATTGAAAGTTCAAGGACAGCCACGGAAACTTAGGGAGACCTTCATCAACTTAGTGAAACTCTGCTTTAAATAAATAAATAAAATAATAATAATAATAATAATAATAATAATAATAATGCCAAAGGAGTAACTCAGAAGTAGAATGCCCCTGGGTTCAATCCCTACTACCAAAAAATAATAAGAATAAAAAATAAAATTACAGTGTAAGGCATATTAATTTTTACAGCTAAATAATTATTTGTTTATCTGATTACTAAGATCATTTCTTAAAAAAAGAAAACCTTTAAATTTGAAAGTCCAAGTAAATTTTTAGGTGCATGTATTGGGCAGGAAACTCAGGAGAAAAAAAAGATTAATTGGTAAATATAAAACCATTATAATTATTGGGCATAGAGCATATTCTCTTAAAGACTGGAGAATATTTAAATATTAGAATATCTGAATATTTGTCTCAGGCATTTAAAAAAAACCTGAATTAATCTTTCTCGTAGATTTATCTAGATAAGGATTTCAGAGAAACAATCTTGCAGTTTTCCATTGGGCGGTTTTCAGATGTTTCTAAGTCACTTCTGTTTGCTATCTACATATTGTTTTATTGCTGTGCCTTGGGACTAGAGTTTTGATGGGGCCCACCAAGGGAGATGAGTGATTGGAATCATCTAGAAGTGTTTGTCTCCCGTGAATAAGTAATTTAGAATTGAGTCCATAGTTTCCACAACCAAAGTTAAGAAATGTATCGTTTCACCAAGAAATAGGTCATTTGAATCAGAAGACACTGAGAGGTTTTAAGGTAATTACATGGAGCAGGTGGTGGCTTCAGCCAGCGCTGACTTAGATAAAAAAGTGATCATAGCCTGAAAACAGCCTGTGTCATGCCACGTTCTACAGGGGAAAAAAAATTCAATCACCTACTTTGAAGTGAAAACCAATATCCTGGCATCCTAACTTGTTTTCCGTGAAAGGTTTGAGATTCTGTTACTACATTAACCTTGTTTCTACAGGAAAATTGAGAGCGGGATCCTTTATCTACTTTTTAAAAGTTACAGTTTTATTTATTTTGCTTAAATTTTATTTTTAGTTATTGGTGCATTGTAGGTAGACATCTTAATGGAGTACAAAAGGGTGGCGAATACATGCACTTATCACTTATTTAGCCCTTCTCCAATTCCCGCCCTATTTCCTCCCCCCTCTTTACTTTGTTCTTTAAAAATTTGTCTCCATTACAAGTTCTGGACAGCATAAATCTGTTTTGTTTTTACTTATCTACTTTTATAAGCACTTGGATAATTTGTACAAAAGTCAGTGGAAACAGGTTATTGTTGCCTACAGATTGTATAAAGATCTATTTAAACTTGAGTCATCACCTTGCTGAAAATATATTATTCTCTTGAAATGGGAATGTGGCAGAAGCTAGTCCCCTGTTTGAAAAATTATTTAATTTAAAAATATTATTATTATTTTTTGTGGGTCTGGGGATAGAACCCAGGGGCATTCAACCTCCAAGCTACACCCCCTGCCTTAGTATTTATTCTTTATTTTGAAACAGGGTCTCACTGTGTTACAGAGGGCCTCACCAAGTAGCTGAGGCTATCTGTGAACCATGATCCTCTGGTCTCAGCCTCCCGAATGCTGAGATTAAAAGCATGTGCCACCATGCCTGGCTCTTAAAATATTATTTTTAAAGTAAAATAATATTATTTAAAAATTAATATGATGTTACTGCACATATTTTAATATTTATAGAGAGATATATTACTTTTAAAGATATATAGTTACATCTCTATATATCTATACATTTATATCTATCTATACACACATATATATATATATACATATATATGAAGAGAGAGAACGAGAGAATGAAAGTATCTGACTATGTGATTGACATACAATAATATTTTCTTACCAGTGTAAGTTTCCTTTGGCTCCTATTAAAAAAATATCACCAAGTGATAAGCTAGGTGACTTAAAAAAACAGATAATAATTTTCTCATAGTTCTAGAAGACAGAGTCCAATATGAGCATCCTTAGGTCAAAATGATTGTCGGCAGGCCCACGCTCCCTATGTAAAATGAAAGGAAAAATGTGTTTCCCAGTTTCGTCCAGTTGGAAGCTGAGGCTTGTGGCCACATCACTCCAGTCTTCGAGGCCAATGTTATGTTTAAATATAGACTAAACCCTAAAGACCTTGTGTATTAATGTCCAGAGTTAATATGATTAAGTCATGAGAGTTGTAATCTTATCAGTAGATAAATCCATTATGATGGACTTACAAGGTGGTAGCCTAGGCCCTGAGGTGTGTCTGAAGGAGTTGGGTCCCTGAGGATGTGGCCTTAGGGACTGTGCTTGGGTCTTTGAATCCCTTTTCTTGCTCTCTCTGGCTTCTGACCTCCACAATGTGAGAACAGAGCCCTTGCTCTCTCCCACAGCCATATCCTGAGGTCTGCAGACCTGGCCTGATATAAACTGAACCTTAAAAATCTCCATCACTATAAGTGAATAAGTCAGTCTTTGTCTAAGTTGTGTGGTCAGTTGCTTTGGGTCGCAGCTGTGAAAATGCTGATGGAGCTAGCCAGTAACTTCTAACCTCTTCTAACCTCTATCTTGTGTTTATATCTTCCTGTTGTATATGTATGTGAGAAGGAGGAGGGATGGAGAGAGAGAGAGAGAGAGAGAGAGAGAGAGAGAGAGAGAGATGCCCCTCTGTCTTTTCTGATAATATGTCTTCCGACACCTGTGATTGCATTTAGGGCTTACTCAGATCATCCAGGATCATCTCTTTACCTCTAAATCTATAATTGCAGACATCTCCCAAGACCCCTTTTTGCCCTGTAAAGTAACATTTATAGGTTCCGAAGATTAAAAGGTGGATGTCTATGTTGCAGGGTGTGAGAGGGAGTCCAGCAAGTTTTTGGCTAACCACACTATTTAATGCACATTGTCGTTTTGTTTCTGCCAATAGAATCCGGATCTTTTCCAGCTAGAATTGTTCCTGTACTATGTAGACAGTGGCTCGGGTGGAAACCAGTTGTGGCAGTCTTTCTGTGCGTGCCGTGTAGTTGCGGTGGGCTCTGCAATCCAGTTCTGGCAAATAAGGTGCAAGGAAAATGTAGTTTGGGACTTGGGTCTCAGAAAAAGGCTTCGGAAAACCAAAGAATGGGACTGGGGATGTAGCCCAGTGGTAGAGCACTTGCCAGCACTTGCAAGAGCAGGTGTTCCGTCCCAAGAACCCCAAAGGGAAAAGGTAAGATGGAATCAGCTTGGCTATCACTATTCCTACGCCCACATTCCACCTCAAAATTGGACATGATCCTTGTTACCAAAACAAAGTCTTTTGCCACCCTGAGGCAAAAAAAATTCCCCAAAGAGAAAAAGATAGTAAAGCTAACAATGGAAAAAAAGCAAAGAGAAAAATATCTTCATTAAACCACTTAAATAATTTCAAGACTAATTATTCCAGGAGTCTCACAATATATTCAAATGTAATAATAAACTGCGATGCGTGGTGGTGCACGCTTGTAATTTCAGCATTCAGGAGGCGGAAACGGGAGGATCATGGTTTGGGGACAGCCTCAGCTACTTAGTGAGGCCCTTTGCAACTCAGTGGGACTCTGTTTCAAAGATAAAAAGACTAAAAAATAGGGTTGGAGGTGTAGCCTGGAGGTACAATGCCCTTCGGTTCTATCCCCAGTACTTTAAAACAAACAAACAAACAAACAAACAAACAAACAAACAAACCTAATATTTGTTTTAGCATCTATTCATTTACCATATTTATTTAAGCAACTATTATAGTCAGGTTTTTGTTGTTGTTGTTGTTGTTGTTGTTACAACAGCCAAAGTATCCCTAACTTGTGTGTTCTCAGATATTTAGGAAATACCAAAGAGTACGAAAAAGAAAAGAAAATGACTCTTAATATGAGAACACAGAAATTATCACTGTTAATATTTCACTTTATAATCTACACATACAGAAGGGACGTGAGAGTTCACACTACTTTAAGAGTTCTTTGGAGCCTAATTACATTATGATCACTTTTTCATGTTATTAAATATTAATTGGCAAAACTACTAACTACACAGTAGTCCATCATTCTGATAAATTATGATTCAACAAACTTCCCCTGAAAGTTTATTTTAAAGTGGGATCTTTTAAGTACTTTCATTTTCTTCCCACCAATCTGCAGAAGAGTGATTCCAATTTTGTTTACCATTTTTGTCATTGTTTGGTGTTTCTTTATTTGCAAATAAAACATTAAATAACAATGATAAAAGAAAGTTCAGCTGAGTGAGGGCTTCTGATGCATAAGAAAATTTTGTTATTTTCATATCACTCTATTTCGCTTTTGAAGAAATGGTAAGGAATGTTCTGGAGTATAAAACCTAGTTAAGGCTTCCTGAGGGAATGAATAGCTAGTAGGGAGGTTCTTTGAAGTATCTTTGAAGCCTGTCATGGTGACCATGGTGACAAATGCCTGTAATCCCAGGATTTGGGTGGCTGAGGCAGGAGGATCACAGGTTTGAGACCAGCTTCAGTAACAAGCAAGACCCTATTTTAAAAACAAAAAGATGTAGCTCATTGGTAGAACATCCCTCATTCAATCCTTAGTGACACACACACACACACACACACACACACACACACACACACACACAGTAGTGTTTGGCTAGCATCTTCTAATCGTTGTATTATTTTCTCTTCACAATGCATTCTAAAGTTGAGTGTTGCTTTTAATGCAAATGGCTTTTATGCAAAAAGTAACACTATGTAGTTTTGATAAAATGAACCATCAAGCACATCACAGTATGTAATCTTTTATTGATTCAAAACCGAAAACATTTTACATGTCACCTATTTTGAAAATAAATTAATTGAAAACAAGAGTTTAACAATTAAATCTCTGTCACAAAACTGTAGGAGGTATCTGGGCCAGTAGCTTCAAGAAAAAAAGTGCCAGCATCTTCAAGAAAAAAAGTGCCTCTTTCTTGTCACAATGAGTAAAAGAATCTCATTCTTCCATTTTTTTTGAAGGACGGGTACTATGTATTGAACCAAGGACATTTTCCTCCTAGTCAATCCCACAACCCTTTTGCTATTAAATTTTTTTATTTTGAAACAGGGTCTTGCTACTTGCTGAGGATGTTCTTGAACTTGTGATCCTCCTATTTCTCAAGTTCCACCTTGCTTGGTCAAGATAATTTTATTCTAACAAATGCAGACCGTCCACGGAAATATTCCCCACCATATAAAGCTGTAAGTAGCAGTGGGAAGAATGTGCAGAGATGTTTCCAGTTAAATCCACGATTCACCTCGAATCGAATACTGTTCTTTTTCTCTAGACCAAGCTACCAATGCTTATTTAGCATGTAGGAGTTTGGAACGAAGTTCTTATAAATTGACAATTGCATATTTGTTTGTGTGTGTGTGTGTGTGTGTGTGTGTGTGTGTGTGTGTGTGTGTGCGTGTGTGTGTGTGTGTGTTAGTAAAAGGAATTGGTGTGTTTCCATAGCATAGCAGAAAATTCACAAGGAAGTGATGTTTTCTGTAAGGTGTGGGGTGGGGGTACAGTAAACACTGTGTGGTTATTGGCCAAGTGCAGGTGTCCCGAGTAATTCAGAAGACATTTGATTAATTCCTAGTTGACTCCGACTCGGTTGCAAGGACATGTCATTCCTGCTGCCCTTCCAGTTTCCCACCAATATGTAATTTAGGGTGGAATTGCTTTGGCCTGCAGAGTAATTGATAACAGCCTAGCAATACAGGTGATGGGAAAGAAAAGGAGGAGAGTCTTTTAGTTAATTAATTTTGCCAGTAGTATGGTGCATTGTACATTGGGCTTTCTGTTCAGTCTGGTGAGCTCAAGCGTATTCATCACCAGAACATAGTTTTTGCCGAGCACTCAACTAAATTGAAATGAAAATTGCAGGCATTCTTTAGCAGTCCTAATTGTATTCACCCAAGCTAAGAGGAAAAATAAATAAATAAACAGGAAGTTGTGAATTGTGTTGCTGATTAAATATCAGTCTTCATATTAGTTCTTATGTTGTCCTCATTAGCTGATTTAATAATTCGATTTGAAGTTATTACTAGTAGGGTTTTAACTCAATAATTGGCCAACCGCTTTTATTTTTTATTTATTTTTTATTTTTCCTCCTGTGTGTGTTGTCACATGCTTATAACCCCAGTACTTGGGAGGCTGAGACTGGAGAATCACAAGTTCAAGACCAGCCTCAGCAACTTAATGAGATCCTGTTTCTAAATTTAAAATACAATTGGTTTCAGGGTACAGCTTGAAAGTAGAATGCCTCCTGTGTTCAACCCCAGCACCACACACAGACACACACACACACACACACACACACACACACACACACACATTCTCTGCAGAGTGATAAGGATAAGTCACGGAGAAATTGTGATATAAAGTCTTCATGATCTCTGGTTTGGGGGCACAGTGGTTTGTAAAACTGGTGTGAAGACATGTAAAACTTGTCCTCTGACAAGATTGAAGTCTAAAGAGGATCTGATCCCTCCCACTCTTTCAAAGCATGTGGATGGTTCACATTTGAATTCTCCAAAGGCATATCAGAAAATTGATGTTAATTCCAAGCCAGGAAAGGAAAATTGAATTAGAAGCCTAAATAAAATAAACTCTGCCAACCATCATCCATCATTTTCTTCCTCAGCCGGAGGCTCTATCTGTCCCTTCCTTCTGCCTCTGGGTTTATCCTCCTCCTTTCTCTCCAGCCTTTTTACATTTCGTACCTCAAAATTCTCCAATACTTGTCTCACTCAATTCCCTTCTTTAGTTACTATGTTACTTCTTGTTTTCTTCTACTATAAACATCTTTTCTTTTCTTTTTTGTGGTATTGGGAATTGAACACAGAGACATTCTACCTGCAAGATACCCGGGAACCCTCCTTATTTTTTTATTTGAACGTGGGTCACCCTAGGTTCTTAGGGTTCCACTAAGTTTCTGAGGTTATTCTGGAAGCTGTCACACTCCTATCCCAACTACCAAGTATTAGGATTACAGGCACCACCTTTCCTAGGTTATAAATGTCTTTGACTGAGAGATGGATGCCCCGCATTGAAGTTTCCAATGTTATTTCTACTTTCTAGGCTTTTCCCTCCCAAAATGAAATTGCCAACAGCAATGCCCAACGGGTTAATAAATATGACAACAATGAGCGACCTTCATCGTCTTGACCTCTTTGTGTCTTTAGTTCTTGCTGTGATCTACTTCTGAGACACTCTCTTCCCTTGGAGTCTATTAAGTGACAATATCTTGCAGGGCTTTTCCAGTCTCTCTGTTTCTCTTTAGTGAGTGTTTCTTCCATCATCCTGTGTACATAAAAATGTCTAAAATGTGGCTCTGACCTCCTCATCTATTTTTTTTAATTCCTTCTTTTATTTTTTTTGCGGTACTGGAGATTGAACCCGGGGGCACTCTACCTTTGAACTACAATCTCAGCCCTTTTAAAAATACTTTTTATTGTTATTTGAAAGTCTTACTAGGTTACTGGGAGTCTTACTAGGTTGCTGAGGCTGTCTAAAACCATTGATCCTCTTTTCTCAGCTGATCAAGTATTGGGATCTTAGGTGTGCACCACTATGCCTGACTCTTATCTTTTGCTTTTATATCATAGAAGTTTTCTGTCTGCCATATTAAAAATATTCACTAACACATTCCACAATGTAATTATATCTAAAGATCATCCTACATCTATTAATTAAATTAGTTTTATGTGAATAACTCACTATTTCCTAAAATGCAGGACATTTGGATAATTATCACTATTTGTCTGAGAGTAAGTGAATGAATGCTCTTACCCAATATAGTAACTTTTTAATTCTATTATTATTTAACCCATAAATGTAATCACTTTTCATTTTAATCAAAGGAAATATAATATATTCCTTATGGTCCATCTGATCAGTGGAAATTCTTCAAAATCCCTTAAAGGAATTGCTGAGAAAACTCAAAAGTGGTTTTAAGCACTTGGGACTGGAGTCACGGAGTGAATAGCAGTAGATCTATTTTGTGCTGAACGCTGGGACTAGCGAAAGGAGGGGATTCTGCTCTAGGAACATTAAGTTTGAGATTTCTATAAAACATTCAAATGGCAATGTCCAATACGCAGTTTAGATTTATTTGTCTACAGTTCAGAAAAAAATGTGAGGGTCAGAAGTGTCAACCTAGGAGAACTCAGCATTTTATTTTATTTTATTTTTATTTTATTTTATCGGTGCACTATATTGGTCTCACATTAAAATGTAGATCATGTTGACAGTGACATATATTCACACAGTACGTGGTACCCTCCCTCCCAATACTAAATGTCCAGGTTAACAATGTTACATTCACATGTATATACATATTCGAATGTAGCTTTTCCATTAATTAACCTCAGCCTTCTTCCTCCCCTACCCCTCCTTTCTGGCTTTTCTGAGGTTTTCCTTCTATTATCTGGAGTCCCTCTGGTATTCCTAATACTCCCTAGTTTGGGCATATTAGAGAAAACTTATGTCCCTTCTCTTTCTGTGCTGGCTGATCTCACTTAACATAATGTTCTCCAGGTCTTTCCATCTTCTTAAAAATGACATGATTTTGTTTTTCTTTATAGCTGAGTAGAATTCCATTGTGTGTATTTCCCATAATTTTGCAATCTATTCATCTGTCGATGGAGACGTAGGTTGGTTCCATATTTTCACTATTACGAATTATGCTCCTATGAAGATGGGTATGCATATGTTACTCTAGTTCTCTGATTTCAACCCCTTTGGAAAGATACCCAGGAGTGGTAGAGCTGGATCATATGGTGGATCTATTCCCAGTTTTCTAAGGAATCTCCACACTGATCTCCATGGCAGCTGAACTAATTTGCACTCCCACCAACAGTTTAAAAGAGTTCCTCTTTCCTCACATCCTTGCCAGCATTTGTTGTTATTTGACTTCTTTATGCTTAGCATTCTGATTAGGGTTAGATGGAATCTCAGCTTAGTTTTGATTTACATCTCCTTGATGGCTAATGATGTTGAACATTGTTTCATGTATCTATTGGCCATTTGTACCTCATCTTTTGTGAAGTGTCTATTCAATTAAATTGCTCAATTCTTGATCAGGTTATTTGTATTGCTAGTGTAGAATCTTTTGAGCTCTTTGTATATTCTGGATATTAACCCTGTATCAGAGTGGTGGCTGGTAAAGATCCTCTCCCATTCTGCAGGCTTCCTCTTTAGGTTCTTGATGGTTTCCTTTGATGAGCAGAGACATTTTAGTTTGATGAGAACTCAGCATTCAAAGCCAGGGAAGAGAGTGTGAGTGCCTAGTGGTGGAGTGTGGTAAGGGGAGAAGAGGCTGTGGACCTGCTCTTGGAGCACAGGGCAAGGAGAGAGTGCTCCTGGTTCTAGAAGCCAAAGGAGCAGCAACCAGGGAAGGCGGCAGGAAACCAAGATTGCAGTGTCCTTCAGGAGATGCTGTAATAAGGGATCTCAACAAGAGGTGACCTGCTATGCCTAGTGATGCTGAGAGTCAGGGGCGGGAAGACTGAGAATCCCCAAGTGGGACCAACTCATCTATGTGGGTCATGGGGCACAGTCCCTGGGACTCATGGTACTTTCAGGAATCTATGATATATTTTAAGTTTTATTTATTTAAAACTATGAATATAATAAAAATGAATGTAAAATAATGACCCTAGCCTGGATTATATTTATATTTATAGCAATGTAGTGATAAAATTTTAAATATTTTTATGGGGACAAAAGAGCCCGCAATAGTCTTAATATGGCATGCTGGCCTCCAGGTAAACAATGGGGACGTCACTGTTGGCATGGTAAGGGTGGCTTTTGAAGGAATTCTGGGCACAGAAGCCCAAGAACTGGAGAGGCAGTGGACGGCGGACACCAAGCTCTGACCCTTGAGGTCAGCCCATCTATTGAACTAGGGAAGAATGCCCTAAATCACGATTTGAGAGTTGCAGGAGGAGCAGAGTGGGAACGGTCACCATTCCTAGACTGCCCACTAACTAGGTGGTAGTCATTCTGTTTGAGACTTCAGGGGCACTGTCTCTGATGCTCACTGCAAATTGACAGGATAGTCATTTTATCTCCATCAAGCACAGGGGGAAATGATGGCTTAGGGAGATAAATAAATCAGGTCATGAAGGTAGCAACAAGAGTAGAAGACTGGGAGTGTAATTCAGTAGGACGGAGAGCAGCAAAACCCTTTCAGCAGTTGTTGTTCTGCTGCAATCTTGCCAACTTTCTCACTACAGTAAGAGCTTCCCTACCCTATTGATTCTGGGCATCCCAGGCATCCCAGCTGCCCATCTTAGGGGATGACGGCCCCTGTGTCACTGCCGCTCTCCACAGCCTTCCACTGGCACACAGCGTGGCAGTGCTCACGTCAGCAGCACCGCGACTTCATTCTGTTCCAGAAATTTCACATATGCAGTAATAATTTTCATATAAATCAATACTCTCTCTTTGGACCGTCTTACAGATATAACTGTAATGTGTAATGCCATTTTCATGGAAAATAAACTTTTAATAATCTCAGGTAAAATGAATTACAAATAATAGTCAACCTCAAATGTCTACTTTGATTAACATAATTATCTACATCATTGGCAGGAAGCAATAAAATGTGCATTAAGAATATTTTGTTCTTATTGAGCTTCAGAATGTGCCGTGCAGTTCAGTTTGTGTGTTTTTGAGCAAATAGAAGGGAGGTAAATGGCAGAAGGAAGTCCGACTGCTGATCATTCACAAAGTAACTGTCAAGAATGAGGACAGGGCTGGCTGTGGGGGCGCACGCCTGTCATCCCAGCATTCGGGAGGCGAGACAGAAGGATCGCGGTTTGCGGACAGCCTCAGCTACTTAGTGAGGCCCTTTGCAACTCAGTGAGACCCTGTTTCAAAATAAAGGATAAAAAATAGGGCTGTGAGTATCGGAGGTAAAATGCCCTGGGTTCCATCCCCAGCACCACAAACAAAATAAAAAACAAAAAGAATGAGGACAGGCCCACAGCCTACCCCAGCTCTCCCTGTCTCTTTCACATAGAAAAGAAAGCAGAAGACCCCGGGCTTCCTGAGCCTGGCTGATTCACTCAGCATAATATTCTGTGGTTCCGCCCATTTCCCTGCAGATGATATATCTTCTGCAAGTGGTTAATTTTGAGATTTCTGAAGAGGAGGTACATGGGTTGATAGGAAATCAGGAAATTAGGAAAGCCTCAATAAAAATATAAAGGTAGAAGTAAACACCTGTTGCACAACTTATAAACTCCAGTTTTTTCTTCAAATTATAACTAGTTAAAAGGGTAAATCTACTTTTATGATGTATTGTTCTAAAATTAGTGATTTCCACTGGTCTTTTTGAAAGTGCTCTGGAAGATATGAGATCTAGAGGTTCCTCCGCAACTGAGGGAGACCTTGTTTCAACAACAGAAAAATAAAAAGGGCTCGGGGGTGGGGGGCAGCTCAGAGGTGCAGTGCCCAGTGTTCTGGGCTGTAGCTCAAGTTCAATCCCTCCTACAAAACAAAACAAAACAAAACAATTCAAAGTCAGCTTTCAAAAATCTTTCTAATGAACACATGTCAATGTAGAAAAGAGTTTATTCAGTTTAGAAGATTTTGAATTTATTGTTTAGAGTATTTTAACTTTTGCTTTTGCTAAATCAAAGTATATATTCTCAGAATGAAACTATTTCAAGATATTTACCTCCTAAGGTTAAGGATGTATATATTTATCTGAAGTCAAGCAATTTTACTAGGGAATATGCACAGAAGAAGGAAAATTCAAATTTATCTAGAAAATTATGCTTACAGGAATTTATCTTTAATAATTATTTTCAATTCATCTTTGCACTGTTTCCTAGTTTCAGATACAAATCAAATGCTTTTCAGTTCTTTTTATCTAACTCCTTGGGTTCTGATTCCCTATGTATCATCTTCAGACTTTGAAATAATATATTTGAAATAAATCTTCAATAAATCCTTAGAAATTCTCTGAAGAAAAATTCCACCTTCCATTTGCTTCACTTATTTGCTCACAGAATTTAGTTCAAGGTCTTGTATCATAATCAAGGAAAGGGTATAACTCAGGGAACAGAGATATCTGTTTAAAAGCCGATTATCAGATAAGAAATAGCCAGGCATGCTCAAAATAGACAAATTATATTTCATTACTAGTAACCAGTGAATGAAAAATGAGTCATCAGAGCAGGTCAATATCAGTGATAATTGTTACTTGATCCTTCTGTTCCACCTTTTTCTCTGTAATGTGAGGTTTCTCAAATTGCATTCTTTTGGGCAGATATGGTCAGCAAATTATATATATTCCCTGATTGAATAGCCTTAAGGATTATCACAAATCAAATTTTCCTCTTGGAAATTTACATTCTGTTAAGACTGCTAAGGGATCCTATAATTTTTGGGAAATGTACTAATGTGAACTATCAAAGCCTAACAGGGAAAACCAGGAGTCTGGAAAACAGATATAATAGCAGTTTTATGTTCTTTCTGTTCTTTCCTACTGCCCTGTGCATGTAGATAGTGAATGCATATTATATGAGGGACAAGATAAAAATGTTAGAGGCAGTGAAAAAATCTGTGAATAATCTGTGCACAATTATGCTGGCTTAAAAGGACTCAGGTCAATTTATCAGTATTGAAAAAGGAATGAGTTAGGTCATTTCAATATCTTCATCTTCTTCTTTTTATAATATTGTTACAGTTTGAACTGTAACGGTTTTGGGGGAAACGTTCCCCGGACCTCTGTTAGGCTCCCGCAGACTGCTCCCACAACTGCCGAGTTCTCGTCCAGACTGAGCGTAGATATGCAGTGGTCTGGACTCTCGCTGAACATTTAAATGAGTTTATTATTAAAAAGATAGAAATACAGAAGACAGTTATAGCCCCATGCGATTGCATGGGGGGGGCAAACGAAGTCTCCCAAATTCAAAATATAAAAGCAGCCTTTTATAGATCCAGAGTCCTCCATCTTGCTCTACTCTGTAATCCTATGGCCGAAGTCTAAGTCTGCCCCTTAACTTCCTGCCCAACTGTAGCTATACACCTAGGTTTCTTTGTTTAAACCGGAATGATTCACAAGGTCAAGAGCCATGTGGTATCTGCTCTCCTTTTACCAAGGTCAATCCCCTCCTCCCATACTCGGGACTCCTTAACTCCTTGCTGGATATCAATTTATTAAGCAAAGGGGTCTTTAGAATGTGAAAGCCCTAAGTCCCAACTTCTCTCTCCACTTGCTAATTACTTTTTGCAAGGGTACTTTGCATTATAATAGCTACCTGACTGCCTGTCAGTCTCCTTCACAGATCTGACCTCCATAAACCGATTTTTGGCCAATATGTTAATAACCAAAAGTTCTCTTTCCAATCTTTTTAGGCCATTCCTAATACTGGTACATATATCATTTGATATCTTTCCAAATTACCACGCATCCACACTCCTCTGCTCTCAGCTTTTAAAACCTCCCAAGTATATGCCTTTGTGCTTGTGAGCTTTTCATTGCTGTCACCAAAACACTTGACAAGAACAGTTTACAGGAAGAAAGATTGATTTTGGTTCATGGTGTCAGAGGTTTGAGTCCCTGGTTTGCTACCTAGCTCCAGAGCAGAAAGCATGCTGGAAGGGTGTGGCGAGGAAGGCCACCAGGCCCATGGCAGCCAGAAGCAGAGAGAGAGAAGGAGGAAGGGGAGGGGAAGGCTGTGCCTTCATGCCCCAGGGACCTGCTTCCTCTCCCTGGCTCCCACCAGTGTTCCTGTTGATGGGTTAATTCATTTGGTGGATGGAACCACTGATAAGGGCAGACCCTCATGGTGCAATTATTGCCCAAAAGCCCCACCGCTGCACCTTGTAACATTGTGAAACTAAGCACTCAACATATGGACCTTTGGAGACAGTCCAGATTCATGCCATAACAGCCGTACTCTGATAATTTTTAGGAATACTATCACGTTGCGATAGGTACAAAGTTGAGATTACACGTGAATAAAAAAGGATGTGTTTTAAATATTCTGTAATGCAAACAAAGGAACAATACATAGATCATTGATTGATGTTGGGTACACATGCAAAAATCAATACCAATCTCAATATTATATGTGGGGAAAGGAAGGGAGTGGGAAGGGACCTGGGGGGAAGCTCCCCAAGTGCTATGTGCATGGTGGGCCCATCACTCTGAACTATATCATAATGGGAGACTACAGTGCACCAATAAAAGTACAATCAAAATAAAGTATAAAAAATAATGGCTAAAATGATTAGATAAGAACTTCATGTCAACAAATATATCACTCATCTCTCTAAGCAGAAAAAACACTGAGCTTTGTTGAATACTGGGACAAAGAATTACCTAGAAAAAATAAAGCAAAAGAAAACAAAAGAAATGACATTAATGTCTTTTCCTGAAATGCTAACCTGAAACTTAGGGAGGTTGCGATATTTATGTTTTTGTCCTTATAAGATAGATATTGTATATTCACAAATTTCTGCGTGCACCAGTTAATCTTTATTCCAGTATGTTTACATCCTTCTCTTCCCAGATGCATTTAGCAGAAGCTCTTGGCTCAGTGGGCATGTCTCAGTAAGATAATGTGCCATCCATATTTTCCATAATGCATTATTCTTATAAGGTACCTCAGTGCTGTATCCAATGAGAATCACTGTCACGTAGAGGTTTTAAATGTTTACTAAATGTTTACGTACATATAAGTTCAGCATATTAGATACTTTTGTTTTTCCTGGCATGAAAAACAGCTTCTCTCTTAGACTGAGATGTTAAATTACATTTTTATTGATACACTGAAAACATTAAAAGCTCATTATACCACAGTCTCTTTTTCTAGGACTTTCTGCCCTCATCTTTGCCAACTTAGCTCTAGAGAATTAGATCGATTTGATTATTTTGTCTGAGAAAATGTCATCTTGTCTATAGTTTCTCATCTTGGTTGTAACAAGGAATTTTCTCTTTGAAAGTTGGCTTTCTGATCTCTTCTTGCAGACTGAAAATAATTATAAGACCATCTCAATGGAGAATACTTAAATGTGTTTTTATTTAAGAAAAAAAAAAACCTACCATCATTAGAAATGGCTCCCATAGCAATATATTTTTTAGACTTGGAAAGAGTCTTATCTATTCAATGCAATTCAAAGCAGGGAAAGTCGGCTTCTGGAGGGCAGGACCCTCTCTGTCTTTTCAGGGCTGGATCCAGCTCCTAAAGCAAAATCTTCTATCAGCCGTCAGATCACTAAGTGGAAGGAAAAATGTAAAGCACAGGCACAGTGTTCTTTTCCAAGTATCCGTGGACATATAATAAAAGCTGAGTCAGATTCTTTCTCTCTTGGAAGAAGTATAGCTTGCAAAAGGAAACACACACACTTAGTTTTATAACTACCAAGCACCCGTGGCAGAGGAAGCTGAAAACTGACGTGAAAGGTCAAAGGAAGTGAGACACCTGCCTGGCGGGGAGAGGAATCGCCCAGGAAGGCGTGGAGAGCAGGTGCGGGTTTTGACAGGAGCAGTTGTGCGGGTCGTGGGCCCTCCAAACAGGGAGGCAGAGTGGAGCGCTTGCAGAAGGAACTGGAAATCCTGGAAGGCTGGGAGACTGACCTAGTCTACACTGGAGACAAGATCGGGTAGATTAATTAGTGCTGGTCAAGTAAATGACAGCAGTGCCACTAAGAGCCTTTTACCATAAGGGGCTTCTCCCTCTTGTGACCTTTCTCACAAGCTGTTACGGGAAATGGCCTGACGAGAGGAGACGTTTCCCTCTACTCATTACCGCTCGGGTAGAATTGATGCTATGGACCTTTTTTCTGTTAGAAAATAATTTGCTTTGATTCCTTTGATGTCATCTTGCCAGAACTACGTCTTCTTTCTGTGACTCTTGTCTCCTCCTGCTCTTCCTCTTCTCTGTCATCAAAACTGTCCCCAGCCTCCCTGCGCCCTGGCTGTGCGGAGGACCAGGGCGCTAACGGGCCTCTTTCTAAGCCTCCATGTTGCTCCTCAGGGTGGCTGCCCTGGAGGACTTCAGGATCAGGAGTCATCATCTCGCTCCTAGCCTTGCTCCCTCTTTTATGAATCTTTTCATTTTCCTGCCTAGTTTTGACAGACACACATTGAGATAATTTTGTTGTTGTTTTGGTCCTTCTGGTCCGCTTTCTTGAGGATCATCTTTCCTTCCTGCCTCTCTGGCAGCTGTGAGCTTTCATGTCCCTTCACACCTAGACTGTCCCCATCAGCCCTGACCCAAGGCGCCCCTTTGTCCATGGGAGGTCACTCTCCCCCCCCAAGGAACCCAGATAATTCTACCAAACTAAACTAAAATAGTGTTTTTATTTTCTCCCTTGCATAGTTACATAATAGGTGTCATTAACATTTATAGGGAACCTTTATGTGTGACACAGAATGCCAGGCAGATTTGGTTCGAATACACCCCTGGCCCAAGAGGAACTTTCAGTTTAATGTGGGTAACAGACTTGTAAACATAAGTTACAAAAAGGCAAGTTCTAATGTGCTTCAGAATGTTTTGTTTTATCCTCTAGTATTTTCATATACACTTATTAATTTTAACTTTGATGAAAAATTCTTTATGCTATTTTAAAATAAATTTCTGACTGCATTTGTTTGAAAAATAAATGTTCTCTTTTACCTAATCTGACAGTTAATGTTATGATATTTCAAAATGTGAAAGACAATATACCTGTTTATTCAGTTTGAGAATACTATAACAATTATTTGGGGATTCAGAAAAAAGATGTTTTCCTTGGACCATAGGCATTCTCTAAGTAAAATATACACGCTTATACACTAATATTTGGTTTCCGTTAGCTCAAAAGCTAGAACAAAAATGTCAAAGTAAAATGTTTGTTTTGTCAATAAATAGTATAAAAAGAATCACTCTCTAATCTTTGGAGGAAAAACATGTTTGCTTCATTTTTAAGCCAGTTTAGAATGGCCAGGTTTTTTTTGTAAATTGTACATGAGATCCCAGGGTATCGATCTCATGGTTTTCCTTTTTCACTAGAAAGTTAATTCTCTCAGAGGGTAAATATTCCAAGAAGTGTTTAAGATCCAGGAGGATCACTGACAAATGCTTTCAAATGTTTTACATTCTTTTGCAACACTTGTTAGGAGCTGAATATCCATGTTTTCTAGGATTAATATGTTCAAGTCCTAATGTTCAATATGAAGTTATTTGGAGATGGGCTTTGGGGGAAGGTGCTAGGGTTAGATGAGGTTGTAAGTAAGCAGAAGCACCAGAGAGCTGGACTTCCCGTCACACACAAGCCATGTGATGACACACTGAGATCGATAGAACCATCTACAGGGTGGAAGGGAGGCTTTTCATCTCAGACTCCTTGTTCCAGGGCAGAGAAAAAAACTTCCTGATAGGTAGGGATATCAGGATATCGCCCGGTCCATGATATTTAGCTGTAACAACCCATGCCAACTAGGACAGCACTGGCATCATCTTCAACACTCACTCTCAATGTCTTTCGGTTACTGAAATGATGTGAAAATGTCCTGAGTGTGGAAAAAGGAACTTAAGTTGTTTACGTATGAAAATAAATGGTTCTACTCTCCCCCTAATATTTCTTTAGCCCCCAGCCCACTTTGGATTCCCAACGTCTTCTCCTCGTTGTATAGTCTTGGTGACTCTTGTTCTGAAAAGCCCATTCTCTCTAGAGCTCTGTGTGCTTACGCCCTCTCTCCTGCACCACACTCTCCTGTGGGTACCATGGTGAGACCCTGCCCTGTGGAGTTGCAGTGACCTTTGACTTTGTTAAACTCTCCCATTTGGCCATCTGTAATAGTTTGGAACCATCAGAACAAGATGTTTGTCGTAGTGATTGTTTAACATTTCAAAAGTTCTCCTTTACGCACTTTAAGTCTAATGTTCTTCCTTTGTTTTGGTTTTGGAAATGTCCCTCAGAGGCTAAAGCGTTGAAGGCATGTCCCTGCTCCAGCAGTGTGCAAAGGTGAAATAATTGAGTCAAGGCTCTAATCTCGACAGTGGGGCAATCCACTGAAGGATTGATAACTTGGATGGACTTACTGGGTAGTAGCTTGGACAGGTGGGCATGGCAGAAGGAGCTTTGGGAGTGTGGCCTTGGGGACTGTCCCTGGGCATCTGTTTCTCTGCTTTCTCCTTCCATTAGGCTGACCTCAGCTTTCCTCTATCACATCATGCACTGATGTCTGCCTTGCAGTCAGCTGTACCTCGGAAACTATGAGCCAAATAAACTTTTCCCCCTTTGTGTTTTTCCTATCAGATACTTTGTTTGCAACCATGGAAAAGCAGATTAAAACAGTGTATATTTAACATTATGTCAATACTCAGTTTATCCAAAGAGAAGACTCCCTGAAAATTGGAAAGAAAATCTTTACTATGGAACATATTTGCTGTATCTGTTGCTGTACTTGTGAAGTACTCACATTTTAGATGAATACATTGTCAGTAGGAACATAAATGCATTTATCAAATATACTAGGCTCGTTATTTAAGGATTCCTTTAGACTATAGAAAATAGGTTGAAAGGAAGTAAGTGACCCTTGAAGTCATTTTACTTATTACTTTTTTTATTTTTATTGGTGCATTGTGATCATACAGCTAAATGGAGTACAAGATGGTGGAGGCATACATGCGCACATCACTCAATTAGCCCTTCCCCAATCCCCACCCCATTCCCTCCCTTCTCCTTTCTTCTCATGTTTGGCTTAGTGATTGATATGTTTGTGAATGTACATTAGGGACTTTCCCTCTTCCCCTTTCCCATTCCCCTCTGTTAGGTCACCTTATTTGCTCAAATCTATGGCTTCTCCTTTGTCTAGAGTTTCTCCTATGATCCACTTTCTTCCTAGCTTCTACATATTAGGGAAAGCATCTGATTTTTTTTACTTTTTGGGACTGATTAATCTCACTTAGCATAATGTTATCCAGTTCTATCTATTTCCCTGCAAATGACATACGCTTTCCCTTCTTTATAGCTGAGTAAAATTCCATTGTGTACATAATACTTAGTTTTGTAACCCACTCATCTGTTGATGGACATTTTGGCTGGTTGCATAGTTTGGCAATTATGAATTGTGTGGCTACGAACATAGATACAGGTACATTCGTTTGTTAGTTCGGTTTCCATTCTTTTGAGTAAATACCTAGAAGTGGTATTGCTGGATCACATGGTAAGTTCATTCCCATTCTTCTGAGGATCCTCCATACTGTTTTTCAAAGTGTTTGCACTAATTTGCAATCCCATAAACAGTGTATTAGAGTTCCCACTTTCCTACATCCTCACCAGCATTTGTTCTTTGTGTTTTTAATGATTGTCATTCTAGTTGGAGTTCCGTGAAATCTCAGGGAAGTTTTGATTTGCAGCTTTGTGATTGCTAATGATGTTAAACATTTTAATACATTTATTGAACATATGAATTTCTTATATGAAGTGTCTATTAGTTCACTTGCCCATTTTTTGATTGGGTTACTTGTTTTCTTAGTGGTGAGTTTCTTGAGTTCTAGTTAGATTCTAAATATCAGTCCTCTATCTGAGGAATGGTTGGCAAAACATTTTTCTCATTCTGTCAGCTCTCTGTTGAGGTTCTTGATAGTTTCTTTTTTTTAACAGAAGCTCTTCAGTTTAAGGAAATCTCACATACTGATCCTTTTTTAATTTATTGTACCTTTGGGGTCTTGTTGACAAAATTTTTACCTGCGCCTATGTGTTGAAGGTTTAGACCTTTGCCCTCTTCAAGGAGCTGCAATATCTCTGGTTTGATTTCCAAATCTTTGGTCTATCTTGAATTGATTCTTGTAGAGGATGAGAAAGTAGGGTTTTTTTTTTACATTTTTTTCTGCATATGGTTAACCAGTTGTGACAACACCATTTGTTGAAGAGGCTATCTTTTGTCCAAGCTATCTTTATGTTTTTGGCCCATTTGTCAAAAATCAATTGGCTGTAAGTGTGCAGATTTTTTTCTGAGTCTTCTATTATATTTTAGTTCCTTGGAGAGTACAACATGTGTCCTTGCATCCTTACTTAATCTGGTTCAAAGATGCACATGATTAATTTAGCTAGTAATTTCTCTCTCTCTCATTTGCAAGTCTTAAAATGGTGATTGTCAAAGGAATCTAGCCATAACAGATCCTCAAGTTTCTCACAGTAGGCTTAATGCAAAGACTACTGACTCCAGAGGCTGACTTCCAATGATAGGAAACTACCCTTTGATCTTTTCTATTGCAATTCCTACAGCCTGGAATAAGTTACAGAAGTTTAATTAGCCTTGCTGGTTCACTTTTACTTTGGAACCCACCTTCAAGCCTAGATTTATCTTTTCTCTCTACCACTTTTTTTTTCCAATAAATGGCGACATCCTCTTTCATTTGACTTCTACCTCAGCTCTCCTACCCCATGAGGACATTGACTCTGCTTCTGAAATAGCCTGTGATATGTCTTCTCTTGTCCCCCAGTCTCAGGTCAAGCTCATTCCACCTTCCTGCAATCTCTGAGATAGGCAATGAACTCTTCTCTCTATTCTGACTGCGCCATTTCCTTTCTCATTGTTTATATGCTGCCTGAATGAACTTATTGGTGTTTTACAATTTTTAACTAAGTAGTATAGAAAATTGTATTTAATACAGAAAAACCTCAAGTACCCATTCCGTGGCTTATAAAGAAAAATATAAAAAAACACAATTCAATCACTCTATGTACCTTTCTCAGCTTGTTCTCCTTTTTGGAAGTAAACACTCTCTTTCATGTAATAGCTATCGAATTGTTCCTCTGATAAAGAAAATACAGTAGCGTCACATCGCTGCTTAAACTCTTCAGCGTTTTTCCATTGGTTTTGAAAAAAATATGTGTGCATGTGTGACTCTACCATCTTGTACCCCAGTAAGATGTATGGCTACAGTGCACCAATAAAAATTAATACATTAATAAAAAATAAATCAATCAAAAGTCAAACTCCAAAAAAGAAACAGCATGAAACCTCCACCATAGCAGGCATAGCCATCCAACATCTGAACCCTGCTAACTGCTGCCAAGACTTATCACACACCATTCTCTGGGATCCACAGAATGTCTTTCTACTCATTCTGACCTCAACTAAAGCATATTCTGTATTCGAAAATTACTCTCATATCAAATGAGTGCATGACCGAAGAACAAACACTCAATGTTGAGAGAAACATAAAAATGATTATGGTTCCTGACCTCTATAGTTTTTAAGCATTGGTAAGAAATGAGGACAGTCCAGTGAACGGATGTGGGAATAAACAGTCTGATGCTTGTTTGATAGAACCTATCACTGAAGCCTGGATGGGCAGAGGGCTAGAACATGTAAGGATGAGATCAGATCTTCTGGGTTTGAGGGGGATAAAAAGAATTTTCACAGAAGAGGAAATGTTTACACTGAAGCTTGAAAGATGAATAGGATTCTTTAAGGCACAGGCCCAGTAGAGTGCATATCAGGTGGCAAATGCAGCCTTTATAAATTCATAAAATAAAATACAAATGCACCTGCAGGGAATCGTGAGTTGTTGGGGTACAGTGTACACGTGGAAAAGAGATGGAAGGTAAAGATGGAGCACTGAGAAATGACCAGACCCGGGAGGCCTTTGTCCATCAAGCTGTTGCATTTGGGAAGTTAGTGACTCACATTCTCAAAACCTGATATATTTTATCACTTTCTTTTCAAATGTAGGTGTCTCTTTAGTGGCTAAATTCTGAGAAAACAGTTGTGTAGTTTCAATACAGTCACTAAGCAGGAGTCATATTGCCATAAACTGGAAAGACCAGCATGTAACTCCAATGTCTGCTGCCTGCATTTGTAATGTGACTGTCAGGGTCAACTCTCGAAAATCCTCTAGCATTGCAAGGTTCACAAAGGATGCTAGTGGCCAACCTGAGAGACCCGACTGCTACTGGCTCAGCAGCTTTCATAGTCTGTCTTTTGCAGGGTGGTATGGATTTACGGAGGACCAGCCTGACCATCTATTCAGTAGAGTTGTTTCAGCCCTTGACAGTGACAATGGAGAACCATTTCTTTAGCTGAAGGATACCATCTTTCTCAATGATATATAAATACCCCTGAGAACAAATAGCACCGTAAGTGTCATGTATCACATACTCTTTCGGTCAATATTTTCACTGCTCTAACCCAAATCAACCGACCACACACCACAGAGAAAGGAATACGTACTCATTCATAGTCCTTTGGCTTTGTGTTGTGTGGTCTTGGAGATCTGAGCATTTCAGTCTAGGTCAGGTCAGGATATGTCTGTGGAACTCAGGACATGGTGGTGGGGAACAGAGGCTTGGGGAGTGTACGGGCTCTACCTTCACCTCCTGGAGACCAGAAGCACGAAAGCAAGCAAGCAAGCCAGCAAGGGCATTCAGGGAAAAATAGCACGGCTCGTAAAGCCACACCCCCAGAAACCCACCGTCTCTGACCACATACCCCCTGCCTAGATTACAGCCAGTAAATCCATGATATTGGACTTACCTATTGTTGATAGTACAGCCCTTATAACCTAATTACATCAACTCTAAGCATTAATACATGAACTATTTAAAGGACATTCTATATTTAACCACACCCAACCAGATTTTTCCCTAAAAATTTTTTAGTCAGAAAGGGGAGAACTAATGGTCACAGTTTGGGTTTCTAACAATGGCAACCTAAGAAGAAGGAAATGTTGCCGGGCGTGCGTGGCACACACTGGAAATCCAAGCACTCGGGAGGCTGAGAAGGGAGGTTCATGGTTGGTGGACAGCCTCAGCTTCTTAATGAGGCCCTCCACAACTTAATGAGGTCCTGTTTCAAAATAAAGTATAAAAAAATCAGGCTGGGGGTATAGCTCATAGGTAGAATGCCCCTGGGTTCCATCCCCAGTACCGCAAAAAAAAAAAAAAAAAAAAAAAAAAAAAAAAGGAAAAGGAAAAGGAAAAGGAAAAGGAAAAGGAAATGTGATGTGCTGGACAATAAGTTATGATACATTTTGTCTATGTCACCCTCATATATTCCATATTCCAAATTTATGAATGAAATATTAGTTGAGTATCAAAATTTTTAAAAGGAAATAATTAAAAGGGCATTAACAATTTGAAAGGACATTTAAATATTACTAGTTTTTAAAAGAAGAATTTTGCTGGGCGTGGCGGCTCACGCTTGTAATCCCCGCGCTTGGGATATGGAGACAGGAGGATCGCGCAGGTTCAAAGCCAGCAGTGCTGACTTAAGAGACCCAGTTCCTAAAAATAAAAAATAGGTCTGGGAGTGTAGCCCGGAGGTAGAAGGGCTTCCAGGAACCCCAGTACCACCAAAATAATAATAATAATAATAATAATAATAATAATATCATAATAATAAAAATCATCATAATAATAAAAGAAAATAAGAATTCAACATTTAAAAGAGTATTTAAAATATTGGGTAAAATATCACTAATTTTTAAACAAAATCAGTAGGGGTTAAATCAGCGATGAGTACATGTTTGTACACACAAGTTTTTTACCCCAATAAGTTGTAGGAATATAATGCACCAATAAAAAAAATAAAAAAATAAAAATAAAAAAAAATTTTAAAGAAAATTTAAAAGGACGTTTTATCACAAGCGCTCCATCAAATACAGAACTGCCCCGCTTTTTTTCAGCTTGGGTACACGTACAAGGTGGACTATGATGGCTCCGTTGGGTTTTCCCAGGCCAAATCCTGCCTGCTGACATCTTGACTCCTCCATTCATATATTTAGTGGGAACCACAGAAGAAGGTCCCTGGACAGAATTCCTCCCAGTGTGATGAAACCTTTAATTCTTTGCTTTAGCAGATTGAAAGTAAAATAAAAATTTTAAAAATCCCTTCAGTTTTTATTAGTGTGAACCAACTCTAGAAAACTAGGTTTGGGATACAAGTTCATGCTGCTCTTTTAGGAAAGAGGCAGATGAGGAAACTGGGTTATCAATTACAAAGAATCTTCCGTGCCTTCTCATGGTCCTTTAGAGAAGTGTCTTCTTTCAACCAAAGAAGATGATAGCTTTGCCCCCTGCGCCTTTTTGATAGGTGTGAATGTAAAGATGTGGAGAAAAATACACGTCTGAGGATTTCTTTCATTTTTCCCCCAGAGGCACTAAAATGTCATAGCTGTACTTGGAAGGTCTCTCTGCTGGTTGAGCCCATTAGTGTGAGAGGAACATCCACCCACTTTTAGCATCCATCCACGCCCTTGGGTTGTGCTTCTATTGCCTATCTGATGTGGGTAACACCAGTTTCTGCCTATTTTCAGTAAATGTTATTCTACTCTTAGGCACAGTAAATAGAGAAGTAGATGGATCACTTTGGGGGAAGAACATTTCTTATGGCTTCACTTCTGTTTGGTAATCAGATGCGAAGGTTTAATTCAGGCAAAAGTGTTGAGACGGAAATGGAAAAAATACTATCTCTATTAAAGTAGTAAGAGAAGTAAGGTGTTTACAGACTTGCAAAATTGGTGATTTGAGAGAATCAGTCTGTTTCTCTCTACTTTTGTATGGATTCTCCAGAAGGAAGAAGAAATATCACAGACAAGTAATTGAAGTTATTATTCATAACCAATGATATATCTTCTAATTTTTCACAAAATTTTTGACTTTATATATTTTTTGTGATGATGTTTTAGATCTCGAAGTCACATTTCCCCCTGTGTTCTATACATTTCAATTTAGGTATCTATTATAAAAGAACACCATTGTTTCTGTATTTAAAAAATTCACAATATTTATCTAGTGAAAAATAAATAAAAGGTGTAAAGATTGAAAAGAAAAAATTACATTTCTATTTTCATGAATATTCTTATGATGTAAATGTCAACATACTAAAGACCTTAAAAATAGACAAATTACTAGAATTACCTCAACAACCTAGCAAGACTACAGAATATAAAACCAGTATATAAAGGCAATTGTTTCAGATTGCCACCACAAATCACTAGAAACTATGATCAAATGTAATGTTCTCAATGACATTAGCTTTTAATAGGGCTCAGGAAGTCAAAGTAAATTTACAAATGATACAAATAATATTTTGGATGGAATTCATTAAACATCGTGGAAATATTTCTATGAATGTCTAAATAAGTAAAAGACATGCTCCTGGGTTGGGAAATTTAAAATAAAAAAACATATAAAAAACATATTTATCCCAAACTTTAATAATTTTAATGAAACCTCAGTGAAACTTAACATTATTATTTTATTTTTGTGTGTATATATGCCCATGTGTACGTGTGCATCTTGACAAACTAAAAATTTATGTGGAAAAGCAAAAGGCTAGTGGTTATCATGCATTCTTAAAAGAAAGGACATGTAGTTGATGGACTTTTCATTTACCTAGAATGAAGTAATAGTAGTATAACTTGGCATCCACACAGAGATAAACTAATTGCTCAATGGATTAGAAGTGAGATTCCTGAGAGAATTTCATATATTTATGATAGACATGTGCATAATTGTAGGTTAGGAAGACTGAGGTCCAATTCCCAAAACAAATGTGTTTGTGCTAATTACTATATTTATAGAAAAATATATAAAATTGATACTTATTTTAAACAAAAATATTTTAGGTGGAACAAAATCCTCAATGAAATAAGCCTTGTGCATTTTAAAGGACTTAGAAACCTTGTAAAGGACAATTTAGAAAGGTATATTTGTAACAGAAAGTAGAGAAAAATATAACTTCAGAGTCATTTTGAGAATTCACAAAAAGCACAAACTATATAAATAAAAAAAGGAGACTACACCGAAGTTTATTTTTAAGCTGAGAAGCAGAACCTGCAGATCAGGAGAAAAAGGCAAATACTTTTGATTTACTTCATAGAAATGACAACTTCAATGGTAACTGAGCTTCTGGGAAAAATGATTGTATTATTATGTGACCCCAAGAAATAGAAATAGATGTCACATAAGATATAATTTCACAGCCACCAGATTAGCAACAATCAAACATCTTGAAGTATCAAATTTTGATAATTCAGCATTATCTGGTAAAGTTGCAGATGTATATGTCTTAAGACCCAAACACATACATTCTAGGTTATTTATTTATTTATTTATTTATTTATTTATTCATTTATGGAATCAGGGGTTGAATCCAGGGGCATTCTACTTGTGAACTACAACCCCCCAGCCCTATTTATTTTTATTTTTTTTAGTTTTAAACAGGGTCTCACTACATTGCAGAGGGCCTCACTAAAGAACTGAGGTGGGCCTTGAACTTGCCATCCTCCTGTCTCAGCCTCCCAAGTACTGGGATTACATGCAGGCACCACCATGCCTGGAAACCTTTTAGGTTTACACTTGAGAAAATTCTTACACCTGTGCAATAGGGTATGCAAAAAAAGAAGAAGAAGAAGAAGAAGAAGAAGAAGAAGAAGAAGGAGGAGGAGAAGGAGGAGGAGGAGGAGGAGGAGGAGGAGGAGGAGGAGGAGGAGGAGAAGAGGAGGAGGAGGAGGAGGAGAGGAGGAGGAGGAGGAGAGAAGGAAGAGGAGGAAGAGGAGGAGGAGGAGAGGAGGAGGAGGAGGAGGAGAGGAGGAGGAGAAGGAGGAGGAGGAGGAGAAGAGGAGGAGGATGGTGATGACATTTGTAATATCCAAATGAAATCTAAAACAAATACAGATAAACCTGAGACAAAATAAATATCATCTGGAGTTTAATGAGTAACTTAATTGTGGTTCATATACATGAAGAATATGATTAAGCAGTAAACATGAATGAAACTATACAACTAAATGCAAAATAAGGATGATTTAAGAATGTTGGATTTGATCAAAATAAAAACGTTCAGAACAGTGCTTAAAGTGTGCGTCAATCACTTCTACAGTCCAAATGTAGTCAAGGGTAATTTTCTCTACAGAGGAAGGCATATGGTCCAAAACTAAAAGAAAAGAAAGTAAGTTATGAAAATTCATGATAGAAGATGGTCTCGGTGGGTAGGAAAAAGTACAAGCAAAATGTCTTGTTATTATACTTCACTGTATATGTAGATGTTTTAGTATGGACGGTGGGTAAAAGTTACCATTACCTACTTAGTCATATAGTTGTAAGCATAGATCCTGTGCGCATGGTAAGGACTTTACCTTTTTAATATTTTGATTATTAAAGTACTCATGACCACATATATCAACAAATAGAAGTAGGTTGAATAACCTAAGTATTTTTAAATATATGAATTTTATTTAAGAATTTTAGAATCTAGTCTTTGCAATGTCTCTCAAAGTCAAGGGATAACATTTGATTAATATTTGGATCAAAACACTATTTTCAGGAAATTTTTTATTATAATATTATCGGAAGTAGGAAGTCTGACATTCAAAATTGATGTAATTTATGAGATAAATGGTACTGCTAACCAAATTCTACTCTTTTAAGTTTCAATGAGCCTATTTCAAATGAATATAAATAATCCTATATAGTTACCATGATAGGAGAATGTATATTCTAATAAATTTTTCCTCAAGTAAATAAACTTGATTTCATTTGTATATATGTATATATTTTTTTATTTGGAGAAAGGGAAATAGAAAGTGTGGGTGTAAAATTATACCCTCTGTAATTACACTGATTCCTAAAATAGAGCAGATTTTATGAAGAATTCAATATATTTTAAAATAAATGCAGTTTTGAAATACTCAGTCTGGTTGTTATAAATCATGATGCTGACAGCCTTGTGCTCCTAGGTCAGTAAAATGAAAAACAAAGTAGGCTAAATGCTTTCAGAGGACGTAAGCTTCCCGGGTTTTCATGTGCTTTGGATTGAAGATAGTCAATCTACATTTTGCATCAATTCACAAAATCTATCTACTGAAAGATGCTCTATCTTGCCCAGAGTGGTGGTGGTGCATGTCTACAACCTCAGCTATTTGAGAACTGGAGTTAGGAGGATCACAAGTTCAAGGCCGGCTTGGGCAACTTGGCGATACCCTTTATTAAAATTTAAAGAGATGGGGGAAGCTGGGAATGTAGCTCAGTGATAGAGTGCCTTGAGTTCAATCTTCAGTACCATCCTGTGCCTGCAAAGCTTCTCTGTGTGTGTGTGTCATCTGTCTCTCCATTTGTCTGTCTGTCTGTCTCCTATGTGTATATAGTTATGCATGTGTATGTATATACATGGTCTGTGTAACACACACACCCCTTTATGAAAATAAAGCCAGATGTATTAGAAATTCTTTCCTTTTACCAAATAACATCTTTGTTTTAGCATTTTGTGTTTTATATGTTAAAATCGTAGGACATATTAGTACAAAGTGCAGCTGTAATGTGAGCACGTACTGGGTCAGGGCTCTTTTACTGTGTGTATCATGTCCGTCCAACTGGCCCCTGCGTCTCATGGCCCATGGTGTGTGTGAGAGAGGGGAGGTATGGAGAGTCTGGGGAGGGTAGATTATGAACTAGCAAAGTACCCCAAATTATCACTTCAAGGAGCAAACCTAATTCTAAATGACACAATCTGAGCAGAACAAGAGACCAGCAGGACATCCCAAGACTGTAAATATGAATTGGCCTGGGCAAAATGACTTGTTTTTCTATAGAGGCTTTCTACCTCCGGGCTATACTCCCAGCCCTATTTTATATTTTATTTGGAAACAGGGTCTCACTAAGTTGTTGAGAGCCTCACTAAGTAGCTGAGGCTGGCTTCGAACCTGTGCGATCCTCCTGTCTCAGCCTCCCAAGCGCGGGGATGACAAGCGTGCGCCACCACGCCCGGCTATGATGTGGGTGTTCTTTAATCCAATGACAGCCCCATGAATCTCCTAGAGAAACTGGGTCATCATCAGTTCATATTTAAGATATTGAGTAATCTGAAGAAAATAACAAACCTTTTTTTTAACTTGCTGGGCTAATGCACTAATTGGTGCATTGTAGTCATACAAATTGATGAAGTCTGGCGTGATAGCGACATCGTGCACACAGCACTGAGTGAGCCTTCTCTGGTTCCCACTTTACTCCCTTGCTCTCTCTTTTCATGACTTTGAGATGGGCACTGATAAGTTTATAAATCATTTTCATTGAAGTATTTCCTTCTTCCAGCTACTTCCAATCTACATTTCCAGCCCTTTTAATTTTTATTTAGGGTCTTGCTAAGTGGCTAAGGGTTTCCCTAAATTGCTGAGGCTGGTCTCAAACCTAGGATCATTCTGTTTCACCCTCTCAAATACTGAGATTAAAGACACACACTATTATGTCCAGTTCAACAGAAACTTTAGATAGGAGAGAGAAAAGACTGAATAGAAAGCATACATTGTTTTAAGAAACTATCTCATTTCAGGGATGAGATCGTTTTGGGTTTCTCTCATAGAGTCATAACACTCCTGTTGAGAGGCTAATCTTATTCTCATTGTGAAGCCACAAAAAACAAATAGCAGAGCATCTAAATAATTTATTCACAAGCATGCAATTTTTAAATGCCAGGACCAAATTTTGCATTAAATTTTCTTTATTCCAACAGCAAATCCTTTCCCTCTATAACTTTTTCTATAGAAATTCCTTGAGAAAAATGTTGTTTGAAGATAAATTTCTCAGGAGAGTTGACTTAGGAGTATGTGTCAATAATACATATATTTATGCGAAATCTATGCACCTAAAAGTAAAAGCATCCCAAGGAGTATTTGGGAACAGAGACAACCCAGCAGTAAATATGCAGCAGACACTCTGGGGAGCTGAAGAGAAAGGGTGAAGAATGTCTGATGCACGAATGGGATTCGGTTTCGGGAGCATGAGAAGAGGGATAATGGCGGTCCTCCTCTGAAATGGGCACCAGCTTACAGTTTCTCAACTTTTGGTAATCATTGCAATGGACACCTGTTTTATATTTTATTCTACTTTAATATACTTATTGGTGCTTTTAATAATACATCATAATGAGGTTCAGTGACAGGAAATACATGCACACAATACTTGGTATGTTTTCCTCTGGCCCTTCCCTGTACATGTTAGGAATGGACGTTGGTCATTTGCATATGTACCTAGCATTACAACATTTGAAAAGGACAGTTTTTCATTGTGCCAGAATACAGAACACTTAACTCTTGACTCCCCCAACAAGACCCAGCAGTATCCCACAGACACTGTGACAAGTGACCCCGCCTCCCTTGTGTCCACCATGCACACATTTCTTAGCATCCATTCACAGGAAAGGGTATTAGCAAAGTGGTACTGTTGCCTTTCAAGACATGTTGTAGAAATCTTGATGTAACTTTTTAATAATATCCTCTCACAAAAATCAAAGGAAGCACCGGGCGTGGTGGTGAACGCTTGTAATCCCAGCATTCCGGAGGCTGAGACAGGAGGATCGCAATTTGCAAACAGCCTCAGCTACTTCTTAGTGAGGCCCTTTGCAACTCAGTGAGACCCTGTTTCAAAATAAACAATAAAAAATAGGGCTGGGAGTGTATCTTGTAGGTAGAATGCCCCTAGGTTCCATTCCTAGTAACACACACACACACACACACACACACACACACACACACAAAATGGAAGCAACCAGAGAAAACTAAAAGCTATCCTTTGAGTCTGCTCCTAGCTAAGCAAACAACTGGCTGATGAGGTACAGCTGATAGATGGGTGGGGAAAAAGTCAACCTGTTTGTGTCTTGGAAGAAGGACCGAGTAGAGAGATTGTATACCACCACCTCTTGAGACCAGGCTACTAAAACATCTGAGAAGATGTAGCCAGGAACACACAACTCAGAGGTTGTCAAGGGAAAGTGGCTCAGGAAATTTGGAAATATCACAGAACTTCCACCCCTTGAATGCAGGCCTGAGAAGATCAAGGGCAGCGAGGAGAGGAATCGGCGCAGCTGCAGATGGTGCCACTGCGCAGCTCTGACTTTGAGAAAGGCTCAAAGAGCTGTGCAGATGCTCAGGACTCTGGTATTGGATGGTGGAGTTATAGCTGGATTTGCATTGCCATCAACACACAATAGTGTTTAAAAGGAGTTAATTTCAGTATAATTTTATAGAAGAAATTGTAACTCAATGAGTGTAAGTGATGATCTGAGGCTAAACGGCTTGGAAGAGACAAAAAAAAAAAATTAAAGCTATCTGCTACATTTTACCTCCTCCTGGTGAGAAATTCATTTATATACATGTGCATATATATGCATACATTTGTATAGACACCTATAACAAATCTACAATATATATGTATACATAATCTCTATACGTGCAAGTGGCTATATACATGTTTAAATACCTATATGTGTGTACCCATATACATTCACACGCATATTTTTAAGGATACTTGTGATAGTAGTAATTGGTAAAGCAAATTGATACTTGAACCACCTAAAAAAAACACTCAAAGTCCTTGAGTTACTTTGGAAAAAAAAAAAAAAAGGAAGGAACTGGCCCTTGATCGAGGACTAGAGGTGCCATGCAGATGGTCGTGGTCAAGGAAGTAGAGCATTTTCCTTTTGGCCTCTTTCTTGTCTGAATGAATGGTTTCCCTTGCACTGAAAAGGAACGACAATGAAAGGATTGTCAGCTCTGGGTGGGTCCTGACTCGGCATGAACGTGAGTAACATTTAAGGATGAGTTCTCTGTGCTAATATGTAAACAATTGAGAGAAAAATAGCTGATGATACATGAGGTTGCGAAGTGTGGCCGTCATTTTAAATAGTAGGATAGCATTTGTTTTGTAGACCAGTGACTGGGCAGACTACAATTCTGGGTAAGAACTTGAAAAGGATATTCTTGTGCTATGTAATATATGTAATATAAATTAACCTGGTTTTAAAGCAAAACATATCATACTAGAGGATATTCAGTAAGTACTATGATGGTTAGTGATTAGCAAAGAAGGCTGCCCTTAGTTAAACCTGGGTGCCCTTGCGGTGTGGAAGAAGTGGCCAAAATAAAACCAGTGCACAAGCCTGCCTCTCCAGCAGCAGAGGCTGGCTGAGGCGCGGCTGGCCTCGTAGGGTGTAGGGTGTTTCTCAGATGGATCCTGCAGCTTCCAGGCAGGACGTGCAGAAAGGCCCTGGGGAGCTGCCACTCACATAGAAGGAAGCTGAGAAGTCGTTTTTCAAAAAACAGAGTCAAAAGTGATAGTTGGGTTCAGGACACAGGCTTTCCAAATGCAGGTCTGCATATCCAGAAACCAAGCGGCCCTCAGCTCAGGGGACTGGACCCTCAGCTCTGACTAGGACGCGGTGTGTGAGCCCCCACAGCACCACAGCAGCTGTGCCCCCGGCTGGTAGTGTAAACTGTTATTCTGGCTTGTGTGCAAGAACAGGCATTTCACTGTTTTCCTGAGGTTATGACACCTCCCAGCTTTATTGAGTTGTAAATGGCAAATAGAAATTTTATATATATTTAATATATGCAATGCAATGGTTCGATAAACATATACAATATTTACTGATCACCTCTATGAACCTAATTAAAAGATCACCTCACATAGTTACTTTCGTGTTTTGTTCTTTGGGATAGAAGATTGAAGATCTACTCTCTTGGCTAATTTCAAGTATTCACTACAGTATGATTAGCAATTGTCCCCCATGCTGTATGTCAGATAACCAGAACATGTTCATCCTGCAAAACTGAAACTTCACCCTTTGATCAACATCTTCCATTTCCCCACTCCCCAACCTGGGCAATCACTGTTCTATTCTCTGCTTCTGAGTTTGACATTTTATCTTTCACATAAAAATGACATCTTACAGTATGTATCTTTATGGGTCTGACTTATTTCACTTAGCATAATTTTACCAGGCTCTTCTATGTTATCAAAAATTATAAACCTCTTTTTTAAGACTGGCTAGTATTCTCTTGTGTAGATATGGACCACATTTTCTTTATCTGTTCATCCACTGGTATACACTCAGGTTGATCCCATATTTCGATTCTTGTGGATAATGCTACAACACACAGATACGTACGAACGTCTCTTCAAAATACTGATTTCAATCCCTTTGGCTATATACCCAGAATTGGGATTGCTGGCTCATATGGTAGTTTTATTTTTAACTTTGAGGGGAACCTTTGTACCACTTTCTGCAATGAATCTACTAATTTACATTCCCAACAACAATCTTCAACAACAAAAAGTTCTTTTTTTTTCTAAGTTCTTGCCAACATTTGTTAATTCCCATCTTTTTGATAATAGCCATCTGGATAACTATAGAGAAATATCTCATTCTGGGTCCGACTTTGTATTTTCATTTTGTAATGACCATTATGCTGAGCATTTGGCACATACCTGCTGACCATTTACGAATCTTCTTTTGATAAAATGTGTTCAGGTCCTTTGCCTATGTTTGAAGCAGGTCACTGCTTTTCTCATGACCAAGTTGAGTTTCGTATGTATTTTTTTATGATGGTTTCTTAGTAGATGTAGGATCATACATGTTTTCTGTTATTCTGTGTGTTGTTTTATCACCCTGTCAATTATTTTCTATGCAAATGGAACAAATTTTAAGAGAGGTTCTATAGATAGGACAATGGGGCAGAGGGGGTTAAAGCTTTTTGCCCTTTATAAATATAGCTGCCCTGTTCTTTCTTCATTTTCATTTCTGTGGAACATTTCCCATCCTTTTACTTTTAGCCGTTATGTATCTTAAATGTAAAATGAGTGTCTTGTAGTCATAGTAGATGGGATTTTGTTTTTTTATCTATTTATCTATTATGAGTCTTTCAACTGAGAATATAATCCACACATTTAAAGTAAGTATTGACTAACTATGGTCATTTTGTTATTTTAGTGTGTGTGTGTGTGTGTGTGTGTGTGTGTGTGTGTGTGTGTGTTATAACTGGGGATTGAGGCATTAAGCCCAGGAACATTCTACCTCTGTTCTATACCTATCCCTATTTTATTTTTTATTTTGAAAAAGAATTTTGCTAAGTTGCGGAGGGCCTTGCTAATTTGCTGAGGCTGGCCGTGAACGTGAAGTCCTGCTGTTGCAGCCTTCCAAGTACTGTGACTTCGGGCATGCGCCCCCAGGCCCAGATTTCATTTTGTTATTTATTCTGCAACTCTTTTAGTTTCTTCCCTGCTCCCTTTCTTGCTGTCCTCCTTTCTATTGGTGGCCTACCAATTTATTTCCCTGTAGTACGAAGGCTTATATAAAATTTCTTCAAGTCATGGCAGTCACTTTTAAACTGATAGCAGCTTAGCTTCTATCTCATACAAAAACTTCACTCTAACTTATCCCACATTTTATGTAATTGATACCACAATTCGCATCTTCGCATATTGTATACTATTAATAATTTGTTAGAGTTACAGTTATTTCTAACACTCTGTCCTTTAACTTTTATACTAGTGTTAAAAGTGATCTGTATAACACCGTTAATGACAGTGGCTAAGTTTGTCTCCATTCTGACATTTACTGTGACTTTGATCCTTTCATATATTTTCGTGTGGTTAACATCCTTTTAACGTAAAGAGCTCCCTTTTCTTTGTAAAATAGTTACAGCAGCGATGAGCCCCGTAGCTTTTGTTTGTCTGAGGAAGCCTTTATCTCTGACTCATTCGTGATGCTCACTCAGTTTTGCTGGATAAAATATTCTTGGTTTGCAATGGGCCTTTTTGTTGTTTTTTAATTTTATTTTTATTTTGTTTTTCAGCACTTTGAGTATATCACCTTACTCTTTTCTTCCCTGTTGTATTTCTGCTAAGAAATTCATTGATATGCCAGGCGTGGTGGTGCATGCTTGTAATCCCCATGCTTGGGAGACTGAGACAGGAGGATCGCGCTAGTTTGAAGCCAGCCTTGCTGGCTTAAGAGACCCTGCTTCCAAATAGAATATAAAATAGGTCTGGGAGTGTAGCCTGGAGGTAGAAGGCCCCTGGGTTCCATCCCCAGTTGCACCAAGAAAAAAAAAAAGAAATTCACTAATGGCCTCATGAATTTTCCCCTATCAATGAGTAACTTTTCTTTTGTCTTAAAATTTTCTCTTGCCTTCAACTTTAAAGAGATTGATAATGTGACTTGGAGATGATCTCTTCATACTTAATCTATTAGGAATTCTCTGAACTTGATAAATTTGGATTACCTCAAGTTTGTGGACTCTTCACTTGATTTGGTCTGCTGTTAAAAGTCTTATGGTATTTTTCATTTCTGCCAGTGTGGTCTTTAGCTCCAGAGTTCTTGGTTCCCTTTTTGTTTTCTGTCTCTGTTAAACTTCACATGTTGTTCTCCTGCTATCACTTAGTTCCGTATCTGTGTTGCCTTGAGCTTTTTTACGAAGACTTTTTATTTCTTTGTCAGGTTTGCCAGACGCTTAGTAGGTCTCCAGTTCTTAAGGTCTCCTATGGTTGTTTTATTTGGTTACTTTGGCACTGTCTTGTTCCCTGATTATTTCTGATAATGTTGCTTGCATTGATATTTGCACATTTGAAGAAATAATCTATTCATCAGTCTTTACAAAATAATTTTGGCAAGGAACACCTTTTGTTCAGCCCATATATAACTTCTGGGCAGGAATCTATAGAAAGGTTTGTATTGGTTTGCATTAGTGGCCTAGACCCGGCTGGGTGAGTCCCATGCTTGACAACAAAGAGGCTGGTCTGGTCCTGGCATTATGGAATTAACTGGAAAGACCTGGTGTTTGGGTCCATGGCCACAGGCATGGAGCCTGGGCCCAGGAATAAGGGACTAGATCCTGGGTCTGTAGAAGGCGGCCTGGGACCTGTGTTCCCAGAGTAAAACCTGATGGCTGAGTCCAAGGGGATTGTCCTGAAGACTGGATCCATGCTGACAAACGGTGGGGGGTCATTCCGGAGCCTGGGGACTTGGCAGGCAAACTGGATCTGAGGCCAACCTGAATAATAGACCCATACAGATTAGCCCGAGGTCTGAAGCTATGGAGGCAGCCTGAGACCTGGGTGTACAGGTGCAGACTGACGTTGGATTCACGGGGCGAGACTGGCAGTGGAGTCTGGGACAAAGTTTAGTGCTCAGTCTGTTGTGTTCCCCTAAATGAGAGTCGTGACAAAGGTCATCCATACCTCCCTCTTCGTGGTGAGTTTTCTTTTTTCGGTGCTTCTTCCAAGAACGCTAACCTCTCATCTAAATTCCTGAGCCCTTTTGAAGATTTTTATTTTCATGGATAGCTGTTAGAATTGATGTTTCCAACAGTGTGTTTACACTGGAGACTTCTATCTACTATTTTGCTGATGTCACTCTCCCTGTCCAAGACATTTGAAATACTGCTTGCATCTACCTGAAGAGAAGAGATATATTTGATTTTCAAAATACAAGAAGTTCAATGCTCACATGGAAAGCCAGGTAGTTTATGCACTATACAATGCTGGGGAAGGAGGTGCCATTCACATCTTATGCAGTGTGAATGAGCCTATAGCTAAAAATCCTGGGTAATCTGAACCATTTGAGAAAGTAGGGAAGGAGAGCTGTTAGTAGTGATCCCCAGGAATAATATAACCTAACTTAGAACAAGTTACATTCATTTACTTTATGCGCACGATCCAAAGGATCAACACTTTATTTTCAATCATTTTAATGTGATTATAAATTTTATTATTAGCTAAAAATTAAAATGGATGAGGTTGTTTTGCTTTGGTTTTTAGTCCATTTTGTTCTGGCTTTTTGTCTGTCATTCAAATCCTGTTTTTGTTTTTGTTTTTTTAATTGGGAACCGGAATAGGTGCTTCACATTCTCAACGTAAAGTCTTAGGCTGATAATTTCATCAACAGCATCGTTTGTAGCCAAGTTGTCATTTCTTGCTCCTCCCCCAAGAAATGACTTTGCTGTGGTTTGTAATCCCCAATTGTATCTTAAGCCAATACGATGAAAGAGTGTATGATATGAGACATATTTTAAGAGACATACATAAATCTGTTATATTGAGTTTATAAACTATATTTGATATATCTTAATTTGACAGCTGGCTGGAAATATAAAAGAAAATGTTTCATGATTGACAATATTATAGGCTGCCTGTTGGGAACCCATAGATGTACTTTAAAATATATCCTTGCTATATTTTGATTTGATAGCTAGTTGGACTTATAAAAAGAAAATATTTGCTGACTGACAGTATTACAGATTTTTTTTCTTGTGAACCAGTGGTTAATAAGCTATATGCATTTCAGATATTTTTTAAAACTGTCTAGGTTGCATGTACAAACCAATATCCTCCCAGCGAACTGCATAATTGCTAGCAACAATCAACAATTTTTTTAGAGAAAACCTCTTTATAAAGCCTGTTATTATGCAGTTATAGTTAACACAGTCACATTACCAGATAATATATCACAGCTCTTAATTTATGAATGAACAATTTCTGTCACATATGGTTTTGTTTAAAAGATTGAATAAATTAAAACCGAATTTCTTTTAAAGGAAACAGTTTATATATTAACTATATCAGACTTATAAAATGAAATTTGTTCAAAAGTTGAATTACGCTCAGTCTTTGTTTTCTTCAAGCAAGTTATTCACCAAAAACTCTGAACAACTGACCAAAAATACAAAACCACAAACAGCATACCCAGTTAAATAACTCCGTGTTTCCTAAGTAGAAATGGAACGGGTCATATAGGAGGCTAATGAGAAATCAGAATAAGGAACCTGATCTCCACATCCTTTCCCGTTTTCCAGAATTTCAGATCCATTTCATTACTGTGTAGAGATCAAAGCACACATGTCACAACAAAAATGAGGAAGGTGACATGCAGCACCGCCACCTGTGCTCTAAAAGCAGCACTTAACTGCAAAGGCTGAACGCCCTGCAGGCAAGCATCAGCTCCAGCCTTGCCTCTGGGGTCAAAAATCAAGAGAAAGATGATGAAGTAGAATATTTTGTGGAGGCCCTTGGACATTAAAGTTTAATAGAATGTTTCATGGGTAATTATAGCCTCTTCCTACTTCCTTTATTACTATGACACTTCCAATTAAATGAAACAACCGTTTGCAACCAATGTGTAGCTCATGTTTTTTACAAGGTGCTAATTCCATCAAAATGTGAGGTTAGATGTTTCAAGCTGAGAACTGGGAATGTGAGGGAATTTGATTATCTGTTGCCTTGTGGTTAGATTTAAAGGTATACTCTAACCCAAATAGGAATAATGTAAATGCACATGTATCTTAAATTTAGGCAGCTCAGTATAATTCTACAATCAACTAGTATGTATTAGAAAAAAATTCAAAGGATAAAAATTAGAGGAAATTTAAGAAAGAGGTTGGGTTTTTGCAGATTTTTCTTTTCCACACTCTTCTTTAGTGCTCCGATTTAACAGATGAGGTAACTGAGACACAGGATTTAAATCATTTGGTCCCATCGCTAGGAAATAATTTGACTCTGAAGTGAAATAAATTTTCTAATTGTGTGTAATTTTTCCACCAATTTAAATCTCATTTGGTGGACTGCAATAGAGAAATCGAATTTAAACCTATTTATAACATCTTCCAGTGAAAAGAACAAAGTCTTCAGCAATACAATAGAAGCAGCAGGATTTTAGGGGTCTCCAACTGTGCTCTAAGCATAGATGCTAAAATTTTCGAGCAGAGAGAATGGGTCTTTTGTTCTTTAGAAGTCCTTGTTTAAGTACAAAATCCAATGAGGAATAGCATGTACTTCTGGGAATTCACAGAGAGTGGCATTTTTAACTCCCTTATGGGGATTTTCAGCATTCCTGCCTGTGGTTGTCTTGGTAATGACCTCAAGAGAAGTAAAAGGAACACCATCTTTCTGTCTTCCAGAGTGCCTGACATAAGGTTGAACTCAAAATGAATTCTGAAATGCACTGTGAAGAGCCCATAAAATTTGGAATCACAAGATCTATTATAGCTATGTGGCTTGGGGCGAATTAACCAGCCTTCTTCAATGCCTCGTTTAATCAATGGAAATAAATCATAATTCAAAGAATACACGAAAATAACCATAATCATAACACTGCTATTCGTCCAAAATTATTATAAGGATAAAATAAAGTGAATACGTGAAAATAATATAGCTAGTAAAGACCTATATAGCTACTGGTTAAGTTAAATTCATTATGACAATAGTATTTATGGTCAGTATAGAAGTAATCATAGTTAATACATATGCAGTGATGGAGTGGGCTTTATTGTTGACAGGAATTACAATGATAGAATCCCCAAACGACTTGATAAGTATGTCTGTCAGCTTTTCGTTGTTACACTAGCCAAAATACCTGACATCAATAGCCTTAAGGAGGAAAACGTTATTTTAGCTTTTTATCTCAGAGGTGTCTGGACATGGCTGTCTGGATGTGCTGCTCTTGGCCTGAGAGGAGGCAGGGAGGCAGAACATCAAGGCTGAGGGTGTTGAGAGGAAAGCCGCCTGGCTCTGGGCAGTGGACAGAGAGGGCGGAGGAAGGGTCGGGGACAAGGAAAATCCTTCCAGGGCCCAGTGACCTGCTTCCTCCAACTAGGTCCCGTCTCCCAATAATCAGTTCAAATTATCAATTCAAATGATTGAATCCATTCAGGTTCGGGCCCTCAGGAGGTGCTCACTTCCCAAAGCCTCCCCTCAGACACTCCTGCTTTGGAGACCAGCCCTCCAAGCGCAGGAGCCTCTGCCCCAGGCTCCAAATCCAGATGACAACGATGAGGTTTACATATTTAAACCAGTTCCTTGGAGCCCTTAGAGACCACCTACAGAAAACAGCCAGAAGAGATTCTTCCACATGCAAGAGCAAGCCTGCTGATTACACCTGAGGTCAGAACAGGACTCTAGGTTTGCTTCTAGGTAAGGGGAAAGGTAAGGGCAACGTGTTACTCTGATATGTAAGTCAAAGAACAAAATATGTTTGCTTCTCTTATCTGATTTGTCAGGGTAACAATAACTTTTCTACAAATCTTATGACTAGATAGATAACTACTATTTATACTAGAGACACATATCTGGCAAACGAATTTTATGATCAGCCTTTCAAATGATTACAAAGAAGTCTGAAGAAAATAATACATCTGAAAAAATCTTAAATTAACCTAAATTATAAAGGATCAAAAATAATTTTTTTTCTTTTTCTTATCTACAATAGGGCATGCCGAGGAAGGTCACAGAAAAGAGACAAGTGTCTAAATAGGTTTCTGGTAGCCCTGAGTCCTTTAAAGCTTTGAAACTTTTTTGTTATATTAATTTGCATAGGTGGTTCTTCTTTAACACCTAATTATACTTCTCTGCTCTCAGCACTATTGTAAGGTTTCTCTTCACTCTGTTATTAATCGCTGCTTAAATTATATTTTTTAAAAATCTGGAAAATTAAGTACAAAGTAGAGCCTGTTGCTAAAGTCAAGTGTTTTACGTCTCGATCGTTTAAGAACTAACCTGAGACCCCCCCAGGTACAGCGACTCATGCTTATGACCCCAGGTACTCAGGCAAGAGGATCCCAAATCTGAGGCCAACTTGGGCAACTTAGCCAGGTTGCATCTCAAAATAAAATTTCAAACAGGGCCGGGGATGTACACCAGTGTCAGTGTGCTTACCTGGCAGGTACAGGGCCCTGGGTTCAATCCCGAGTACTGAAAGAGAACAACAGAAGGACAATGAAAACCTAAGCTGAGATATTTAGAGGAATTGCTTTTCAATATGGCTGGCAGCAGGAGGGTATTCCCTGGAATAACAATATCCAATTCTTTTTTCATGGTACTGGATTTTTCTCACCTTTGAGTCATTTTTGCATTACTTCTTCTTGGTGGCAGTACTGCTCACAGTGGTTATAAACTAGAGTACTAGTAAGTATTGTTCCGCAAATACTGTGGCTGCAACAGCTATAGTATGCATAGCAATAGAAGTCAGCATTTAATGTTATAATAATGGGATTGTGAAGAGCTCTAACTATTGCTTTTATTAGTAACCAGTCCTACATATTTTTACTTAGATTTTTCAGAAACAACTTGAAATTATATATATATATGTTTATATGTGTTTATATATGTTTATATATATATGTTTATATGTGTTTATATATGTTTATATATGTTTATATATGTTTATATATGTATATATGTATATGGTTATATGTGTTTATATATGTTTATATATGTATATATATGTACATATGTGTATATATGTATATATATGTTTATATATGTTTATATACATATACAAATATATGTATAGTGTGTGTATATATGTGTGCTCAGTATGTGTCTACAAAAATCCAAATAAACAGGAAATTAAATTCATGTATAAGAAGGACTTATGTGTTGGGCTACTCTTAAAAAGGGACTCATAATAAAAATTAATATTTGAGTTACTTGCAGAACTAAATTAACATTTTCAGCCTAATAATGTGCTTGGGGTCATATTCACTTTTCTCACAATTAAGATTGTACGTATCATGGATTCCTGAAGTACTGGTCTTCAATATACTTTGAAATCATTGAAGAATCGTTACTTTATCTTGACCAAGTGTTTTTGACCAGATATTAAAGACATTATGTTTCATTTTAAAATCGTTTCCATGATATTGTATTTTCAAGAAATGACTGCAATTGAGCCAGAGGTGTTTTAACTGTAATTGTATCTGGGCTTCCTGTTAAACACACTCCCTATTTTCCTCATTACAGGTTTCATCTACACTGGAGAAGTTGTACATCGGATGCTAACAGCCACGCAGTACATAGCACCTCTAATGGCAAATTTTGATCCCAGTGTATCCAGAAACTCAACGGTTAGATACTTTGATAATGGTAAGTATTGATTAGCTATTTTTTGTTGAAAGTATATTTTATACATCAAGGGTCAAATTCATCTTAATATATTTGAGGGTTAGATTTTTGTGAGTTAGATTCATAATTATCACTTAATTGATGAGTTTTGCAAATTAGACATCAAGTGTGATACTCTTGACTCTTAAGATGTGATGTTAGTTACATGGTCAAATGACATTTGTTCATTTGTTTCTTCAACAAATTCTTATTAATTTCTATTACCCCTACAGTAAATGAATTGGTGTAGACAGCACCTCAGACAACAGATACATTTATTAGATGCTATTTTCAATAAGTCCTTTCTATCTTAAAAACCTCAACAGCCAGGCATTGTGGCCCATGCCTGTTAAGTCCACTACTTGGGAAGCTGAGATAGGAGGATCCCAGGTTAAAGACCAGCCTCAGCAATTTAGTGAGACCCTGTTAAAAATAAAAAATAAAAAGTGCTATGGGTGTAGCTCAGAAGTAGAATGCCCCTGGATTCAATCCCCAGTACCAAAAATAATATATAAACAAACAGATAAAAATCTCAAATAAGTAAAGCTTTGCTAGTTCTATTCTTCAACTAGAAGAAAGTAGTATAATATGTCAATATTAAATTCACAAACTTTATTAACTCTGAATCTCTAAGGTGGACATCCCTTTTAAAAATAAG